>NC_064866.1:44454722-44754722 GCF_024139225.1 Suncus etruscus | reverse complement strand
TTTCCTCAGAGGCCTAGGTAGTGCATCCAAAAAAAAAAACCTGCATTTTGAAGCAACTGAGTGAGTACATTCTGGCTGCAGGATCTCTCTGCCCTGCTGTGCCTTTGAACACTCTGAGGACTGTCAACTAGAGGCACCAGAAGAGCGCGGCCGCTTCACTTCAAGGCCGCGCACTCTTTCTAACCAATGAACCCCACCACAACACGCAGGGAAAACCACACTACAAGTGTGACAATGGGGAAACCTCGCAGGCAAACACCATCCACAGAGAATGAAGATGAAAGCTCAGATGACCTAATAAATTCCAACCACCTGATTAACCTTTCAGATAAGGAGTTTAGAATAGAAATATGGAATATGTTCGTAGAACTCAAAAAGAGCATAGATCGATCTGAAGAGAACACAAAGACAGAAATCAGAAAACTCCAAACTGAAATAACAGATCTGAAAAACACGGTTGCTCAACAAAAACCTCAATGGATAGCCTCGCCAAAAGGGTATCAGCAGCTGAGGAGAGAATTGGAGTACTGGAAGATGTGATGCAGAAAAACTCAACACAACAGAAGAAATTGGAAAAGAACCTTAAGAAAAATGAACAAGGGCCTGGAGAGATAGCACAGCAGTGTTTGTCTTGCAAGCAGCCGATCCAGGACCTAAGGTGGTTGGTTCGAATCCTGGTGTCCCATATGGTCCCCCGTGCCTGCCAGAAGCTATTTCTGAGCAGATAGCCAGGAGTAACCCCTGAGCGCTGCCGGGTGTGGCCCAAAAACCAAAAACAAAAAAAACAAAAAACAAAAAAAAGACAAATGAACAGGCAATGGAAAAAGTACTCAAGGCATGCGAACAGATGAAAATAGAAATCTTTGATAAACTCAACAGAAACAACATAAGAATCATTGGAGTCCCAGAAACCCAGGAAGGAGATCTCCAAGAAGAATCAACTGTCAAAGACATCATCAAAGAGATACTCCCAGAGTTAAAGACTACATGCAATCAAATCCTGCATGCCCGAAGAGTACCAGCTAAAAGAGAGCCAAAGAACACCCCAAGACATATCCTCGTTACAATGACAAATCCCATAGAGAGAGATAGAATACTGAAAGCAGCAAGATCAAAAAGGGAAATTACATTCAAAGGAGCATCCCTAAGACTTACAGCAGACATGTCACAAGAAACTCTCAAGGCCAGAAGACAGTGGTGGGATATTGTGACAAGACTGAATGAAATGAATGCCTCACCAAGAATACTGCACCCAGCCCGACTCACGTTCAGGTTTGAAGGAAGAATACATAGCTTCATGGATAAAAAAAAAAAAACAAACAGCTCAGAAACCTCACAGATGATAAACCAGCCTTAAAGGAAAAACTGACAGGTCTACTCAAGACAAGAGAGACCAACAACCACAGCAAACTTATCTACAAAGATGACATTAAATCCTATGACAATCATCTTCCTCAATGTCAATGGACTAAATTCACCAATTAAAAGACACAGAGTGGCAAAATGGATCAAAAAGATGAATCCAACCTTCTGCTGCCTACAAGAAACACATCTAAATATTCAGAACAAACATAGACTCAAAATCAAAGGCTGGAGAAAAATCATCCAAGCAAACAACACCCTCAAAAAAACTGGGGTGGCCATATTAATATCTGATGACACCAACTTTATACTCAGAAAAGTGGTAAGGGACAAAGATGACACTATGTACTAATCAAGGGATATGTGCAACAGGAAGAAATCAGACTATTAAACATATATGCACCCAATGAGAGACCAGCAAATTATCTAATACAATTACTGACAAATCTGAAAGAAGAAATCAATAATAACACAATAATTGTGGGAGACTTCAACACGGCCCTATCAACACTTGATAGGTCAACCAGGCTGAAACCCAACAAAACATACTAGCCTTGAAAAGAGTTATGGAAGAAAGAGGACTAGTAGATATATACAGGACACTCCATTCCAAAAAACCTGAATACACATTCTTTTCCAATGTACATGGGTCATTCTCCAGAATAGACTACATACTGACACATAAAACATACCTCCATAAAATCAAGAGGATAGAAATCTTGCAGGCTACCTTTGCTGACCACAAGGCTCTGAAATTAGATGTGAACTACAAAGCCACACAGAAAAAAACTTTAACAATTGGAAATTAAACACCCTGCTACTGAACAACCAGTAGGTTCGAGATGAAATCAAAAAGGAAATCAAAACTTTCCTGGAAACAAATGATAATGAAGACACAAACTGCCAGAATCTATGGGACCGGCAAAAGCGGTCCTGAGAGGAAAATTTATAGCTCTACAAGCACACATCAGGAAGGAAGAAGGGGCATACCTGAATAACTTAATGGCGCAGCTCAAAAAATTAGAAAATGACCAACAAAAGGAACCAAAAATAGGGAGACAGAAGAAAATAACAAAGCTAAAAGCAGAACTCAATGAAGTTGAAAACCAAAAAGCAATCTGAAAGATCAATGAAAGCAGAAGCTGGTTTTTGGAAAAAATAAACAAGATTGATAGAACATTGGCAAAACTCACAAAGAAAGAGAGAGAGAAATCTGATAACCCATATTAGAAATGAAAAGGGGGAGATCACGACAGAAATTGCAGGTATCCAAAGGGTAATCAGAGACTACTTTGAGAAACTTTATGCTACTAAACATGAGAACCTAGAAGAAATGGAAAAATTCTTGGACACTTATAACCTTCACATTTAAGTAAGGAGGATGTAGCATATCTAAACACCCCCATCACTACTGAGGAAATTGAAATTGTAATCAAACATCTGCCCAAAAAGAAAAGCCCAGGCCCAGATAATTTTCCTAATGAATTTTTTCAAATCTTTTAAGAGGAGCTACTACCAATCCTAGCCAAGCTCTTCCATGAAATTGAAAAAACGGGAACACTCCCAAGCAACTTTTATGAAGCCAACATCACCTTGTTACCAAAACCAGACAGAGACGCTGCCAAAAAAGAAAATTACAGACCAATATCCCTGATGAATGCTGATGCAAAGATCTTCATCAAAATCCTGGCAAATAGGATCCAATGCATCATCAAGAAGATCATACACTACGACCAAGTAGGTTTCAAGGTTTCAAGTAGGAATGCAAGGATGGTTTAACATCCATAAATCTATTAACATCATACACAACATCAACAACAAGAAAAATTAAAATTACATGATTATATCAATAGATGCAGAGAAAGCATTTGATAAGGTCCAACACCCATTCTTGATCAAAACTCTCAGCAAGATGGGAATGGAAGGAACCTTTCTCAATCTAGTTGAAGCCATCTACCACAAGCCAGTGGCAAATATTATCCTCAATGGAGAAAAACTAAAAGCCTTTCCTCTAAATTCTGGTACAAGACAAGGCTGTCCGCTCTCACCACTCCTCTTCAACATAGTACTGGAAGTTCTTGCTATAGCGATCAGGCAAGAAAAAGATATAAAGGGAATCCAGATAGGAAAGGAAGAAGTCAAGTTCTCATTGTTTGCAGACGACATGGTACTCTACTTAGAAAACCCTAAATACTCTACCAAAAAGCTTCTAGAAACAATAGATTCATATAGCAAGGTGGCAGGCTACAAAATCAACCTACAGAAATCAATGGCCTTTTTATACACCAATCAAGTCTTGTCTTATATGCCGAGTATATCCCAAAAAACTTTTCGAAATGCCACTAGACGAAAATCGTCTGGATATTGGGAAGAGATGGAAGGCAGGAAAGCAATCCCATTCACAATAGTGCCACACAAACTCAAATATCTTGGAGTCAACTTGACCAAAGACGTGAAGGACCTATACAAAGAAAACTATAAAGCCCTGCTCCAAGAAATAAGAGAGGACACATGGAAATGGAAACACATACCCTGCTCATGGATTGGCAGGATTAACATCATTAAAATGGCAATACTCCCCAAAGCATTATACAGTTTTAATGAGATCCCCTTAAAAATACCGATGACATTCTTCAAAGAAGTGGATTAAACACTTATGAAGTTCATCTGAAACAATAAACTCCCTCGAATAGCTAAAGCACTCCTAGGGAAAAGGAAAATGGGAGGCATTATTTTCCCCAACTTTAAACTGTACTGCCAAGCAATAGTTATCAAAACAGCATGGTATTGGAATAAAGAAAGACCCTCAGATCAGTGGAATAGGATTGAGTTCTCAGAGAACATTTCCCAGACATACAATTACCTAGTTTTTGACAAAGGAGCAAGAAATCCTAAGTGGTGCAGGGAAAATCTCTTCAACAAGTGGTGCTGGTAGAACTGGTTAACCACTTGCAAAAAAGCGAACATAGACCCCCAGTTAACATCATGTATGAAGGTAAAATCCAAATGGATTAAAGACCTTGATATCAGACCGGATACCATAAGGTATGTAGGACAACACGTCAGTAAAACACTCCATGACATTGAGACTAAAGGCATCTGCAAGGAGGAAACTGCACTTTCCAAACAAGTGGAAGCAGAGATTAACAGATGGGAATACATTAAACTGAGAAGCTTCTGCACCTCAAAAGAAATAGTGCCCAGGATACAAGAGTCACCCACCGAGTGGGAGAAACTATTCACCCAACACCCTTCAGATAAGGGGCTAATATCCAAAATATACAGGGCACTGACAGAACTTTACAAGAAAAAAACATCTAATCCCATCAAAAAATGTGGAGAAGAAATGAACAGACACTTTGATAAAAAAAAAAGAAATACAAATGGCCTAAAGGCACATGAAAAAATGCTCCTCATCACTAATCATCAGAGAGATGCAAATCAAAACAACGATGAGATACCACCTCACACCGCAGAGATTGGTGCACATCACAAAGAATGAGAACAATCAGTGCTGGCGGAGATGTGGACAGAAAGGAACTCTTATCCACTGCTGGTGGGAATGCCGCCTAGTACAGCCTTTATGGAAAGCGATATGGAGATTCCTTCAAAATCTGGAAATTGAGCTCCCATTCAACCCAGATATTGCACTCCTAGGGATATACCCTAAGAACACAAGAATACAATACAAAACCCCTTCCTCACACCTATATATATTGCATCACTATTCACAATAGCCAGGCTCTGGGAACAACCAAGATGCCCTTCAACAGACGAATGGATAAAGAAACTGTGGTACATATACACAATGGAATATTATGCAGCCGTCAGGAGAGATGAAGTCATGAAATTTTCCTATACATGGATGTACATGGAATCTATCATGCTGAGTGAAATAAGTCAGAGGGAGAGAGAGAGATGCAGAATAGTCTCACTCACCTATGGGTTTTAAGAAAGATAAAAGTCATTTTTGTAACAATCCTCAGAGACAATGAGAGGAGGGCTGGAACACCAGCTCACTCCACGAAGCTCACCACAAAGAATGGTGAGTACAGCTATAGAAATAACTACACAGAGATCTACCATAATCAAGTGAATGAATGAGGGAACTGGAAAGCCTGTCTGGGGTACAGGTGTGGGTGGGGTGGGATGGAGGGAGATTTGGGACATTGGTGGTGGGAATGTTGCACTGGTGAAGGGGGGTGTTCTTTACATAACAGAAACCTAATCACAATCATTTATGTAATCAAGATATTCAAATAAAGAAGGAAAAAAATTTTTTAATCTTATAAACATCTAAAAAATAGAAGCTATTATTTAAGGAAAATAGTCAAGAATGTAAAAGAATCATTAAGGTTCAGTTTAAAAGTTTTTAAAAATTGTTAATTGTTAATTATAAATTCTTTAAAAGTCTAAATCTGCCAGAAGTAGTGAGCATTCTTCCTGGTATTCAGAATTAATTTGTGTAACGTAAATTGCTGGTGCCTTCTGCCTATAAACCGAGGCCAGAAGACTAAGTAAACTTCTATTTTCTATATGGTTAAGTAATATTTGCTTTTTTTTCTTTTCCTAGAACCTTTTAGTACCATTTTATGTCACAGCATCATGTTGCTTTGCACAAGATACAAGCAGATGGCTTTCCTCTCTGCATGAGGAGTGATTCCCATGCAGACAGGAAATCCTAAAATTAGTGAGGGTACCCCAAAGCCCTCTTTCAGAGGAATAGTTGGAATTGAGGTGGTGTGACTAGCAGGCACCCTTAAGCATTTGGCTGTAAAGACTGGAAAGATACCAAGATGAATGGCCTGAGTAAGAAAATGGAAGGTTTCCTAGAAGATTCTGGAGCAACACTAACTGGCCACAGCCTGTGGGCCCTGCTGTCACCCTCCACCCTCAGTCTCAAGAGAACAGGATTCAAGGTCAGTCTCTTCCAAGTCTGAAGAGAAGTGGAACAGACAGGCCACCTCTGGCAGTTCCTGCAAGTGGGTAAGATGCCCACAGCCATTCAAGATCATCACGCTGAACTGATCAACTCATCAGCCAACCTGAGTGACTGTGACATGATAAACCTGCTGTGTCTACAACCTATCCTCAGAAAAGCTCTGTAAGTAGTGGGGGTGCCCCAGAGGGAGATTTCTCCAACAATGCTGTATATTGTGCAAAAGTAAAAAGCCAAAAGTTATTCAAATATCTGGCAAGGTACAAGGTAAAGGTAAAGAGAAAAACTATTTTGTAGCTAATTAAAATTCTAGTGGGCCTAACTTAAAACCCACTTCTTTGAAGTAACTTCTGTAAAAATATTCTTACTAGTTGCACTAGACCACATCATAAATTGCAAATGCAAGTATTAGTCTGACTAAAGTAACTCAAAGCTGTGTTTATTAATAATATTATGATGCTTTAATTACTGGTGTTCAATTTGTGTTATCATTACAGACAATAAGGACAGCTGTGCCATTCAAGTTGTTCCATTTACTGCTCCAGGGCCTGATTGGGTTAAGTAATATTCCCATGCCTAATTAATCTGATCCTTTTCAGGTGTTAAGACTGCAGAAGTAAACCAGTTAACTGCTCATTTAGAAAAATATGAGATTTCACCCTATCTAGAAATTGAAACTACAGTTCCTTGCCAGCCTGAAGTAGCTACAGAAAATTGATCTTTGACTATGTTCCCTTTAATGACTTCTAGGATGATGAAATCTCTAGAAAAAATATGAAGCAGAATGGTCATCAGAAAAAGCTACCAGAAAAATATGGGGAAAAGAAAGGCCACAGAAATTCATAGGCCAAGTTGACAATTAAAAATAACATTATACCTATCTATCCCAGAGGTTGAAGCAAGTAGCAAAAATAAACCAACCCTAACATTTAACAAAGATGGGTAGTATAAAAAAGGAGCAAAAATTATGCTTCCCTTGGTAATTTTAAAAGTAAGAAAATTATTACTAGATATAAAATTTCTTTCTCTGTCTAACCCAGTGCCAAAAAGGCAATTGAAGTTTAGGGCTCTTTTGTTCTCTCTACCCCAACAGCCCTTTAAGTTGCAGGATTAAAGAAAAAGAATGCAGAAATCTCCTTATCTGAATAAGAAGAAAGCCCTGAAGATTCAGATAAGTCAGCTCACAAGACCAGAACAGAAGGCAGGTAGTCCTGGTCTTCCTACAGCAGCAACCATAACTGCACAGCAACTAGCAAGAATGACACCCTCTTACCCAGACTATGGATAAGGGGGGTTGTGAGCCTGGCCACTGGGGGAGCAGGGCTAGCAATATCAATAGACAGGTATAACAGGCTCTCGCAACAGTTGATTTTAAATGTAAAGATGGAAGCCCCCTATCACACTGGCTTCTAGGATTAGAAGCCTTACTACAAGAAGTGGGGATTGAAAAGGGGCCGGGCGGTGGCGCTGGAGGTAAGGTGCCTGCCTTGCCTGCGCTAGCCTAGGACGGACCGCGGTTCGATCCCCCGGCGTCCCATATGGTCCCCCAAGAAGCCAGGAGCGACTTCTGAGCGCATAGCCAGGAGTAACCCCTGAGCGTCACAGGGTGTGGCCCAAAAATCAAAAAAAAAAAAAAAAAAAAAAAAAAAGAAAAGGGAAGTCAACAACTAGTTACACCAGCCCTCACTGCTATAGCTCATAGAACTTGAAGGTCAGGTTTTATAACCAGAATTCTGTAATTTTCTATGCTTATACCTGCTTTTTGTATCTAACCCTTTTTGTCCTAAAGAGGAAGTTTATACCAACCTTAGAATGTCATGCCCTTATAAGAAACTCATATTACCTTAAAATGTCTCAGTAAATGTTATAACCTAATAAGGAAGTCATCCCTACCCCCTCTACCCCCACCCCTTCTAATGGTATATAAGGATGAACAAAGAAAGCCACGTGGTTCTTTGCCTCTGTTCAGTTCTGAACGAGCATTGGACCCTGGCTGGCCAGAATAAAGAACCCACTTGAACTTTTGCCTGAGTGACTGTCTCTTCATTTCTCTGTGTTGGAGCAGCATCTGGACTACCGAGCCTTACAAAAGCACCAGAATTCAAAACTCAGTCAGAACTGCAACCCCCAACAAGCACATATGCAAGTATCACAATTCAAATGAGCAACTCCAGTTAGCACTTCACCAAGTGTGCAAGTGCTAACACTAGACCAGCATGCCATACGTAGCACATAACTCCATGTACAGGCATCACAACCAACCATGTGTGGGTATGGGTGTAGTATGACCCCTGGTCTTCACAACAATAGCAACACAAAGGGTGAGGAAAGTAGGGGAGGAGAGGGGATACTTCCCCCCCCCCATGTAGGGGTCATATCAACAATTATCAGAGCTTACTCCTGGCTCTGCATTCAGGGACCATTCCTGACTGGGCTTGAAGATCACACCCAGGTAAATCACATTGCAAGGCAGGTACCCTACCTACTATACTATCTCCGTGGCCAGTTTTAGTCTTATTTTCTTGTTTGTGTAAGTTCCATTTCACTACTGGATCCTTGCAGGACAGGGAGCGACTGTCCTGTCTCTTGGTTTAATGGATTTCAGGAGATTGCAGTCATTCTCTGCAAGTATGCCTTCATATGCAAACTCACTAACCCTTCCCCCACACTCACACCCTCCAGGGCCTGTGATACTTTAACTCACAGTCCCAATTGCCCCAGGTTCAGCCAGCAGACCTTTAGGAGCAACCGTTGCACACACACCAGCCTCCTGACATTCTTCCAACTCACCCACTCTAAATCTTGTTAGCCCACACTTACCTTCGCTCATTCCTTCTCTCTAAAACCAAAACCATAATAAATGCTCTCCCTTTGCTTCCTCTGCCTGCCTGAGAGACCCTCTCCTGTGCCCCTGTATGCTGGCATTCCTGCTCCCAAACAACCTCCACCATCACCCCCAATTAAGGTTTACTCTTTTTTATTTGGTTTTTGGTTTGGGGGGGTTATTCCTGGCTTTATGCTCAGAACTCTCTCCTAGCAGGCTCGGGGAACCATATGGGATGCTGGGGATCAAACCTGGGTCCGCCCCAGTCAGCAGCATGCAAGGCAAATGCCCTACCGCTAATACAAAATTAATTTTATGTTGTTTTTTGTTTTTGTCTTTATGGGTTGTTTTTGGTTTGGGTCCACACCCGGTGATGCTCAGGAGTTACTCCTGGCTATGTACTCAGAAATTGCTCCTGGCTTGGGAGACCATATGAGATGCCAGGGGATCAAGGTATGGTCCATCCCGAGTCAGCTGCATGCAAGGCAAATGCCCCACCACTGTGCCACTGCTCCAGTCCCAATTTTAATAACTTTTGCTTTGAATCAATACCTGCTGTGGTCAGAGACACTCCTGGCCATTTCTGGGGACCTTGTAAGATCTTTCTTACACACTGTACTATCTTTCTGGTGCAACAACAATCTTTTCCACAATCTTCACCTGAAGATTGTGATATGTTCTTTTAACATATCTGAATAAAACCAAAATCCTGGACACATGAAACAATGAAAGGAAGGCTGAGGAGATAGTTCAAAAGGCTGAACACATGTTTTCATGCAGGAGGCCTGGATTTGGGCCCCAACACTGCAAGACCTCAGCACTGCAAGGTCCTCTGAAACAACTCCTGATATCTTCTGCCTCTACTCTCAAGGATCATTCCTGGCAGGCTCAGGGGACCATATGGATTACCAGAAACCAAACACAGGTCAGACACATGCAAAGCAAAAGCCTTACCTGCTGTACTGTCTCTCTGGACCCACACTTTTTAGGGGTAGGGACACACCTAGCAGTGATCAGGAGTTTCTCCTGGCTCTGCACTTGGGAATTTTTCCTGTTGGTACTCAAACTATTGTATGGGATGCCAGGGATTGAACCCTGCTTGGCCACATGCAAGGCATGTATCTCCCACCAAATATGCTGTCACTCTAGCTCCCCCAAACCCTCTTATTTTTACTGATACTAATTTGTTGTACTAAATGCAAGCCCACAACTTAAGATTGTTACTCAGAGATGGACCGTTATCATTGTGGGTATGGCATTTGCCTTGCACACAGCCAACCTGAGGCTGACCCGGATTCTATCCCCAGCATTCCATATTAGTCCCCTGGCCTGCCAGGAGCGATTTCTGAGCACAGAGCCAGGAGTAACCCTTGAGCGCCACCGGGAGTGGCCCAAAAACAAAAACAAAAAATAAAGGCTGTTTGGGAGCAGAAGCCATAGCACAGTGGTAGGGCATTTGCCTTGCATGGGGCTGACCTGAAACAGACCTGGATTCAATCCCTGGCATCCCACATGGTCTCCCAGCCTGCCAGGAGCAATTTCTGAGTGCAGAGCCAGTAGTTACTTCTGAGTGCCACTGGGTGGGACCCATAAACCAAAATAAAAAAATAAATAAACCTGTTACCTAAAGGTCCCTCAAATCCTGCGAGGAGTAATCCCTGCGCATAAAACCAGGGGGGAAAAACCTTGAGCATGTCTGGGTATGGCCCCAAAACCAAAATAATATGGCAGGCTGTAGCATAAGGCTCAATTTCTGGCACTGCTGGTACTGAAAAAGGCCAAGAATAAGCCCACTTCCTGCAACACTGAGACAGGAGTAAGCTCCACAAATTTTCAAATCAGAAGGCAGATTGGGATTTGGTGGGCATCATGCATGCCGGCCCACAGTCTGGAGGGCGGGATCTGACTCCAACATACCGACCCTCCACACCTGTCCCCTCTGTGACAACAGGAGCAATGGCAGCACCCAACCAACTCTGCAGAGTAGACTCCAATTCCTTCAGGTGTCCAGTGAAAAGAGCAGGAGATATACAAAGGGTATGAAGAGGGACCCTAACAATGGAAATGCTGCTCAAGATCCGTGAACTCTGCTGCTTCACCCCAGGCCCTCCTGGAAAGAACAGCTACCCTCACCCACTTCTCTCTCTCTCTCTCTCTCTCTCTCTCTCTCTCTCTCTCTCTCTCTCTCTCTCTCTCTCTCTCTCTCTGTCGCACTCTCTCTTTCACACACATGCACACACACACAATCATGAATTTAATCATGATTTGAAGCAATAGTACAATGGCTAGGATGTTTGCCTAGCATGAGGCTAACCCACGTTCGATCTTTGGCACAACATGTGGTCCCCTGAGCACCACCAGGAGTAATTCCTGAGTGCAGAGCCAGGAGTAATCCCTAAACATAACCAAGTATGACAATAAATAAATAAGTAAATAAATAAATACTCTTAGTCATGAAAAGTGAGAAAAGCCAGACAAGTGAAATTGAAGCCCAGAAGGTGATTGTTTTCACAAGAATTTATTTTTCAGACTCCAAAAGCTTGAGCAAAGCCTAGGGTTCTCCTCCCTCTGACTCCATTCTGGGCTAAAGATTCCGAAAAAAATCCTTGATTCTTCTACCAATTCCACGGATCTTCTGTCCACCTCTCCTGATGAGATTTTTTAGCCGTTCAAACAGGCGGACTCCCTGCATCTGCACACCAATAACAGGAAGTTCTGTATGAACCAGACTCCTTCCCAACCTAGCTATCCCCCTACCGAGGTCCACTTCTCCCTCAGGCTGTGATCTCTAGAGCAAATGATGGAGTGAGTCCATGCTCCATAGACAAGTGAAAAAATGGGGCCTGGAGGTGGCAAGTGACGTCCCAGGATAACTCAGCCTGACCCCAGAGGACTGCCATGGGTGTATGGGCAGAAGACACCCTCTGAATCAACTTCTCTCAGAACTCCCGGAGAGTTTGCTAATGTACAAATAGATTGGGCCAAATCCAAAGTCAGGTCAGGAGGCCAGAGAGATAGCACAGTAGGAGGGCATTTGCCTTACAAGTGGCCAACCTGGGATGGACCTGGGTTCAATTCCCGGCATCCCATATGGTCCCCCGAACCCACCAGAAGTGATTTCTGAGTGTAGCACCAGGAGTAACTCCTGAGTGCTGCTGGGCATGGCCAAAAATACAAACAAAAAAACAAAGTCAGGTTCAGCACATGGGCAGAAGACCTGGGGATTTCCTTTCCCCCAATCTCACAAGTTTCCAGGTGAGGACCCCATTCTGAAATTCTGAAAATTACTTCTCCAGGCAGGGGAGATAAACACATGTTTTGCATACAAGAGGCCCTGGTTTGATGTCCCCTACCACATGGTGTCCTGAATGCAAAATCTGGATGGTCTTTGAGTGCACTGCAGGGTGTGAGAAGAGAAGAGAGAGTAGAGGGGACAAAGAAGGGAGCAGGAGAAAGAGAGAAAGGGCAGTAGAGAAAGGCAGAGGAAAAAAAGAAGGAAGGAAGGAAGGAAGGAAGGAAGGAAGGAAGGAAGGAAGGAAGGAAGGAAGGAAGGAAGGAAGGAAGGAAGGAAGGAAGGAAGGAAGGAAGGAAGGAAGGAAGGAAGGAAGGAAGGAAAAAAGGAAGGAAGGAAGGAAGGAAAAAAGGAAGGAAGGAAGGAAGGAAGGAAGGAAGGAAGGAAGGGAGGGAGGGAGGGAGGGAGGGAGGGAGGGAGGGAGGGAGGGAGGGAGGGAGGGAGGGAGGGAGGGAGGGAGGGAGGGAGGGAGAAAGAAAAAAAATCGCTGCTCCAGAGTCAGGTATGAGTCAGGTCAAGGGGATCCCAGGACAGAGTGACTTTCTGTACCCTGGAGAGAGTTACAGGATCCATAAATGTTCAACATGTCACCCCCTCATCAGCCTGAGGAACCCACTCACCTTGTCACAGTTGATGTCGAAGGAGCCCCTGACTGAGTCCAGGGTGACTGTTCCCACACACTGTCTCACCGACTAAGAATGAAAGGCCCGAGTTCAGTGGACCCGCTGGGACCCCAACCTCCCAGCCTCCCCCTAGGAAGGGAATGTCCCCCTCAAGCCTCCCATTCATTTTCTGGGAGGGTGGGAGATGCCGGCAACCTCAACCTCACCCCCTTCTCTTTGAAGTCGCACTGCTGCAGTGGCTGTTGCTCTGTCTTGGAACACACCGTCTCCTTGATTAGGAAGCTGATGGGCTGCGGACTGCTGGGGTCCTCATTTTGGCCAGGAGAGAAAGGGGGAGACAACACTGAAGCTCACTTTTGCCTCCACACAAGAAAGCTGTTACAACAGCCCAGTATATGCTGGCATTAAGGCTTGATGCTGAGGTTCCGGGGTACAGACACTGCCTTCCTGCCCTCCTCACATGTACAGAGAGCAGACTGAAAACAAACTCAAAAGTGGGGAGCTGTGGTTTCCTGAAGGAAAGCAAGGCTGCTGGCATCTCCCAGCCTTTCCTGTGTGGGTCAGGGAGGAGGTCAGAGGAAAGAGGGGACTTCCCAGAGCCCATGACCCAACTCTGGTCCCTGAAATTCCCTCCCAGAGGTCCCTCAAGCCAGCATGGAGGTGGGGAAGGGGACCATTCCTCTCAGAGGAGCTTTTGGACCAGGAAGTTCTCAGACTCCCAGATCTCTGGGAGAGATGGGACCACATGACAAGAAGATGAGTATGGAGAAGGGAGAGACAGAGAGATAGCGCCTGGCTGGAGAACGCACCCATTCCCTCCACTAGCCCAACTCACTCCATTGGGCGCCTGGTTCAGTTCCAAGAGGCGGAAGTAATTGGATTCTGACGACTGCTGATTGAAGTCTTCCACAGCGCGGAGAGCAACCCCCTCATAGCTGAAGAATAGTGTCTCATAGCTGGGATACTCGTATTCAGTGACTCCTAAGTCCTGAGTAGAGGCCTGAGGGAACGACAGAACCAACAGCAAAAGCAACAGGGACCGCCATCCCAGGAAAGAGTTATTCCTCTGGTTCTCCATGGTCCCCAAAATGCCTCTCCCTGGTCCAGGGACCCTCCTTTATGTCCAACTCGAACCTGATGCAAAGACCCAACCAGGAACCTTCCTGACCATGCATGGAGGCCTGCCAGCAGGTGGTCCAGGGCTTGCCTCAGCCCCGCTGTTGCCTCACAAGACTTACAGGGTTTGTGGGGCCGCAGCCAAGGGGAAGAAATGGTTTCTCCATCTCCCTAACAAGGCCTCAGCCTCTTGTGGGTCCACAGGGAAATGTTATGCCAGGGATCCCCCAGAGAGTTGAGCCCTCCGGAAGGAAGCCCTTACCTCCTATCCTCCAAAAGGGACCATCACAGAAATCAGGGAGATTCCCACCTATGCACCCCCAGTTCTTGGCACTGCCTGAACCAGTGGGCCTTCAATGATGCTTGATGAGTAACACTAATCGCCAGGCTAGAGACTCAAAAAATCCATGCCAACATTGATTTTTTTTTTTTTTGGTTCTTTTGGTTTTGTTTGATTTTTGGTTTTGTGCCACACTCTGTGATATTCAGGCTTACTTCTGTTTCTGCACCCAGAGGACCACTCCTGGCGGAATTTGGAAAAAATTTATAGAAAAATCTTTTTTTTTTTTTTGGCCTTACATGCAATGCAAGCACATTACCCACTGTAGACATCCTGACCCTGGTTTTGTTCATTTGTTTTGTTTTGAATCCATTATCATCATCTTCTTCTTCTTCTTCTTTCTCTTCTTTTTTGGTTTTTGGGCCACACCCGGCAGCACTCAGTGATTACTCCTGGCTCTGCACTCAGAAATCTCTCCTGGCAGGCACGGGGGACTGTATGAGATGCCTGGATTCGAACCACCCGTCCATCCTGGATCTGCTGTGTGCAAGGCAAATGCCCTACTTCTGTGCTATCTCTCCTGTCCCCGAATCCATTTTTTGAGTTTTATTGAAATCTTACACGAGTCAGAAATTGGAAATACAAGCACATCAAAGAACAAATTGTCATGATTTTGACGCTTAAGCCAAACAAATTTTGTGGGTCAGATTTAAAAAAGTGTTTTGGTTTGGTTTGGTTTGGTTTGGTTTTTGGGCCACACCCGGTGACATGCTCAGGGGTTACTCCTGGCTATGGAGTTGCTCCTGAGTTGGGAGACCACATGGGATGCTGGGAAACAAACCAAGGTCCATCCTGGATCAGCCACATACAAGGCAAACACCCTACTGCTGCACTATCACTCCGAACTTAAAAGATATTTTTGTTCTTTTTGATGAATACCAGTCTCTCTGGTGTGAGGTGATTATCTCATGGTTGTTTTGATTTGCATTTCCCTACTGTGATTAGTGATGCAGAGCATTTTCATCTGTCTTTTGGCCATTTGTATGTCTTCTTTGAGAAGATTTGTTCATTCTTCCTCCCATTTTTTGATGGAGTTCTCTATATATCTGAGATATTATTAGCTCTTTATTAGATGAGCAGCAAGCAACTATTTTATCCCAGTCTATGGAGTATCTTTGTATTTTGGTTATTGTTGTTCCCTTTGAGTTCAGAAGTTTTTTTCTTTTTTGTTTGTTTGTTTTTAAGGCCAATCCTGGTGATCCTGACTCTGCACTCAGGAATTATTCCTAGCAGTGCTCAGGAGACCATATGGGGTGCCAGGAATGGAACCCGAGTTGCCACATCAAAGGAAAGCGCCCTATGCTTCTTAATTTAATGTAGCCCTATTTATTTATCTTAGCTTCCATTTGCTTGGCCAATGGCATTGAATTATTATAGATGCCTCCAATTTCAATTTTCTCTCACAGTGCAAATTTCTCTCACAGTCCCCAGAAATTCAGAAATACTCTCAAGCCTGTATTTGCAGCACAGAGGCTGGGGACCAGCTCTGTTCCTGAAGCAGCTCAGTTCTGGTTTCCCCAGTGAAGGTTGCTCTCTGAGCAGTGCTCCTGAGCCCTTTCCTGTCTCCTCCAAATTTGTTTCCTGGCCTCACACCTCTTTGGTTTTGTTTTGTTTTGTTGTGGAGTGGTCACACCCTGAGGCACTCAGGAGTTACCTCTGGCTCTGAGCTCAGAAATCTGTCCTGGCAGGATCGGGGGACCATATGGGATGCCAGGATTCGAACCACCATCCGTCCTGGATCTGCTGTGGGCAAGGCAAACGCCCTACCGCTGTGCTACCTCTCCAATCCCCTCACACATCCTTGGAAACTCCCCTTAGGAGGCTGGTTCTTATCACCTTGACAAATCCCAAAATTCACCTCGTGAAAGCTGGGTGCCAGTGCAGAAATTCTGGGATGAAAGTACACCAGTTACACTTCCCCAGGGATCCTACTCCACCTCCATGGCCACTTCTCTCGGGAAATTACACACGCACCTCTAGACACGACCTTTGCTGGCTTCTAGACTCACTCAGATCTGAGTCCTTCTTCTGTTGCCAGTGGCTACTCCTGATGTGTTTCCAGTTGTTCACAGCAGTGCTCGGGCCCATGCAGTGCTGGGGTCTGAACCCAGGGTCTCAAGCATGCAAAACCTGCCCACAAGCCCTTTGAGTTCCCTTCTCAGCTGACCTAGAGTACTCTCCATTACACTCACCCACACCCCTGCATGTCCCCCAGGGCCCAGGCTGCCATATACACTCCAATCATTCCTAAGTCCTGGTTCTTTTTTCCAACTCTGCTATTTATCCCCTGGAGAGCCTTCCTGATTTCTAGCCAGACATACCACCTGCCTCTTCTTTTACCCACAGCTTCCAGGAAATTTCCTCAAATTCTACACAATGACCCCCACACACACCCCCATGGGGAAGAAAAATGGCAGGACTGTGGGCCAGAGTGGTGGCGCAGCAATAGGGTGTCTGCCTTGCACGCGCTAACCTAGGACAGACCTCGGTTCAATCCCATGTGTCCCATATGGTCCCCCAAGCCAGGAGCGATTTCTGAGCGCATAGCCAGGAGTAACCCCTGAGAGTCACTGGGTGTGGCTCAAAAAACAAACAAATAAAATGGCAGGACTGGCCTGGGCTGACTGGTGTGAAGGGTGGAGAATATGAATGGAAGAGCTGACAGGCCAGCATGGTAGCAGCATCCTGACCCAGGAGATAAGTTTCAGTGCCTGTCCCCTGTCCCCTTGTGGCTTTGACACCTGGGTTGCTCCCTCACTCACTCAGCCCCATAGGACACTCGGAGACTTGAGAAGGCACCTCGGAAAGCCGCAACCTCTGCACACAAGCCACAGATTGCACAGACTGCTGCTAGAAGGAAGAAGGCAGAGGCATTGTGTAACATCTTTCCACCCCAGCATTGCCACAAGGCCTCTTGATCAAACAGGGTTTGCACAGAAGCTCCTGCATAGTGGTTGGAAGAATGGTCACCCCAGACCTGAGACCTCCCGTGGCTATGTCAGCCCCTCAGTCTCTTCCAGCTAGTTACAAGTGCAAACAGCTTCAGGGGTGGCACCTTCTGCCAGCTCAGCCTGACTTCAAGGTCTGTGGTGCTGGGCAAGTCTTGGGCCTCATCTGAGAACTCAGATGGATATTTACTCTACTCTCCTTGGGGGGGGGGGATGTCCCTGAAGCCAACAGAAAAGGGGAGAGAGCCAAGAGAGCCATGAGAACTCATATCACCCTTTGCCCAGGTGGAGACACTGCATTCCCTGCAGCTCACAGGCTCCCCATGGGACACAACCTGATCATCTCTGACACCCTGCTCAGGATCTAGCATTGAGCTCTGCTCCCAGTGGGGTCCAGTTGGGTGAGAATAGAGGCCACTGAACTAGCACCACATTCAAAAAGCATCTTGTTGGGTAGGAGAGAGAGAGTTTGGTGGGCTGAGCACATGCTTTGCAGGTATGAGGCTCACTCAGAGTTGGTCTCTATCTAGCACCCCACATGGTCCCCTGAACGTGGATGGGAATGAACCTCATCACCAGCATCAAATACAAAGTAATAATCTCCAGGTATGGCCCAAAAATATTTTTTGATTTAAAAAGGGTAGTGGAGGGGGCTGGAGAGGTAGCACAGTGGTAGGGTGTGCTTGCACACCCTTGCATGCTGCTGACCCAAGATGAACGCAGGTTCGATCCCCAGCATTCCATATGGTCCCCAGAACCAAAAGCGATTTCTGAGTGCAGAGCCAGGAGTAACCGCTGAGCACTGCTGGGTGTGGCCCAAAAATAAAATAAAAAGGGCAGTGGGGAGGGGACAACAAAGTTATAGAATGGCCAGTAGAGTGATTACCCTGTACATGGCCAGCCTGGCTCCAATCCCCAGCATCTTACACAGTTCCCTAAGTCCAGCCTGGATTAATCCTTGACCACAGAGCAAGAAACAGCTCTGAGCACCAAAGTCCAAAGACAAAAAGAAAGGAAAGTAGGCAGGAGAGAAATTATAGAGATTTAGGTAACTTCTTTGCATGTGGCCAAGCCATTTTTGATCCCCAACACTCCATATGGTCCTCTAAAACATTGCCAAGAGTGATTTGTGAGCAGAGCTAAGAGTGGCTCATGAGTACTGCTGAAAATAACCTCCAATAGTTTTTTGGGGGGTGTTTGTTTGGTTTTGGGCCACACCTGGTGATACTTCTGGCTCTGTGTTCAGGAATCACTCCTAGCAGACTCAAGGAAATATATGGGATGCCGGGGATTGAATCCGGGTCTGCAGCATGTAAGATAAATGCCCTACCTGCTGTGCTATCACACAAATATTTTTTAAAAAAGCATTTGTCGAGCATTTGCACAGCAAGAGGTGCTCATGGATAATTTCTAGCTTACGTGCCTTTATTTCCAGGAAGTAACAAGAGGGGCCTGGGAGGTGGAACTCTGAGGTGACACCTGTATACAGCACAGATGTCAGTTCGCAGGGTCTGTCATCTATCCCTAGGTGGGAAGCATGAGAGTTATCAAGATTAAGAAAGTTTTCTCAGGGGCTAGAGAGATAGAACAGCAGGTAGAGAGTTTGCATTGTACACGGACACTCAGGTTCTATTCCCAGCATCCCATGAGGTTCCCCAAGAACCACCAGAAGAGATCCCTAAGCACAGAGCCAGGAGTAAGCCCTGAACATCGCCTGGTGTGGCCCAAAAACCAACAGCCCCCAAAAAAGTTCTCAAGTGGGGAAAGATGGAGTGGAGGGTCAGAACAATAGCATAGTGGTAGAGCATTTTCCTTATACTTGGCCAAGACCCAGGACCAACCTGGGTTCAATCCCTGGCATCCCATATGGTCCCGTGAGCCTGCAGGAGTGATTTCTGAGCACTGCCAAGTATGGTCCAAAAACCAAAAGAAATAAAGATAGAGTGGTTTTCATGGGAAACTTGCAGGTGGTACTCCCCCCTATCCTGTGCAAGAGGACATCCTAGAACTGAACCACCAAGTGTCATTGAGGACTCGTATCCCAAAATAAAGATAGTATGTATTGAGAATCTTCCAGAAACAGCAAAGGAGATTTACATATGTGTGTATACAAAGAACCTACTCAAAGGAAGATTCTTTTTTCTTTTTTGCCTTCCAAGCAGTGCTCAGGTAGGGATAATGGGGACCACCAGATTGCTGGCCAACCAGGACAGCAGTTTAATGCAAGGGTTGGAAGATGTGATGCTGCTAGGTCCTGCAGTGCAGGGGATACCTGGCCATCTTGGCAGTGCTGGGGCCCTCCAGAGCCACACCCAGCAGTGTTCAGGGCATACTCCTAGCTCTGCACTCAGGCATCTTCCTTGGTTCTGGTGGGGTTCAAGGGACTATAGGGGTACCAGGATCAAAACTAGTTAGCCACATGCAAGACAAGCACCTTATCTACTGTACTATCTCTCCAACCTCCCACACCCAACCATTATACTTGGGAGCTAGAGATCACTCCGGATTATTTTTTGTCCCTTGTTGCTATGACAGGTTGGTGCTCAGGCCTTGCAATGCAATGCAATCAGGTCCAGCTATGCCGGGATCAATTTGGCTACACTAGGCAGTGCTAGGTGTCAACCTAAGGCCTCATGCATGCCAGACATGAACTCCACGCCTTGAGCTACCTCCCAGGCCCTCAGAATTGTCCTTTATCTCTGATCACACAGACCTCTTAAAAGGCCTAGAGCAGTTCCTAGAGTCTGGATTTTAACTCGGTCATAACTCCCTGTGAGGCAGGTCTAACTCAAAACCAATTCCTGCCATGCCCCCCCACAAGGCACTTTACTCAATGAGGGCATTTGTTAATCAGCTAATAGGACGATGTTGCAAGAGGGTCTAACTCAACCTGGACAGGAGGGAACCACAGGAAGAATTTCACCTTCCTGAGCCCCAAGGATTAAGAAAGACTGGATGATAACAGAGATATTGCTTGCTAATCCCATGTCCTTCCAGCCTCCAAGTTCATTCTTTGTGAGACACAGAATCTAATGGGCCTAACTACCACCAAAGACCTTTGACTTCCAGAGGAAAAATTTCAGGATATCGCCCTTAATACAGTCCTTGGAAAGCTTTTCTCTCTGTGTTCCAGTATCTTCTGTGGCTCCCCTTTTTGTTTGGGATATTTTGTTTGTTTTTACTTTTTTTGTTTTGTATTATTTTTGTTTGTGGGTCATACCCAGTGGCACTCAGGGGTTACTGGCTCTGTGCTCAAAAATCACTCCTGGCAGGCATGGGGGACTGTATGGGATGCCAGGATTCGAACCACCGTTTCTCCTGGATCAACTGCTTGCAAGACAAACGCCCTACCGCTGTGCTATCTTTCCAGCCCTTGTTTGTTTTTTAGACCACATATAGCAGTGCTCAGAGTTTACTCCTACCTGTGCACTCAGGGATCACTCTTGGTGAGTTTGGGGATCCATATGGGGTACCAGGGATAGAATAGAGGTCAGCTGTATACAAGACAAGCATGCTGTTGTACTATTGCTATTTTATTGCTCCGGCCCTATAGCTCTTTTTTACCCGAGTGTTCTCTGTGATCTAACCAGTACTGCTGACCTCGCTCAGGCCTCTTCATCTTCACTTCTGGTGAAATCCCCTCTCCCTGTTCCCCAGTGTCTGGCACTCACCATCATGGTGTGACACTGTAATGTCCCATTCAATAATATGACATGGAGTTGGAGAGATAGCAGAGCTCGTAAGGCATTCATTTATCTTGCCTGTGGCTAACCTGAGTTCTATCCTCGGCATGGCATAAAGGCATTTGGTTCCCTAAAGCCAGACCCCTGAGCACAGACATAGGAACACAGTGTGCTTCTCCACCAAAATTTGCATTTGGTGACATTTGCATGGTGGGGGGCTAGGGGGAGGTTCCTACTGCCCCTGTCATTTCTCCAATCTACTTTATTTCACACTCATGCAAAGTATGTACTGAGGGTACGTACTAAGGGTGTGTATTGAAAAGTATGTACTGAGGATGTGACTCAGTAGTATAGCATTTGTCGTAAATGTGGGAGGTCCTGGGTTCACTTCATAGCACCAAACTGTGTTGTACATTAAAATGTCTAAAATAAAAATATTATGGGCTGGAGCAATAGTACAGTGGATAGGGTGTTCGCCTTGCATGACATCTACTCAGGTTCAATCCCCTGCACCCCTGAGTGCAGACCCAGGAGTAAGCCTCAAGTGTGGCCCAAAAGAACAACTAACTAAAATTAAAACATTAGGAAAGAGCATTCTACTTGCACATAGTCCTGACCTCCAGCACTGAGCCAGGAGTAGTACACCACTGAGTATAGTCTAAATCCCAAATACTTAATTTATTCACTTATTTACTTAATTTATTTTTGGGTTATATGTGGACAAGTCAGTAATAACTCCTGGCTCTCAGCTCAAAGATTAGGAACCAGATGGCATATTGGGGATCAAACCCAGATCAACCACGTGCAAGACAAGCATCCTACTCAATGTACTGCCTAGCTCAGGCCCCACTGCTCAGGTAGTGCTGAGGAGTGATCTGGGGCTCCTGCAAGCAAAGCATGAGCTCCAACCCTTTGAGGCATTTTTTCAGACCCTGAAAATTATACTTTGTTGTTCTCATTTGCTAATGCTTTTGTGTAGTAGGCTAGTGAGGAGTCGTTCTTCCTATCAAGAGCAAGAGTGGTTAAGGGTGTGGGATGAGGGACCAGGAGATAACATGGAGGTAGAGCATTTGTCTTGCATGCAGAAGGATGGTGGTTCAAATCCCGGCATCCCATGTGGTCCCCCGAGTCTGCTGGGAGCGATTTATGAGTGTAGAGCCAGGAGGAACCCCTGAGTGCTGCCTGGTGTGACCCAAAAAAACGGGGGGGGGGTATGTTTGGGATGTGACTCAGCAGTAAAGTACATGCCTTCTATGTAGGAGATCTGGGCTCCATCCCTGACACCCCACACACGAACACACGCTGTGAGAATCAAAGAATGTGAGAACCGAAGCCCCCTGGGCCTAGGACCAAGGTGGTCCCAAGCATCCAGTAAAGCCACTGTAAAGTATTCTTCCACTCTACCACTTCCCCATAGGCAGAGGGTGTTAGCCCAAAGATAAAACAGCAAAATGTACTGTCTAAAGAGCAATACCTCCTGCTGTACTATCTCTCTGGCCCCACATATGTGGTTCTCTGAGCACTACCAGGAATTGAGCTCTCTTGACACAGGGCCAGAAATAAGCCCTCACCATCGCCAGTTGTGGTTCTAAGCCCATTTCCCAAGTAAATAAATAATACTCTGTAGGCCTGAGTGATAATATAGAAGGAATGGCAATTTCCTTGCATGCACCCGACCAGGTTCAATCTCCAGCATTCCATATGGTCCCCCAAACCAGGCCAGGAGTGATGCCTGAGCATAGAACCAGGATTAAGTTCTGAGAACCGCTGGCTGTGGCCTCCCCATTAAAAAAAAAAAAAAAAAACCTGAGAAGGACCATGGAGAAACTGCTGGATTTGATCCCCAGCACCGATGATCCCTGAGAATCAAGCAGTTGTACCCCCTTGAAGATTGCCCAGTATGATCCAAAAGCAAAAAAATAAATAACAAATTAAAAGTTTGGGAACGAGTGCCCCCTGGTGGTCAGGTATAAAAGTTTTCCTACGTGCTATGCTAATGAAAGGCCTAGGGACCCTTTCATTATCCCAATCATTAAGTCCTTTAGATTGTGTGTGTGTGTGTGTGTGTGTGTGTGTGTGTGTGTGTGTGTGTGTGTGTGTGTGTGTGTGTGTGTGTGTGAAAGGGGCCACATTTCTCTTGCCTTGTGCCTGGTTCCCATACTTGAGAAGTCAAATGGCTTCTTCCACCATGACCTGTTTTTCTTTGTAAGCACAACTGGAAAGAAGAAAAACAAAGGGGAAAATCTGGAGAATGCGTTCTGAAAGCCGAGTAAAGCAAATATTACCAGCGGAAGGGATCATCTGTATCCAGTAGTCAATGGTCAGTTACTAAGCAGAGTAAAATTAGACAAATTGTTCGCAGAAACAGCAAAAGTCCCAGGGGAACTTGACAAAAGTATTTCCTAGTGGATCAGAAAGGGTAAATCTGCCACTGGAGAGGACCCAAGGGCAAATAAGAGGGGGGGGGGGAAACTAAAGATAAACTTTTTAAGTTTTACAATTAAAGGAAGGAGTACCTTTGGAGAAGCAAGAGGGATCAAAGTAATGTTGATTATCAATAGTCATTGAGGGGTCAAAGAGCTATTCCCGGGATTATCAGACTTTCCTTGCATGCAGCTGACTCAGTTTTATTTCCAATACCACATGGGTCCCAAGCACTGCTGGGAGTGATCCCTGAGCACAAAGTCAGGAGCAGTCCAGAGCTGTTGGGTTTGGTGCAAATCCCTACTCCCAGAACCAAATAGTAATAAAAATTAAATAAACTAGCATTTCACTGAGACCCATGTCACAAATGAAAAAACTATGAACTTAATATTGTATATTTTGTGATGCCAGGGACCAGGATTCCCACATGTGAAGCATGCACTGTATCATCAAGTCTCATGCATTTGTCCTTGATATCACTGAATCAGGGAAAACAGTATGGAAAATGGCCCAAAAGGTCAGAGTGCATATAT
Source organism: Suncus etruscus (assembly GCF_024139225.1). Lineage (NCBI taxonomy): Eukaryota > Metazoa > Chordata > Mammalia > Eulipotyphla > Soricidae > Suncus > Suncus etruscus. The sequence continues at coordinate 44,730,638 of NC_064866.1, read as the reverse complement.
TGCATATGTGAATCTCAGGTTCAATCTTTGACACCACATGATATTTTTATTTATTTAATCACCATGAATTACAAAGTTATTCATGATTGAGTTTAAGTGTACAATGTTTGGACACCTCTCTTCTTCAACAGTATCCCTTGGGGCCAGAGTGGTAGCACAGTGGTAGGGCATTTGCCTTGCATGCAGCTATCCAGGATGGATGGTGATTCAAATCCTGGCATCTCATATGGTCCCCCATGACTTCCAGTAGCGATTTCTGAGCACAGAACCAGAAGTAACCCCTGAGCACCACCAGATGTGACCCAAAAACAAACAAAAAACAACCAATAGAAAAGGGCTATATGTACACCAGGAGAAAGAGCTATCTACAATGTAGACACTACATACAACACTGATGGACATTAAACAGGCACAGGGTGGCCACCACATATACACTCACAGTCACACACACATAGATGAAAAAGAAGATCTATCCATAAGTTGCAGTTGAAAAATTGACCGAGGTGTAACAGGTCAAAGTATAAAGCAAGCATGTCAGGTATAAAAGTTTTCCAATTTCTTGGAATAATCAACATTGATGAAAGAGAACTTTGCTAAATAAAAGGGAGGTGGAGGTCCAAACACGCTGCCCGCGCAAGCAGCTTGGCTCTGCTCCTGGCGACTTCCTTCAGTATTCTTCAGGTAGGGAAACGCTCTCCAAACACGCCGCCCCTGCGAGCAGCTTGGTTCTGCCCCCGGCGACTTCCTTCAGCCCTCCCCAGCTAGGGAGACCCCGTCCAAACACGCCGCCCGCGCGAGCAGCTTGGCTCCGCCCCCGGCGACTTCCTTCAGCCCTCCCCAGCTAGGGAGACCCCATCCAAACACGCCGCCCATGCGAACCACGTGAACGCTATCGAGTTCGCGCGAATATAGCTTAACACAACTTATAGATATAGCCAGCTCAGGCCTAACACCAAAATTTCTTAAATAATCAAGAGCCCATAAAATTGGAAAAAAAAAAAAAGGTGGGCATTCAGAGACCTCTGTGCCCCCTAGTCTGTGTGCTTCTCCCTAAAGTGAGTGCAGCGCCCAGAGGCCGCTCCACCTGGAGCATAGGGATCCCCGCATCCATGACCCCCCCCCCCGTGCCAGTGCCCAGAAAGAGTGCATTCCCCTGGGACCCTTCCACATGGGTGTACTCCAAAGCATACCAATAAACGCAAAGAAATATGGGTAAATCAAAGAGAACCCTAACATCTGAAAATACAGAGACAGACCCTATCAAGTTTCCAAGTCCGCCAAAACGCACAGATCCATGGGAAGGTGACCTAAAAGCAGCAATGAGGAAGGAAATGCAAGAATTAATAAAAGAAATGAAAGAAACCTTAGCTACCGAGTATAAGAAATCTATGGATTTCATCCATACAGAAGGAGAGGAAATAGGGAAAGGGGAAGAACAAGTAGTCAGAGAGATAATAGCAGAGAACTTCCCCACCCTCTGGAAAGAAACTTCAATGCCAATCTAGGAAGTGAAAAGAGTCCCTAATAAAATAGACCCTAATAAACCAACTCCAAGACATATAGTAATCCAAATGGCAAAAAATAAAGAGAAAGAGGAACTCCTTAAAGCAGTAAGAGAGAAAAAATCGCAAGTACAAAGGTAGGGACATAAGAATCAAACCAGATCTCCCATTCGAAATAATTCAAGCAAGACGACAGTGGAATGACATATTTAAACGACTGAATGAAAGAAACTTCCAACCTAGGGTCCAATACCCAGCAAAACTATCATTCATATGGGAGGATAGACTAAAAACATTCTCAAACAAGAATGAGCTTGAACTATTTGTGCAAACAAAACCAATCCTAAATGACCTGTTCAGAGATTGAGCAAACCCCCAATTGTAACAAAAACCACCCTACACAACCCAACTGCACAACAGTCCTCTCTCTCAATAATCTCCCTAAATGTTAATGGACTAAACTCTCCAATTAAAAGACACATAGTAGAGAACTGGATTAGGAAAAATAAACCAGACTTCTGCTGTCTGCAAGAAACACACCTACAACTACAGGATAAGCACAGGCTTAGAATAAAAGGATGGAAAGTAATTATTCAGGCCAATGGAAAACAAAAAAGAGCAGGAACAGCCATTCTTATATCAGACCAAATTACATTCAACCTCAAGAAAGTGATCAGAGACAAAGAGGGTCACTGCTTACTGATCAGGGGAACATTAGATCAAGAAACACTAACCCTGGTCAATATCTATGCACCTAATGTAGAGTCAGCAAAATATGTGAGGCAACTGCTTGTAAACCTGGAGAAACACATGAAGGGAAATGTGATAGTAGTAAGGGACCTCAATACTCCACTATCACCACTGGACAGATCCAACAAACAGAAAAATAGCAAATAAATAAGAGCTCTAAATGAAAAATTAGAAGATTTGGGGCTAATAGACTTATATAGAGCCCTCCATCCCCAGAAAGCAGAATACACATTCTTCTCAAGCCCACATGGAACCTTCTCCAGAATAGACCATGTCTTAGGATACAAAGCCAACCTATATAAGACCACAAAGGTAAGGATCATTAGAAGTACCCTTTCAGATCACTAAGCAACAGAACTCAAAATTGATGTCAAGAAGAAGCAATGGAGAAAAACTAATACCTGGAGATTAAACAACATGCTGCTCAACAACAGCTGGATCAAAGAACAACTCAAGGAAGAAATAAAAAGATTCCTTGAGACAAATGACAATGAAGAGACAACATGTCAAAATTTGTGGGACACAGCAAAAGCAGTAATTAGGGGGAAACTCATAGCAATACAGGCCTATGTCAAGAAACAGGAAAATAACAAAACCAACAGTTTAAAAGATCACCTCAAAGAATTGGAACAACAGCAACAGAGAAATCCAACCACAACCAGATGGCAAGAAATAATAAAAACCAGAGCAGAAATACACAACATAGAAACTAAGAAATCAATACAAAAAATCAATGAGACCAGAAGTTGGTTTTTTGAAAAAATAAACAAGATAGACAAACCACTGGCAAAACTCACCAAAAAAAAAGAGGGAAAACACCCAAATCAGTAGGATCACTAATGAAAGGGGAGAGATTACAACAGAACCCCAAGAAATACAGCATATCATGAGATCATATTATGAACAACTATACTCCACTAGGCTAGAGAACCCAGAAGAAATCGACAGATTCTTGGGAAAAAACCCTCTTCCAAGACTGAAAAAGGAAGATCTAGAAAGCCTAAAAAGACCAATCACCTCATAGGAAATTGAAGATGTAATTTAAAAACTCCCTAAGAACAAAAGCCAGCTCAGATGGATTTACAGGTGAATTTTATCAAGCTTTCCAAGAAGACTTACTACCACTTTTCCATAGGCTCTTTCAAACCATAGAAAAAACAGGAATCCTCCCTAACTCCTTCTATGAGGCAAATATTACACTCATTCCCAAAGATGGCAAAGACACCACCAAGAAAGAAAACTACAGACCAATCTCACTAATGAACATAGACGCAAAGATACTCAACAAAATCTTAGCAAACCGAATCCAGCACTTTATCAAAAAGATAATACATCATGACCAGGTGGGATTTATACCAGGAATGCAAGGTTGGTTCAACATATGCAAATCAATCAATATTATACATCACATCAACAACAAGAAAGACAAAAACCACATGATCATATCAATCGATGCAGAGAAGGCGTTTGACAAAATCCAACACCCTTTCATGTTAAAGACACTCAGTAAAATAGGCTTAGAAGGAACCTTCCTCAAGATAGTTACAGCTATCTATGAAAAGCCAACAGCCAACATTATACTTAATGGTGAGAAATTAGAAGCATTCCCACTAAGATCAGGAACTAGGCAAGGCTGTCACTCTCTCCACTCTTATTCAATATAACACATGAAAACATGCTCACCTTCACTCATCATCAGAGAGATCCAAATCAAGACAACAATGAGATACCACCTTACACCAGTGAGGATGACTCACATTAAAAATAATGGGAACAATCTCTGTTGGCGGGGATGCGGTATGAAAGGAACTCTCATACACTGCTGGTGGGAATGCCCCCTAGTCCAATACCTATGGAGAACAGTCTGGAGAGTGCTCAAAGAACTCAGAATTGAGCTGCCATTTGACCCAGCAATTGCTCTCCTAGGTATATACCCCCAAGTGGGAAGGACATTCATTCCAAAATATGTGTGCACCCCACTATTTATCGCAGCACTCAGTGTAATAGCCAAGTCTTGGAACCAACCTCGATGTCCAACAACAGATGAATGGATCATTAAGATGTGGTATCTATGCACAATGGAATATTACATGGCAGTCAGAAATGATACAATCACAGACTTTGCAGCAACATGGATGGACCTAGATCATATTATATTAAACGAAGTAAATCAGAAGACAAAAGAGAAATACAGAATGGTAGCACTATTCTGAAGCACCCAGAACACACATCTTATACACAACTAATACTCAACAATCAAATAACAGGGTTTAACAGGGTAGAAACTCCAAACACTGCAATAGTCAACATATATTCAGGAGCAGTGCCCAAAATACTTGAAAAAGGAACAATGCAAACTCTTGACTACACATTATTCCACAAAGAAAACAGCAACACCAAAAACTGCACCATAGAGAGAACAGGTATGTAATCAACCTTCCATGACAAAGGCCCACAACAATCAGTTAGAGATAGTATTCAGGAACACAGGTAAAGAACACCACGGGAAATCACTGTCTCCAATGGAATCATCCCATAACACTACGTTTTAATGCCTTTATCTTACAATATTTAAAATAACCTCTCAGCTTTTATGTCCACAGGCATCCTTGAATACAAATGGCGGATAAACTAAGATGGCAGCGCTGGATACCACACGAGATACCATACCTAGCTTGCACTATGAGATGGCCCCGAGAAAACTCTTTAACATACACTTTATCTCTAGGTTACACCTTCTTTTAGGAATTGAAGCACGTGACCAGTCAGACCACCGAAGCAGTAACTGAGACGTACAGACTTAAACTACACGCTCTATTCTTTGAACACATTCAAGCAAACTAGCATTCCCCTGCTATTCTCTCCTCTCTTCTCACTACTTTCTTTTTTATTTTTTCTCTTCTTTTTTTCTCTCTTTTCTACTCTTCTCTTTACTTTTTTCCTTTTCTCTTATCCCTTTCTTTCTAAAGTATTTTCTCTTTTCTCCCTTCCTACCCCTTTCATATACCTTCCCCTTTCCCCCCTTTGGAAATCCAACTATCCCTTCACCCCTCAATCCCATACAGACCTCCCGCCATATTAAAACTCTCCACCTTCAGTCCTTAATCTATTAGGCATCAAGATTGACCTCCTACCCCAACGAACCACTACCCAGCACCCAGTCGAGAGGACACCCAGTCAAACCCACACCTCGTCTCCTGCAAGAAAAGGCAGCCAACTCCCCTGCAGATTCATGCTGCGAGGCCCTCCCCACAAACTCCCCCTAACGTGGACTGTTACTTGAAACCGGACTTAGGTCTAAAAGTATCCTCAATGCAAGAACCCTTCCAGGACCTCCCTGCCGCAAATCTTTTGCCAATCTGAAGAAGATCTGGGGATGGGATGGAAAGACGCCTGGGAACCCACACACCACAAGAAAAACCCAAAAGACAATGGGAAAAGGGAAAAAAAGAACTGTATCACACCACCTCTTTACCTGCTTTTCCCCAAATGTAAGATAGTCTTATGCATCACTTTGGTCCTTTAAATACTTTGCTACCTCATTTAAAAAATAAAAATAAAAAGTCTGGCCTACATATACATATGTAAGCACATACATTTTTATTACCTATTTTTTTCTATTTATTATTTTTTCATCTTTTTTTGGGTATGTAACCTGTTTCTGTTTTCCCCTTTTGACCACCCCCAAATGCACCAACAATATAATGTAGCACCATTTCCCCCTGCAAAGGCACACTAAAAAAAGGGGAATTCTTACATATAAAAAAAAAAAGAGCTCTTATCTACTAGAGATAGGAACTCATAGTTGTTTACAATAGAGGGATATCTCCTACCTTGAAAATATGTCATGTGGAATTAACTTAGACCTCAGGTGTTTAGATACCATCCATTCAGCCTTGAACCCTGGATCCCAGACACAGGAATGGAACAGTTCTTCACAACTGCTACAGGAAACAAATCCCATCCGAGACAGCCGCAATACTGCGAGGTCACCAACAAGTGCCAGCTCTAATATGACATCCTGGCAACGAAGAAAATGGGAACAACTTGACCTAAGTGCAGGTTATCCTACCTTTCCAGCTAACGACAAGACAAAATCAGAAGACTTGTCACCCTTTGGTAGGCCCAAAAGCCAAGATTGCGAGTTACAGATGACTGCTGCTAGAACCATGACCAGACTGTATACAGCCTGGGACCAATAAAAAAAGCCCTAACCTAGGGTTTGAACTACGACCTGCACAATAAACATGATCCCCAGTTCCAAAGGTCTGGCAGAGACCATTGTAACGGAATGGGGCTTCTGGAAGCACAAAGAAAGACACTATCCTAGATGCCATCCTAGGTTCAGTGCAAAGACCAAGATCACCAACCACAGAAGATGAATTAAAATGACACTGATGGAACAGAACTTCTAGAACCACAAAGACTGACTTCATCATAAATCCCACCACAGGATCTGTGCAGATACTGAGATCCCTAGACACAGAGGCCTGATAGTATCACCCAGGACAGAGCAGAGGTCTTACAAACACCACAAAAGCACCACCGAAAGAGTAAATGATCCTGAACAGAGTCTATAGTTGATCCCATGACAATACACTTCAAGAGCGGAGAAACCCCATATCTCTTAGGCCAAGTGAATTCCTTTTCGAATGACCCCAATATTTACTGTGCCCGGGCAGGAGGGGAAAAAAACAAAAAGCACAAAACATTATTTATTTTTTATATATTATTTTATTTTCATTTACTATTATTATTATTATTTTTATTTACCTATCTATTTTTGGTCAAATTCTCTGTTTGGGTGTGATAATTGAAGTTGTCCCCAGTTATACTTATTCTTTCTCTTCCTTTCTGTTCTTTCTTTATATGCTATGCCATGTTTCTTGTATCAAGACCATGGCGTTTTTTGTTTGTTTGTTTGTTTGCTTGTTTTATTTTGTTTTGTTTTGTTTCTGTTTTTGTGGGGTTTTTTTGTTTTTTGTGGGTTTTTTGTTTGTTTGTTTGTTTTTTGTTTTTTTGGGTTTGTTTGGTTTTTTTTTTTGGTCCTTGTGTTTATTGTTGGAGTCCTCACTGGATATTTGACACTTCTTTTTGTACTGGTGGAATGTTTCACCTTTTTTCTCTCCTTCGTTTCTCAAACCGATGTTGAGAGCCTCTAGAAGAATTCCGCTTATTTTCGGCGTATTAGACTTTTACCCCAGTTTATTACTTTTCTCTCCTTCAAACAAAACCACGTAACTTGAACTAGCTAGTCCTGCCCCCACCCCCGACTAGAGGGGGAAACAAGGGAAGCACCAGGACCAAACAGGTGCAAGACTACTAAGCAGTAGGCTAGATACAGAGGAGATCACATATTCTAGCTACCCTGGGGGTGAGGGAAGAGGATATGGGTGGTAGGACAAAAACGGAGGTGTAGGGAGGACAATTTGGTGATGGGAATCCCCCCCTGATTTTATGTAAATATGTACCTAAAATATCATTGTCAACAATATGTAAGCCACTATGATCAAAATAAAAATTAAAAAAAAGGAGGTGGAAAGATAGCATGGAGGTAGGGCATTTGTCTTGCATGCAGAACGATGGTGGTTCAAATCCCGGCATCCCATATGGTCCACCGAGCCTGCCAGGAGCAATTTCTGAGTGTAGAGCCAGGAATAATCCCTGAGTGTTGCTGGGTGTGACTCAAATACAAAAAAAAAAAAAAAAAGGCTTCATGGTCTAGAATATGTGCAGAACATTCTCAAATCAATTATAATTTTCAAGTCTAGAATACTAGGTAATATGGTAATGAGCACTGTAAAGACTCTACACCTCTAACATAATTTCCCATGCTCTGAATATCATATTCCTTTCCTGAAAGTAAACTGAGAACAAAGGCATATGATATAATAGGAAACTATCATGAATTCAAAGTAAATTGCAAAAACATACTCAATGACTGAGCACTGTAGCAAGAGTTCATGGCATTCAAATGCCTTATCCAAGGATCTCTGTGGAGAGATATTAGATCATACAAGCAGGTATAATCAAATGAAAATGAATGCTTTAAAATATTTGGTAAGACATTATCATAGGGGCCGAGCAGTGGCGCTAAAGGTAAGGTGCCTGCCTTGCCTGCGCTAGCCTTGGACGGACCGCGGTTCGATCCCCCGGTGTCCCATATGGTCCCCCAAGCCAGGAGCAACTTCTGAGCACATAGCCAGGAGTAACCCCTGAGCATTACCGGGTGTGGCCCAAAAACTAAAAAAAAAAAAAAAAAAAAGACATTATCATAATGAGAGGCCAAAGTGGAGGTGCAAGCAGTAAGCATCTGCCTTGCCAATGCTACCCTAGGAAGGACCATGGTTCAATCCCCCGGTGTCCCATATGGTCCCCCAAACTAGGAGTGATTTCTGAGCGCATAGCCAGAAGTAGCCCCTAAGCACCAGCAGGGTGTGGCCCAAAAACAAAAAAAAAAGACATTATCATAATGAGACTTGTTAGGAGTCCAATAGAATATATTACTATAATGTGAAACGAGGGCATCCAAACTATATCTCCTATGATCACTGTGAACAAGAGCATTAGAAGGTTATTATACGAGGTCGGAGTGATAGCACAGCAGTAGGACATTTGCCTTGCACGCAGCCGACATGGGATGGACCCAGGTTCAATCCTTCGCATCCCATGTGGTCCCCTGAGCGATTTTTTTTGGGGGGGTTGGTTTTTGGGTCACATCTGGCAATGCTCAGGGGTAACTACTGGCTTTACATTCAGAAATTGCTCCTGGCAGGCTCAGGGGACTATTCTTGGTTAGGGATTACTTAGAACCAATTTTTCTCTTCTATGTCATCTCTTCCCTTCCCAAAGTTTTTCTCACCTCTCATCTTTCCTTCTCAATAAACATGACAAAGACCTCCACTGGATGAGTGGGGACTGGAGTAATAGCACAGTGGTAGGGCATTTGCCTTGCATGCTACAGACCTGGATGAACCCGGGTCAATCCTTGGCATCCCATCTCATATGATCCCCCAAGCCTGCAGGGAGCGATTTTTGACCATTGAGTCAAGAATAACCCTTGAGTGATGCCAGGTGTGACCCCAAAACAAACAAAGTCACTGGGTCCCTGTGACTCGACTGGAGTCCGTCTGTATAGTGCGGGTCTGCAAAGTATGTAAACACATTCTCCCTCCCTCCCTCCCCCCCCCTCTCTCTCTCTCAAACACACACACACACACAAACTAGGACTGACTGCTTCGCTCTGCGAAACACACAGCACTGTGTGGACACACAAGTGATATATGTATGTGCTCATCCCAGAACCAGGACTGAACACCCCCCTGTGCTGCTGTGACTCCCCACAGCCCCACCCTCATGTCCCTGCTTCAATCTTCTACACTAGTGTTCCCAAGACCAATCTCCTAGAACTCTTTTTGCACATTTTCAAGGAGAATTAATACCCTAATGCGAGTGAACCCCAAATCTCTCTCCTAAGTGCTACTCTGGAAAGTACGTAAGCACAAGACTGAGCTCATCGATTTCCTCTGCATCAGAATCATTGAAAGTGACCATTTTATTTCCTGGGAGCCGGGAGTCTAGCAGGAGGAGGTTTGGTAGGCCCACGCCATGCCGGAGGCCTGCTTGGCCAGGCCTAGGGGGGGTGCGGGATTTGGGTAACCCCAGCACCCCTCGGCCACCTTGCTCCAGATCTCCAGGGCTTCCCCGGGCCACACGCCTGGGCAAGCCGGTGAGTTGGGTCCCTTGGTGGAGCTTGAAGGTACCCTAGGCCTTCCCCCACTATCCATGCGGCTCCTTAGGGAGGGTCTGGGTGGGGCTCTGAACTTCTGTTCTCCCAGCTTCTTGAAGGATCTCTCCTTCCTGGGAGCCGGGAGTCTAGCAGGAGGAGGTTTGGCTGGCACTGGTAATCTCTGTCCAGTCTACATTTTCAAAATCGCGCGGGGGCGATAGCCCCCGCGCGCACAAGAAACATCAATAGTACTCTCACAAGAAACATTAATAGTACTCACTATCATTGAATTATGTTTTTATGTATGCAGAATGTCCATTTTGTACTCTGCCCTTTTGCATACCCCTTCATAAGTTCATACTTCTCTTTAACTTCTTTAACTCCTATCATCATTACTCCTTTTTTTCCCTTTCTAACTTAAGTACTGTTGAGTCCTAATTCACAGACCAAAGTGGTGCCCTAGAGTTAACACCCACCCAACTATTTTAAAAGGCATAAAAAGGACACATATCTTTTCAACATTTTATGGGTGTTTTCTTTGACGGCTATAACTTTTGCTAAATACTTTCTTATACATGATGATCCCCCCCACCCATGTTTTTTATCTTCTCTTTGTGAACTGCTCAATATGGAATTTGGTGTGAAAGAATCCCTCAGTTTAATACTTATGTTTGAACCAAGTCATGGGTCTTGTTGGAAATGTTCTTATGCCCTCATATATCTGATAGCACCACGTGGCTTTATATCTTGTTTGCGTAGGCACACTAACATGGGAAAATACTATACATACCAATAAGTTCTTATCTAATAGAAATGGGAACACACAAATCTTGTAGTGCAATGAGACCTTACACCCTGAACATTGACATAAAGACCTGGGACAGGCCTCAGAAGAATGGGCATTCTCCATTTACCCCTTGATCTACAGAAGACATTTACAAAACATCCAAGGTTGTATATAACATCACCCGGAGGCATTCCTGTACCAGGGACGATCCTACAGCTGCTCTGACATCGATCTACTCAAAAGAGACATCCCTTAACACTGAGAAGACAACAAGAACAATGACCTGCTTATGGACAGGGCTTGCTGTATTGCCCCTTTATGGTGAGGTTTGTCTATAACATCACCTGGAAGCAATCCTCTACCACGGAAGACCCTACCACTGCTCAGACATCGTCCTGCTCAAAAGAGACTTCCCTTAACACTGAGAAGACTTAACAACAACAACCTGCTTACAGGACAGGGCTTCCTGCATTCCCCTTTCATGGTGAGGTGAAATGAGAAGGCACTCCACATCATGACTTCAATGTAGGACATGCAGATTTCAGAATCTTTAATACAGAAACATGAGACCAACAACGGAGACTGTGTGATAAGTGTGTTGGCGCTACGGACAATGTCTTGGAGCGAACGATAACTTTCCTGAGGCCTAGAGCTGGTCTTATGCCAGGAAACTTCAGGGGTAGGATCTCTTTGTATTTAGGTCAAGGCTATTCCTTTCCATGCCTCTCATATTTTGGTGGGCCTATGCAAACAACAATTGCCACTCTAACACCGTTTTTACTGTGCTCCTTTGACTCTAATCCTTAAAACACACCCACTTAAAATTTGAGGTTAACTTAAGCTAATATGCATGTACATGGAAATGTAAAAAATACTATGCCTCTAATGTTTAAGGAGTTACGTAAGTTTGATGGCTTTAGATTGCCTTGTGTGCTGTTAAGAAATATTTATAATGTGCTACAATCTGGGGACTTGAGGGAAAAAGTAATTGCACATGGATTCTGTTTTATCTTAACTTTCTTTGGTGAAAGTTCAAAGTTAAGATATCAGCAAGGGGACTTCTTCAGATAATTATGTTATGGGTGATTGTCCTTCCACTGTAACTTTACCTTATCCTCTTTCTTTGCATCTTTTGTTCTCATAATTCATAATAAAAAAAAAGTGAAAAAAAATATAAAAAAAGAAAGTTACCATTTTAAATTATGTACTTCAACTATTACCTAGAAATCATAGAATTCCTCTTTCCCTCCCCTATCCCCACTCTCCTTTATCAAAATCTAAAGGAGATATCCTCCTTTCTGGCCCCCAAGGCCACTCCATTCTGCTTTGAGGCACTAGCTACCTCTTCCCCAGGGCCTCCAACCCCATTCCTAGGTTCTGGATCTCAACCAAGATTCAGAATCTCTCTCAAACTGCTTAGACAGCCCCTCTTCACCTGGCGGACTTCCCTCGCACCCCTACTTATCCACCCTGCAGCAAATCAGATTCTATTATCATCGACCTCCACACCCTCCACAGTCCACTGCATAAGGCCCAACCCTTCAGCAAGCTCTAAATCAAGAATTATTTTTTTTTCCCATTTGGGTCCCTCACAGTCACTCCTGTGTGTGCCAGTTCTAGAATTTTGCCTATACAGCAACCAAGAAGCAGTTTCTAGGAAGCCCAGATCTTTACCTTCAGACTTTTGAAGACTCTTTCCTCACACCTTCATGCTTCAGTGCTTGACTCTCCCTAGGAGGTTCCCCCTAAAATTCAAGCAGTGTCTCCCCTCTGTGCCCCTCCTTCCCAGAAAGGTAGCCATAATCTTGGTGATGGATTCATTTTTGAGAATGCCCCTTCTGAGAGATATCATTTTGTTTGTTTGTTTTGTTTGTTTCTTTAGGAAATCTACACCCCTGAAAGTAGTGATTTGTGGCATTTGACTTGAAACACTGGGTCTGCTCTGGTAAGCACTGAATAAACATTTGTTGAATGAACACTAAGAATTGGGTTGAGCCCAATTAGTGTTGAATGAACACTAAGAACTGGGTTGAGTCCATGTAAAACTGGAGGAGAAGGAAGACATTTCTGAGATGTAGCAGACATAAATTATTGGGCCAGGGAGAATACCACAGATCCAGGAGGTGTAAGGACACTGGAGTGGGTGGGAAGGTGGAAGGGAATTGCCAGGTGGCATGGTACACTGGTGGAAGGAGGTCAACCATGCAAAGAGTTAGTTTCAGGACTTGCCTACCTGTCTACCAGGGTCACCCTGGCCACCAGGGGGCAGGACCCCTCCTTTGTCGTGCAGAGGAATATCCAAGAGGCCGGCTGCTGGGACTATTTCTTTTCAGAAAGATTTGTCCATTCTGTGAGGTCGTTTCAGAAGCTCAGCTGAGATCAAGTGAAGACGGTTCAAGTTCATCTCTCATTTGACTCGGTAACGGTGTTCTGAGCATTAGTATTCCTTCCTTGTGTCACTGGAAAGGACCAAGGAATCCTGTCTTCATGAGTGCGAGGCCCTGTGCGAGTTGAAGAAATGCCTGAAAGCAGTTGAAGAACTGCAAGTGTTCACTAGAATCCAAATGAGGGTGTTAGTGGGAACATGGATCCTTTGAGCAGGAGAGAGTGAAAGGTCCCCTGGGCTTGCATTTGCTGGGATCCAGGCAGCACTCATGACATACATAGCTAGGAGAGGGTTTTGTTAACTGCAGACTTGAAGTGGGAAGTGTTCCATTGTGGTTTTGAGAAGCCTGGAGGAGTGAACAAACAGGCAGTGGGAAACCCAGATACTGTAAGAGCTGGTGGAGTGAAGCCCAGACACAAACTATGCACGTTAGCCTAATCCATGAATCTGAAAACCATAAACATGGAATCACTCCTACTTGTGTGCGAATGAATCCGGTGGGACATTGACCTCCACAGTCTCAGGTAGAAGCCTAGCCTGGGTCTGCAGCCTCAGCCACGCTCACCTTTACTTTGCAACTCTACTTTGCAACTTCTTTACTCCAAGTCCATGCAGCAGATCTGACATTCTTTGGGCAAGGGTCTAATCTCCAATCTTCCTGTTGCTCTGGATTCTGCCTTAGCTTCCATGTGTGAGGGGGCAAAGCACAACACTAGAAACATCTGTGCTTTGTCTCTGGGTCCAGTAGACCAGGGTGTGAGATAGACACAATAACAAAGAGAGAAGGACAGATTTGGACACATTCGATCAAACAGTTGGTGTTGGGTTCCAGTGTGAAGACAGAGAACTTCTGGAATCAAGCTCTGTCCCAGCCCCATCCCTCTGACTATATTCTCTTGGTCAGAGCCTAGTCACAGCTACTCAGGGAAGCTGCCCCAGCTTCATTTGGGAAGCTGTCCCTCAGAGGCTTAGATGATGACTTGGGTCATGAATCACCATAAAATAAACGGATGGTTTGGCTCTGCTTTAAGGGATGACAGAGTTTGAACTGCCATCAATTCCAAATACCTCGTGTGACCATCATGAGGCACCCACCAGGTGACTGTTCCACTATATTTTCAGAACTATATTTTCTTTTAAGTGGGGGCCTTCTTGCTATTTTTGTCACTAAGGTTGGGCCTCACATACACATCACCTAGTATCGGTGTCGGTGTCTTAACATAACTCATTTCTGTGCAGCAAATACTGAGCATATGTACCTTATTCTATCCTGATAGGGCAATTGTGCTGATGGGGAAATCTTGTTCTGCAACCTACATGACCTAAATCACAGTTGTGCCTGAGAGATACAGTGAGAGATTTAGGACTCCAATGGGCAAGGAAAGAGAGAGCCAATGAACTATGATCCTCAGAATTCGGGTCTAAGGTTCCAGAGAACTTGATGAGAGCCCTGTTTGCTCATGTGTAGAGTAAATAGGGAAGTGTTTGAGGCCAAATAATGAAAGGTTGACTTGAAGGAGAGTCCAGTAGCTGTCCCTAAATTCTGCCTATCAGATTCAATGCTGGAACCTCCCATGGCTGCTGCGCACCAAGAGATCCCTGAGCAAGACCCAGGACTAAGTCCTGAGCATAGTAGGTGTGGCCCTCCCCAGCAACTCCTGCTTGGTGGCTCTCAGGGTCAGCAGCAGGAGCAGTACCAGCCTGACCGAAAATTTTCAGCTCCTTCCTCCTTTCTGATGCAGGAAGGTTAGACAATGGGACATTGGCCTCTGACCAGGCTGGCCTTCCTGTTTCAGTCAGTTCTGGCCTGTGGCTTCCCCCTGAACAGAAACCTCGTGTTCTCAGTGATATTGCTCTTTCTCTGAAAATTCCGAGCCTCGGGTGAGTGGGACCATGGAGGACTAGACGTGGGTGAAGAAGATTCAGGTAGCAGGGGCCATGCTGCAGAGATGGGTAGAGGACAATCTCCTAGAATTATTCTCAATCTGTCCCTGACTTCTGTTTTACTCTCTGGGATATGGAAGAGTCAGGGTCACCTTTGGTACAATGTGACTGGAAGAATGGCCTGGGGATAGGCAGGTGCTTACTGCCAATTAGGTCTTTCCATTGAGGAGGGAAGGGCATTGAATCTGGGTGGATGGGACACCTTCAAGCGTTCATTTCTCTCTCCCTCTCCAGGTGTGACCTCCTGAGGGTCCAACACACAAGGCAACTTCATAGGTGCCCAGAATATGCTTCCAGCCAAAAAAACAACACCTCACTTTCTATCCTGCAGTCAATTCAAGGTTTCCCAAATGCCTTTTGTGATCTCTCAGAACAGCCCCTCTGTCACCCAGAGGAAGGAAAGCAGAAATGCAAAGTTCCTAACTCATGTGAAGTTTCCTAGTTATTTTTAGGACAAATTACTGGCTTAGAAATTTCTGGGTCAAACTAATGAATTCTTTTTGTTTTAATACATATTGCTAAAATACCCGCTGTTGTATATGAAATATTTCCATAAGATTATCCTTTGCGGGGCCGGAGAGGTGGCGCTAGAGGTAAGGTGTCTGCCTTGCAAGCGCTAGCCAAGGAAGGACCGCGGTTTGATCCCCCGGCGTCCCATAGGGTCCCCCCAAGCCAGGGGCAATTTCTGAGCGCTTAGCCAAGGAGTAACCCCTGAGCATCAAACGGGTGTGGCCCAAAAACTAAAACAAAAACAAAAAAGATTATTCTTTGTCTGTTGTCCCACCTTGACCGTCCAGGTGGGGGCGCTGTTAAGAGCTGAATAAATAGTTTGGGAGCGAGGTGTTTGGGGTCTTTTGGAGAGTTTGCTGGCTGGCTCCAGGTGTTTTTTGCAGCTTGCAGCAGCAGGCAAACAAAGGACTCTCTTTGTTTTGACCCCTTAACCCTCCTTCCTGTCTATGTGGATTATTTGCTGCGGATAAATATTACCAAGATCTCCCCCCAAAAGGGGACAAGGGGATGGGAATCAATCTCTCATTCTGGGAGCTCTTTGCGGATACTCAATCAACAAAGAAGTAAACGGGACCCAACAAATGGGGCAACAACCCGCCAAGTTATTATTCCTCCATAGTGTAATTGTCCAAATCCTCGTCAACATCAGTTTTTCCCAGTCATATTTGTGTTTCCACAGATTGAATTGCTAGGCTAAGATACTAGAATCTCAGTCAACTGGCTTTGAGTTCTCCACTTCCTTCATTTCCTCTGCTGTATTTTTTTCCGATTTTGAAATTTTGAAAACTAAAGCTCGTACTTTATTTTCACAATAAATTCTTGTATTGTAGGTTAGGATAACTGTTAACATTTATGCTTTTGGCTTACAAAGTTACTACCCCTTTACCACCAACAAAGTACCTCATCCCTCCCTTTTATTTATTTATTTTTGTCACTTCCAGTTTTATATCTTCCTACCACCTTCATTTCCCAACCTTACTCTCTCCCTCCATAGACTGGTAATTTTAGTTTTGTAGCAAGGGTTTATCCTCATATATAGTATCTATTCTCTTGTCTTTTAATAACAGAGAGGAGTGAGATTGTTCAATATTTGTTGTCCTTCTTTTCTAAAAACAAAAAAAAAACTCTTGGTTCTCTTCACTTTTATCTTTCATGACTTTTTAATTACCTTTTAGGTTATTACAGTAATGTTCAAATTTATGGTGGTGTTGTACAAATCACTGCAACCTAGTGTTCCCCGATCCTCTACCAGTGTCTTATGTCACCTTTATTTTAGTATGGTCTTTTCCCCCAACTCTACCCTTACTGTACAGTAAAATACTATATAGTTGTGTTTTTTTAAGATGGAGAAAATGGCTTTTCTTTCTTTTTTTGGTTTCTGTGCCACACTCAGAGATATGCAGGGGCTTCTCTTAGTGCATTGTTTGAGGGTACCCTGTGGTGCTAGGGTTTGAATTCAGGTCTCCTACCTGAAAAGCATATACTCCAGTCCTCTGAGCAATTTCCCAGTGTGGCCTCTCTTTTTATATCTGACTTCTACGGAGCATCATGGGTCACATGCTGTCTTTGCACTGGGATACAGTAGAGAGCCATCAAAAATCTCCACCCTCAAAATGATGGAGTTTGGGAGCACTAGAAGTGGAATTTGTGTTGAAATACTATGTGCCTAAAACTCAACTATCAAGAACTTTGTTAAACCAGGAGCTGGAGCAATCACATAACGGGTAGGCATTTGTCTTGTATATGACCCATCAGGTTTGATCCTTGGCACCCTGTATTGTCCCTAGAATCTGCCAGAGTAATTTTTGAGTGCAGAGCCCAGAACATGCTCAGGGTAACTCCTGAGCACTGCTGGAGTTTAAAAGTTTTTTAAATTAAAAAAAATGTTTTTGAATCTTATAAATCTTCACCCTCGCACGATTGATATAGTAGATTTGTTTATACAGTATCTTCTGCTTGGGAAGTTGTTGGTGATGTATTTATTCTGTGGTGACTGCAATATGGGGTTTTTATATCATTTTAGCCCATCTTTGATATCATGAAGCCAAAACTTGCTCCACTTAACGAACATGGAGCATCAGAACTCCTAAACAAGGTAACAGCATTGTTTTGAGAAATGGCACTCTAACTCTGTCCTTTTGTTGGTTGCACAACTTCAAGGTAGCGAGAACAAGTGTGGTCAGTTCATCACTGTCATTTACTAAGAATACCAGAAGAGGGTGTCCTTCCCTTGAAGAGATGGCAGCAACTCTAGACTACAACTTGTCATGGCGAAGTGCAAAGCATAGACCTTTGAATGCCATTTTTATTGACGGACATTTGACATTAAGGATCTGTGAGAACAGTAAAAGTATTTTTTTTATTTTTATATCTTTATTTAAAAACCTTGATTGCAAACATGATTGTAGTTGGGTTTCAGTCATATTAAGAACACCCACAATCACCAATACAACATTTCCATCAACAATGCCCCAAATCTTCCTCCTCCCCACCCCACCCCCCCGCCCCCGGCTGTATTTGAGACAGGCTTTCTACTTCCCTCATTCATTCACATTGTTATGATAGTTGTCAGTGTAGTTATTTCTCTAACTGTACTCACGACTCTTTATGGTGAGCTTCATAGTAAAGGTATTTTTTATTAAAATACTTGCAAAAATTAAATATTTTTCAAGATACCTGGTAATTTCCAGCAGTAATACTAGTTAAGGCTATTTTATCCCCCTTTTTTTTTTTCAGTTGACTCTAAAGACACCAGCCTGATTAGTACCTGGCACCTTAGCACCTTGCCTCTGGCACCTAAGATCATGGCCCTAAAGCTGCAAAGGAAGGCCTGTTGCATTTCCTTCCTTCCTTCTTACATTCCTTCCTTCCTTCCTCCTTTCTTCCTGTCCTCTTTATTTCTTTTTTTTTAATTAAACACCTTGATTACATGCATGATTGTGTTTGGGTTTCAGTCATGTAAAGAACACCACCCATCACCAGTGCAACATTCCCATCACCAATGTCCCAAGTCTCCCTCCTCCCCACCCGACCCCCGCCTGTACTTTAAACAGGCTCTCCATTTCCCTCATACATTCTCATTATTAGGACAGTTCAAAATGTAGTTATTTCTCTAACTAAACTCATCACTCTTTGTGGTGAGCTTCCTGAGGTGAGCTGGAACTTCCAGCTCTTTTCTCTTTTGTGTCTGAAAATTATTATTGCAAGAATGTCTTTCATTTTTCTTAAAACCCATAGATGAGTGAGACCATTCTGCATTTCTCCCTCTCTCTCTCTCTCTCTCTCTCTCTCTCTCTCTCTCTCTCTCTCTCTCTCTCTCTCTCTCTCTCTCTCTCTGACTTATTTCACTCAGCATAATAGATTCCGTGTACATCCATGTATGGAAAATTTCATGACTTCATCTCTCCTGACAGCTGCATAATATTCCATTGTGTATATGTACCACATATACATATATATATATACATATACATATATATATATATATACATATAGCCATTCGTCTGTTGAAGGGCATCTTGGTTGTTTCCAGAGTCTTGCTATGGTAAATAGTGCTGCAATGAATATAGGTGTAAGGAAGGGGTTTTTGTATTGTATTTTTGTGTTCCTAGGGTATATTCCTAGGAGTGGTATAGCTGGATCGTATGGGAGCTCGATTTCCAGTTTTTGGAGGAATCTCCATATTGCTTCCCATAAAGGTTGAACTAGACGGTATTCCCACCAGCAGTGGATAAGAGTTCCTTTCTCTCCACATCCCCACCAACACTGTTTATTCTCATTTTTGTGATGTGTGCCATTCTCTGTGGTGTGAGGTGGTATCTCATCGTTGTTTTGATTTGCATCTCCCTGATGATTAGTAATGTGGAGCACTTTTTCATGTGTCTTTTGGCCATTTGTATTTCTTCTTTGTCAAAGTGTCTGTTCATTTCTTCTCCCCATTTTTTGATGGGATTAGATGTTTTTTTCTTGTAAAGTTCTGTCAGTGCCCTGTATATTTTGGAGATTAGCCCCTTATCTGATGGGTATTAGGTGAATAGTTTCTCCCACTCAGTGGGTGGCTCTTGTATCCTGGGCACTATTTCCTTTGAGGTGCAGAAGCTTCTCAGCTTAATATATTCCCATCTGTTAATCTCTGCTTTCACTTGCTTGGAGAGTGCAGTTTCCTCCTTTGTTGGAGACTGTTTGGCATAACTAAAAGCCCTTTTTACTAAAATCAAAATGGAGTCTCTGAAACTCTGAGCAAAAGTGCCTACGTGACAATTAGCAGGAGCTGCCAGCCTGAGCAGCTAGCAGATGTGGCCTTTGCCCTTGGACCTAAAGAAAAGGGGAGTCACTGCATACCTCAGAACTAGGGGAGTCGACCACAGGCACCAAGATGTTCCCATAAAGATAGAGGCTGGTGGGCCTAAGCAGAGATTAGATCTTATACTTTGTTGCTCTAACACAGTGTGGGCCCCATGATTGATGAATGCCAACCTCATGATGTACAACCTTGTTAATTTTGAAAAAACAAGATGTGCCTGTGGAAAGTTACAATTATTCCAAGAATGCCTTGACCCTTTCTCTTTGTTTGGCCTGACTATAAAAGGCCTACCCCCTCCCATAATAAACGGACTCTTAATCGGAACCTTTCGCCTTGAGTCTCTATTTCCCAGCCCCTCTTTTCTTTCAGGATGGAATCCTCTTCATGACTCGTGAATAACTGTTGTGGTCTCCAGCCTCTCCCGCGGGTCAGGAGCGGGGTTCCTGGAGGGCCGCACTCCTTGAAGATGCTTGTAGTCTCAATGTCCTGGAGTGTTTTGCTTATGTGTTGTTCTATATATCTTATGGTTTTGGGTCTGATATTGAGGTCTTTAATCCATTTGGATTTAACCTTCATACGTGATGTTAGCTGGGGGTCTAAGTTCAATTTTTTGCAAGTGGCTATCCAGTTGTGCCAACACCACTTGTTGAAGAGGCTTTCCCTGCTCCATTTAGGATTTCCTGCTCCTTTATCAAAAATTAGGTGATTGTATGTCTGGGGAACATTTTCTGAGTATTCAAGCCTATTCCACTGATCTGAGGGCCTGTCCTTATTCCAATACCATGCTGTTTTGATTACTATTGCTTTGTAGTAAAGTTTAAAGTTGGGGAAAGTTATTCCTCCCATGTTCTTTTTCCCAATGATTGCTTTAGCTATTCTAGGGTGTTTATTGTTCCAAATGAATTTCAAGAGTGCCTGATCCACTTCTTTAAAGAATGCCATGGGTATCTTTAGAGGGATAGCATTAAATCTGTATAATGCCTTGGGGAGTATTGCCATTTTGATGATATTAATCCTGCCAATCCATGAGCAGGGTATGCGTTTCCATTTCCGTGTGTCCTCTCTTATTTATTGGAGCAGAGTTTTATAGTTTTCTTTGTATAGGTCCTTCACATTTTTAGTCAAGTTGATTCCAAGATATTTGAGTTTGTGTGGCACTATTGTGAATGGGGTTGTTTTCTTAATGTCCATTTCATCCTTATTACTATTGGTGTATAGAAAGGCCATTGATTTTTGTGTGTTAATTTTGTAGCCTGCCACCTTGCTATATGAGTCTATTGTTTCTAGAAGCTTTTTGGTAGAGTCTTTAGGGTTTTCTAAGTAGAGTATCAGAGACATCAAAATTTGATAATAAATAGGTATGACAAATTAGAAAAGAGTTGAATAGAAGGAACTCTTAGCTCTTATAAATCTACACCTTTTTTAATTTTCTTTTATAGTTTGCAGATATTTACATATTTCTTATTAATTTAAAAACAAAGTTGGAACTGAAGAGAGTGGATTTTTCCCAGATTTCCACTGAATTTCAGAGTTAAGTGACACTTTATTAAAACCACTAGCTTCATAAAGTTGTGGTAGCAAACCATATATCAGTTTGGGTTCCTTTAAAAGCTCTGCAAAACTTAGAAATTCAGATTTCTCTTAATGGGCAGTTTGAGCAGTGAAGTGGATTTTTAGTTAAGTTCCCATTTCAGATTCTCCACTTTAGCAGAAAAACACAAACAACTTATACATATGCACAAGAATAACAAAGCTTCTGCTTATTGAGAGTAGCAAAGAGCAGATGAAAATATAAATGTAACTTGGCTCAGTATCTGAAAATAAGTATGTAAATGGTAACTTTCAATTTTGTAGCCAAAGAAACTAAAACTACACAAAACTGATATGCTCAAACTCCCATTTGGTTAGTGACATTTGTGTTCTAAAATACACAAATATCCCTGAAACCAAAGTACCTGAACTCTATACTGTAGAGCAATAGTGGCAGCCCATATTTCTCCTAGGAGCCTTTCAAAGAATGAAGGTTCTTGGGACCCTGGCATCCTTTCTCTGTTCAGATGGCTACTCTGATGTGGGGACAACTCCCCATATCTCCCAAACTGGAAATAGCCTGTCCCACTTCCACCCTCAGTACTGAGTCTCCTTACTCAAAGTGAGCTCAGGCCTTATAACAAGAGTATGATTGTTACACCCCACTCAGGAAGGGCACACACCAGAAGTGCTTCTTAGCACTTCTTAGGTCTAGTGCACTCCTGAAAAAGAATTATAACCAAACAATCCACACGAAGGGTCAACTGATTTTGACTACTCTAAGCGGGCCTTTTGGCAAATAATTCTTTTTCGGGAGTGCACTAGACCTAAGAAGTGCTAAGAAGCACTTCTGGTGTGTGCCCTTCCTGAGTGGGGTGTAACAAGTATGCACATACAAGTTTCTTAGAACTGCAGGCACCAGCCAGAATGGCCCGCTCAGCTCTGTACTTGGCCATGATGAACATGGTCTGCATCACCAATGAAGTGACATTTCTCTCTATGTGATGTCTCTCACACTGTCCTCCCTGTAGTGCTGGAACACCAGAAAAAGGAGTTACTTTCTCTGACTCACCTCTATTTGGTTTCTTTCGGTGCCTTGGGATCAAACCCAAGACCGCACATATAAAGATCTTTACTCTGTACAATATCCTGTCCTCACTTCATTTTTTAAGATGGGGTCAACTCTGGGCCTAAATTTGTTTATGTTATGGAGGACCCACTTGGTGGGAGGTGGGTGAAGACAGTATGGGCAGTGTTTGTAGGGTCCTTGTACTGAAGTGCTATTCAACAGAGATAGCAGGAGGGCATTTATTGGTCTCTTTTTGGTGTCACTGACTCAATATAAAGAAATTAGGGAATGTGTGATCCAAAGAAATGATGTCACCTCAATGACACAGAGAACTCAAGATGACATCTCTATGATTTTCAAACTTGATATCTGAAACCAGTTTTCTGCAGTCTTTATTCTGGATTCTCCAGTGGTTCTGCCCATGAACTAGAAAGATACAGTGAGGGAAGGAGAGAGATTAGACCAACTTCCACAACACCGTTTTACTTTTTACTCTAAAATTACTTGTTCCATTTTGTTTGGCCTGTTAATAAATGGCATCAAAATTAGAAAGCTGAAATAAAGCTGTTTCTGTGAGATCTTCTGCCTAACCCAGCAGTATTCTGGGCCTTCTACCATCCCTTGTGTTTGCTCTGGAGTTGTGACTGCTAGCAGGGACAGGGCTTGAAGTCACAAGAATGCTCTGGGGTCACATGGGGAGATATATGGTTTGAGGTCAGGATACCAGGTACCTGGCTGTCAAGCTATACTGACAGACCCAGGCACCACCACTAAATCAGGTGGCTCCGGGTTTTAAGTTCTAAAATTATGAGTTGACAATCAAATGGCATGGAAGCCTGGAAATAAAATTATCAGCTAGTTCAAAAACCTGCTTGGATGTGGTTTAAGACATCCTGAAAGTTAGCACAATGGAGCATAGGGTAGAAACTTCAGTACCTAGGATGCATGATGGGATCTGTAGTGTACGTTATAGTGTGCATGTGTATCATTCAGAGTACATGTATGTGGTGGAAGATAAGACCCCTATCTCTGTTTTATTTTTTTAAACGTTATGTATTGATTGATTGGTTTCTGGGCCACACCTAGCAGCGCTCAGTGCTAAATGCTATGTTAGGTTACTCCTGTCTTTGTGCTCATCCCTGGCATGCTAGGGGACCATATGGGTGCTGGGAATTGAACCAGGTCCCTCCCGGGTCGGCCACATACAAGGCAAATGCCTTACCGCTGTGCTATCTCTCCAGCCCCTTCCTATCTTTGTTTTAATTATCAAATAAACAGTGAGAGATTTTGACAAGATACAATGTTTTAAAATATCATCAAACAGAAGTACTCAAATATTTGCACAAATAATTTTATTTAATATCCTAACAAGTTGCATGTATTTTATGCTATAAAACAAAATACTTATTAGAGTTCTAAAATGTTAAAGCTTAATTACATCATTAATAGGTCATTCCTAACAAGGATCTGATCATAGACAAAGTCAACTTTCCCTTGAAAGACTCCTATATCTTCTTGGAGGTAAGTAATATGTCATTTTGTGTGTAACTCTCTTCAAAAGTTTTCTATGAGATAATAAACATGACACATGGCTAGAGAAATAGTTAATATAATTTTGATATCTGATATCACAATTTGGTTTTTATTTATAAATATTCACTGGAAACTATGAATATTAGAACATATTTTCTACCATATGTTTTCCAGCTGCTATACAGTATTCCATAGATGAATATAAAGAATGGATATGGGGCCAGAGCAGTGGTGCTAGAGGTAAGGAGTCTGCCTTGCAAGCACTAGCCTAGGACAGACTGCAGTTCGATCCCCCGGCATCCCATATGCTCCCCCCAAACCAGGAGCAATTTCTGAGTGCATAGCCAGGAGTAATCCCTCAGTGTGAACAGGTGTGGCCCCAAAACAAAAACAAACAAACAAAAAATGGGTATGATAAATAACTCCTGTTATCCCAAAATAGAGCAGTCATAAAAAGCATTTTAAAATCTGAAATGGTGAGAGCCAAAAAAAAAAAATTATATTTCCATTAATTTACCAAATATACCAAAGTATACAAATTAATATATCAAAATAACACAAAGACAGTAAAAGCGGGAATAGGATAAAAAACATACAGCTTCTTATAAACACAACCTTTTCTAGGATGACTGACTGGTACTGAAGTAGTGCTGACTGCTATGTTAGTTTTATACATCTTGCAATAAAAGTGCAAATTCTCTTTAGATTTCTATTGGTTAGTACTAACTACACTTGGATCTAATGTACGTCCTACAATAGCAGAGTGCTGTCACTAAAATTTTCCAAGTTGTGGAGTTACTTGTGTCACTCTTTATAAAACCAGGTATTACTGGTGTGCTAAATGTTTTTTATGGTTTTTTTTTTTTTTTTTTTTTTTTGGAGAGGGGCTCACCAGGTGGTTCTTCAGGGAACTCATTGCCTTGTGCTTAGAGGTCAGGGCTGTGATCAAACGTGAAGCAGCAGGAAGCACCAACTCAAGTCATTGAACCATCTCTTTAACCCTTTGTTTTCATTGAAACCAAGACAAATACTTCTGCTATGAGACCCACTTGGGTAGACTAGTCTTCAGAGGGTAAATGTTATAGAAAAATCAACCTTCTATGGAATGACAGTTCTCTCATTCCCCCCAGTGTGACTGAATCAATTCACACTCCGAGGAACTGTGCTAGTACCCATTTCCCACTCCAATGCACAAGAGTTGAGTCCTTCAAAGGTGAAGATTGTTAATGACCATTTCCATTAGACCTTCAACCATCTTCTTGGACATTTTACTTTCCTTCTCTGTCAATTGGCTTTTCATACTTTGAAAAATTCAGGTTGGTTTCTTTGGTCTGCATTGGAAGAATTTGTTTTCTAAGAGTAATTGCAAAAGCCAACTTGCAATGGACAGTTTTCTTTCTAACAGAAAGCCGTAAATGCCTCTATTTGCATAGGGACAGGGGAAAAACAGCGAGTGGTGTGTGTATATGTGTGAGTGATTTTTTTTCCCCCGCTGCATGACTTTGGCACCTATGCTCCTTAGAAAACAAAGTGAAGCCCCAAAGATTGTAACAGGCAAAGAAAAAAAGACTATGAAAGCTGAGGCAGCTCTACCAGTTAAGAATCAGAAGGGCATTTTCCAACAGTGGTTGTGATTTGTCTTCCCTTCGAGCAGATGACAACATTAATTGCTATCTTAAACTTAGTTCTTTCCCGCGAAACCTTTTTCAAAGCTTGATCTCGGGCTCTGGACCTGAACTTATCAGTTAGCTGCCAAGCAAAGGAAGTGAGGCAAGCCTGTAGCCTTCTCTATGTGTATGTGGGGGTAGACGGGGCTCATGGCTCACTGTTATGACAGACACTGGAGAGCAACCGGTGATAGTAAGTAGTGGTACTCACTCACCCACAACCACAAGGAAACTTATCTCACTGGGGCATCTAACAGGGCACTCAGGGCATAGAGAGGTGTAAGAACAAAGGGGACAGGAGATCTTCCCTGCTGGCCTTAGTTCTGATGTGTGTGCATGGAAATGCAAGAAATCAACCCCAAAGTTGGGAATGGTGTGGATTAAAAATCTGGATGTGAGCAACACAATCCATTTACCTTCTGTAAATATCGCATAAAAATATGTGCTTAGGTAGAGGAGTGAGACACTTCTAGAAAATTGGCTTGGGGAAAGGTGGTTTTCCACACTTTGTGAATGCAGCTAAAAAGCCAGAAGACCACAGGATGTTTTCCTAGGAGCCTGGCTGAGTCTGGCCCAAACTCAGAAATATTACAGGATGTGTTTGACACAAGCAAAACACTGGGGTTTCCCAGCTCCAGCAATGTTTAAGGGAGGGAGGTGCTGCTAATGTTCACTCAAGAAACATACTTAGATAATCACAGAGATGGAATTAAACTGCCCAAGTGAATGGTTGTCTGCAAGTTAAGAGGACATGTTCATGTGTTCTTCTCAATGGCAGGGACCGGGTTATTAAATAAGGGGCACTCTGAATCATGTTCTGATGACCCCCATGCATATGGTACATGAGAATGACATGTTTTATGGAGCTTCTAAAGTTTGGCAAGGTTGA
Organism: Suncus etruscus; assembly: GCF_024139225.1. NCBI lineage: Eukaryota > Metazoa > Chordata > Mammalia > Eulipotyphla > Soricidae > Suncus > Suncus etruscus. The sequence continues at coordinate 44,704,039 of NC_064866.1, read as the reverse complement.
AGGCCTGAGTGGCACTGCTGTGCAATGTACTCTCAGTCCCACTCCCTTCAGACCCCTCTCCATAGTCAAGCTGGGACTAGAAGAGGAAGTCAGTGACTATCATGGAATATACAAAGTGGTGCATTCTTCTTGAGAGTTTGATTTTTTTATTTGGGCCACGCCTCCTGATGCTCAGGGCTTACTCCTGGTTCTGTGCTCAGTGACCACTCCTGATGATGCTTGTAGAGAAGACTATAAGCTGTACTAGGGATCAAACTTAGAGCCACCTCATGCAATGCAAGTTGCTTATCCCTTGTATTATCTCTACAGTTTATATCTATGTATTTCTTTAGTCCATTAAAATGGAGAGAATTAAGTCATTAGCTGTGTGTTCCAGTTAATATGTTAGTATTTCTTTTCCACGATGATCTCATTCCCCATTTTCAAAATAGAACATATTTACTATATGTATCTACATCAGTAAATTGTTTATGCTGTAGGGACTAGGTATAAGTGTTATCTGCAGTCAAGTAATGCGTGAATTGCTATTATGTGATTTTTTTTCCCCTGCAGCCTTCTGCATTTCTAGGAATTTTGGAATGGCATTTCTTAACTTTTCATCATGTTTTGCTCTTAATAATGGTATATTTGCTTTGCCTTCATTCTCTTACCTGTCTCCTATCCTAACTTCTGCATCAATCATTCTATGAAGACCTCTCCTTCCTGAAAAAACTCCCCACTCCTTACACTTCACTCCATCACCAGTTTAAAATAAAAGTGAACCCTTTCTGCCTGAGCATCCCTCAGTCATTGACATGTACTAGAATTCCATTCCCTCTCTCTACTTGTTAGCTACAATAGGCACAAAGGAAACCTGTTGAAGCGTTACTCATTATCAAACAGAATCTTTCAAAGCAATTTACTTTTCTTTTTACTTTTTTTTTTTTTTTTTTTTTTTTGGCTTTTGGGCCACACTTAGTGACGCTCAGAGGTTACTCCTGGCTATGCACTCAGAAAAAAGTATATATAATGTTTTGAACCAATGGTTCTCAAACATTAACTTCAACTCAATTTCCAAGAAAAATTGATGAATTAGGTTAAGATCTAAAATTTGTTTATTTCAAGTAAGTTCCATTGTACTTAACACAGACCACATTTTAAGATCTACTCTAGGGGCCGGAGAGATAGCATGGAGGTAAAGCGTTTGCCTTTCATGCAGAAGGTCATCGGTTCGAATCCCGGCGTCCCATATGGTCCCCCGTGCCTGCCAGGAGCGATTTCTGAGCATGGAGCCAGGAGTAACCCCTGAGCACTGCCGGGTGTGACCCAAAAACCACAAAAAAAAAAAAAAAAAAAAAAAAAAAAGATCTACTCTAAAAGAAGTTTTGAGAGCCGGAGTGATAGCTCAGTGATAGGGCGTTCGCCTTGCACACGACTGACCCAGGATGAACCTGAGTTCAATCCCTGGAGTCCCATATGGTCCCCCAAGCCAGTAGTGATTTCTGAGCACATAGCCAGGAGTAACCCTGGAGTGCCACTGGGTGTGGCCCAACACCCCAAAAAAAGAAGTTTTGAGACTTTTCTCTAGAAGTTAACTATTTTTACTATCATTTAAGAGCCCTTTATCCTTAATTTTATCAGCAATGCTTAATACTTAATACTATCTGGCAGTTACTAGGGGACCAAGGAATTCTGGGGATTGAACCTCAGCTTCTACCATGCAAACCAAGCACTTCAGCCCTATGCGTAGCTCTCCAGTCAAGGATAAAGTTTATTCAAAAAAATTCTAATAATTGTAGACAAAGCTTGTCACTAAGTTAGAAATTGGTTTCAAATATTAGTCCTGAAGAGTATGAAGGTTGAAAATACCTCTTTCCTTTTAAATTTATTCAGATTTTCTCAATTTATAAATTGATATCACTTCTCTGGAATGCAGTGATCTATGTTTTTGCCTTTATTTTCTAATTCTAGTTCTCTGACTTTATCATATTTGTGACAAATTAATGTTTATTAAAATCAATATACTGGGGTCAGAGAGCTAGTACAGCAAGTAAGGTGCTTGCCTTGCACTACACTAACCTGAGTTTTATTCCTGGTACCCCATATGTTCCACCAATGTACCCCCAAGAGTGGTCCCTGAGTGACAAATAGGAGTACACCCTGTGCACATCAATGTGTAGCCCAATAACACCATAAAAAAGGGCTTTTATTTTGATTTGTTGGTTTGTTTTAGGGCCATACCAGGTGATGCTCAGGGTTTACTCCTGGCTCTGCACTCAAGAATCATTCTTGATAGGCTCAGGGGATATTATAGGATGATAGAGATCTAATCTGAGTCAGTAGCAAGCAGGCAAATGCCTTACTCACTGTGCTATCACTCTCGCCCAAAAGTTTGTGTTGTTTTGATTTCAGAAAAAAATTATTTAACTGTAAAATAATTAGTTAAACTCGCTCTCAAAAAGGAAGTATTTTCTTTTTAAAAGCAAATACTTATATTGGGGAGGTGATGGACTTGTAACTGTACTGAAAATAGTACAAGGAAATAACATGCAGAACATAACAATCAGATATTTAATAGGGTTTAGTTCTGGATTTCCCCAACACTGTAGGTCAAAAGTGAGAGGAAATTCGGGTCTCAGAAACCAGACTTGGCACAATAAACCATACCAAAGCCTATTATGTAACGAAGAACGAGATGAGGTGTTTGCAAAGATGTAGATAAGGTTAACCTGTGAAACTGATGGAGAGGTGCCTCCCATCATCTAGCTCTCAGCTTTCCCAGGTCTGAAGAAGACCTGTTCCTGTTAAGCCCCCGATTTCAGGACGTTCTCCATAAACGGACCGCTTTTCCACCACCCAGTGCCCTCTGACCTCTTGACCTCTGAATTCTGAACTCAAAGGTCAGCTCCCAGTGTTTGAATTCGGGGCACTGGAATGTGGGGGGAAGAAGAGCTGAGTCGGAAGTCAGGGTGGGAAAATCTAGGCCCGCCCAGTGATTCCCGACTGTGAGAAACTGTGAGTGTTGCCTTGCGTGTTTTCCACTGTCCTGTCTCCGAAACCTCTTGGGAGTGGGCCGAAAAGGGCCCAGAAAAATAGCCCTCCCAGAGGCTCATCCAAGGACCAGAGCGCCAAGGAACTTTGTCTGACCATGAAAACCGGCTGTCCGCAGTATTCTGCAGAAAGGCGGGTCGCCTGTTTGTGACGTCAGGCTGGGAAAATCTATGCCCGCCCAGTGATTCCCAACTGTTTGAAACTAAAAAATCACACTACAAGCATGACAATGGGGAAACCTCGCAGGCAAACACCATGCACAAAGAATGAAGACGATAGCTCTGATGACCTAAAAAATCCCAACCATCTAATTAACCTCTTGGATAAGGAGTTTAGAATAGCAATATGGAAGATGTTTGTAGAACTCAAAGAAAGCATAGATGGATCTGAACAGAACACAAAGACAGAAATCAGAAAACTCCAAACTGAAATAACAGATCTGAAAAACATGGTAGCTGAACTGAAAAACTCAGTGGATGGCCTAGCCAGCAGGGTAACAGCAGCTGAGGACAGAATCAGCGTGCTGGAAGAAGAGATGCAGAAAAACTCAACACAGCAGAAGAATTTGGAAAAGAACCTTAAGACAAGCGATCAGGGGCCAGGTGGTGGCGCTAAAGGTAAGGTGCCTGCTTTGCCTGCGATAGCCTTGGACGGACTGCGGTTCGATCCCCTGGTGTCCCATATGGTCCCCCAAGCCGGGAGCAACTTCTGAGCGCATAGCCAGGAGTAACCCCTGAGCGTTACCGGGTGTGGCCCAAAAAAACAAACAAACAAAAAAAAAAAAGACAAGCGATCAGGCAATGGAAAAAGTACTCAAGGAATGTGAACAGATGAAAAGAGAAGTCTTTGATAAACTCAACAGAAACAATATAAGAATCATTGGAGTCCCAGAAACCCAGGAAGGAGATCTCCAGGAAGAATCAACTGTCAAAGACATCATCAAAGAGATACTCCCAGCGTTAAAGACTACATGCAATCAAATCCTGCATGCCCGAAGAGTACCAGCTAAAAGAGACCCAAAGAAAAACACCCCAAGACACATCCTCGTTACAATGACAAATCCCTCAGATAGAGTTAGAATACTGAAAGCAGCAAGATCAAAAAGGGAAATTACATTCAAAGGAGCATCCCTAAGACTTACAGCAGACATGTCACAAGAAACTCTCAAGGCCAGAAGACAGTGGTGGGATATTGTGACAAGACTGAATGAAATGAATGCCTCACCAAGAATACTGCACCCAGCCCGACTCATGTTCAGGTTTGAAGGAAGAATGCATAGCTTCATGGATAAATAACAGCTCAGAAACTTCACAGATGATAAACCAGCCTTAAAGGAAAAACTGAATCTAAAATAAATCTTTGAATAATCTAAGATGAAATCATTTCAAGTTCAAGCAATCCATTTAACAAGCAAAAAAAAAAAAATTCAACATGCACTTAGGGGCAAAGGTGAACATAGTATATAGGCAAGTCTAGACACTGGATTACAAACTAAGAGGATGACATATACTCAGAAATGTATTATACATGATATTATATATCATGTATTATACAATGTATAATATACATGGAAAGTGCTAAATGGCTGTGTAATTAGAAAAGGTGTCAGGCGCGAAAGCACCACCGGTAGAGTAAATGAACCTGAATGGAGTCTATAGTTAATCCCGTGACAATATACCCCAAGGGTGGAGAAACCCCATAGCGCTAAGGCCAAGTGAATTCCTTTTCGAATGACCCCAATATTTACTGTGCCAGTGCAGGAGGGAAAAAAAAAAGAGGCAAAAAGCACAAAACATTTTTATCTTTTATATATTATTTTTCTTCATTTATTATTATTATTTTTTATTATTATTTACCTATCTACTTTTTGTCGATTTCTTTGTTCTGATGTGGTTATTGAAGTTGTTGTCCCCATTTATATTTATATTGGGTTTTTTTTCTTCTTTTCTTTTCTTTCTTTAGGTGCTCTGCCATGTTTTTTAACTCAAGACCATGGCTTTTTTTTGTGGTGCCTATCGTTATCACTGGAGTGCTCACTGGATATTTGACTCTTCTTTTTGTACTGTTGGGGTGTTTCACCTTCTTTTTCTCCTTCATCTCTCAAACCGACGATGAGAGCCTCTAGAAGGATTCCCCCCATTTTCGGTATATCAGACTTTTACCCCAGTTTATTACTTTTCTCTTCTTCAAATAAAACCACATAACTTGAACTATGTAGTCCTTCCTCCCAGTTAGAGGGAGAAATAAGGGAGGCACCAAGATCAAGACTACTAAGTAGTAAGCTAGGTACAGAGGGGACCACAATTTCTCACAGCCTCGGGGGTGAGGGAGGAGGATATGGGAGGTAGGACGAACACAGAGATGTAGGGAGGACAAATCGGTGATGGGAACCCCCCTGATTTTATGTAAATGTGAACCTATAATATTACTGTAAACAATATGTAAACCACTACGATCAAAATAAAAATCATATTATTAAAAAATAAAAAAAAAGAAAGAAAAGGTGTCAGGATAGAGTTGCATAGGCACCAGATGGCAAGGCACACCAGAAAAGTACAGATGAAACAAACTGGCTTATTTTCTGTTCTGAGACTCAATAATAGTACCAGCTTCCATTAACAAATTACTAGCATCCTACAATGAAGTTCTGTGATCCACGTTAATGTAATACAGATGCCAAAAAGAAATCTAGAACCTTAAAACACTTTTTAGAAAGTGTTAAATAAAAAAATGGAGATAACCGGGAAGACTATTTTCTAACAACCATTCTGATCATAGTTAAACAAGCTATTTTCATGCTCTAAATTTTTCTAGTCAAAGCTAGTCCTGTAAAATGTACAACCCTAGATCAAACATAAAACAAAAATCTGACAGAGTAGAGAAATAGGAATCTGCACTTAGCAAAATTTGCAGTGGACATGCATTTATGTCTTAAGCCCAGAGAAAGTTGCTGAGCTGAGTAACATATCACTTTAGCAACTGTTTTAAAAATAAGGCGATAACAGCTTTGACCTTTTGCATCTCCCCATTAATACAATCAATTAAATACGTTCTGCAGTTAGCTACGGTGAAATCCGAGCACCAACCAATTTTACTGTAGGCAACACTAGAATCCACTGATAACAGTAGGCCCACGAAGTCGGGATCTAGTGGATCAAACCTTTAGAAAAGCACAACCCAGGAACAAAAGTCCTGCCTGTTGCTATTTGCCCACGTGTGAACTAGCTGCAAATACAGATTAGGGTCACGAAGCAGTAGTTGCTCGACTCTATCGACCTTGCCTGTCCTCTAGACCTCTCAACTCTAAAAAGTTTTTTCTTTGCTTTGTATCTAAAGTCAGTGAAGCCCGCTTGAATCCTCTCTGATTCGGAAAGCTCAAGCTGTCAAACTCAAAGTCTCTGAGGCATGTCTGGCAGAGGGGTGTGCGAGCTCCGGCAGCCAAGAGTTCATCTCTGGCCAACAGGGACACAATAAAACTGGCAAAATTTGATTACACACACACACACACACACACACACACACACACACGGTTCTTCGGAGGAGGCTACAGGGACACTATAAAACTGTCAAAATTTGATTACATATGCACACACACACACACACAAACCCTGGTTCTTTGGAGGAGGTTACACTATAAAACTGGTAAAATTTGACTACACACACACACACACACACACACACACAAAATAACCCTGGTTCAACACACACACCAAAAATCCTGGTTCTTTGGAGGCTACTCCTATACACACACACACACACACACACACACACACACACACATACACACACACCCAAAAAAAAACCTTGGTTTTATGGAGGAGGCTACAGGGACACTATAATACTGGCAAAATTTGATTGTACACACACACACACACACACACACACACACAAAATCCTGGTTCTTTGGAGGAGGCTACTTACACACACAAACACACACACACCCCCAAACAGGGACACTATAAAACTGGCAAAATTTGATCGCACGCACACACACACACACACACACACACACACACACACTCACACAAAAGCAGGGACACTATAAAACTGAGGGCTGATCGCCTCTACCCATCAGCGTCCGACCTAGCCCAGGAGCTCCCTAGCTAGGCTCTGGGACGCCCGGGCCACTCTCCGCCCACTGGCACCGTCCCGGAGGAGGCTGTCAGTCGGCTCCACGCGCACGCGCAGTCAGCCAGCCAGCCAGCCAGCCGAGCGCCCGTAGGCCGCGCTCCGCCGCTCTCCGCTTCCGGTCGGGCCCGCCAGGGTGGGCGTGGCCCGGACGGGAGGAAAGGGCGGGCGGCCGCGCCCGAAGTCTCGCGAGACGAACCGCACGCTGCCGGCGCTGTGGGCGGGGCGAGGGCGGAGGGGCGGAGCCTGCGGACGCCGTCGCCCTGGCCCCGCCCCGCCGCCGCTCGCCCGCCCGCGCCTGCGCAGTCGGCCGCGCCGCGCCGCGCCCCGCCCCTCGGAGGCGGCGGCCGTGTTGTTGTTGTGGCGGCGGCGGCGGCGGCGGCGTCGCTCTTGCTCTTGCTCGCGCTCGCGCTCGGCGGCGGGGTGCGCGCCGGAGGTGGGTAGCGGCCGCGGGGGGCGCCGGGCTGCGTGGCGGGCCGCTCGCGGGCGTGGGCGGGGGGGCGCGCGGGGCCGCGGGGGCGGGGGCGGGGGCGGCGGCGCGGGGAGGACGCGGCCGCTGTCGCGGGGCCTGGAGCGGCCCGGAGCGTCGGGCGGCCTTGACCTTCTTCCCCGCCGCCTCGCCTCGCCTCCCGCAGCCTCCCGCAGCCTCCCGCAGCCTCGCCAGTCCAGTCCTGGCGGTCAGTCGGTCCAGCCAGTGAGTCTGTCAGCCCCGTCTAGTCAGCCTGCCAATCTGTCAGTCTGTGTCAGTCCGACAGCCGGTCAGTCCAGTCGAGTCAGTCTGTCACTCACTCAGTCTGTCCGTCAGTCGTCGCATCAGACAGCAAGCCTGAGTGTCAGTCTGTCAGTCTTTCCGTCTGGGCCATTCCAGTCTGTCAACCAGTGTCAGTCAGTCCATCTAGTCAGTGTCAGTCTTTCAGTCTGTCAGTCCGTTCTAGCCAGTCTTTCAGTCAGTCGTCTAATTAGTCAGTCCTTCAGTCCATTCGAGTCTGCCAACCTGTCTGTCAGTCTAGTCAGTCAGTCTTTCAGTCTGTCAGTCAGTCGTCTAATTAGTCAGTCCGTCAGTGTCTGCCAACCTGTCAGTCCAGTCTTGTCAGTCTGTCAGCGTCAGGCAGTCAGTCCAGTCTAGTCAGTCTGTCAGTCAGTCTTTCAGGCTAGGCCATTCTACTCTGTCCACCAGTGTCAGTCAGTCCACCTAGTCAGCCAGCCAGCCTGTCTGTCAGTGTCAGTCTGTCAGTCCAATCTAGCCAGTCTTCCAGCCAGTCAGTCCATTCTAGTCTGCCAACCAGTCTGTCAGTCCAGTCCTGCCAGCCAGTCCGTCCAGCCTAGTCCGTCTGTGAGTCCGTCCGTCCAGTCAGCCCCCAGCGAGCGCTGCCAGCCTCTGGCTCTGAGCGCGTCACGTTTGTTTTGTTTGTTCTCCGCGGGCGAGTCCGACCGACCGCTTCGCCTCCTCGCCCGGCAGGACGCCCGCCCTCGGCGGCTGCTCTCCCCGCGAGGCCGACGTTTGTCCGAGTCGGGCGGACCCCGGGGCTGCGGGCCAGGCGCGCTCACTTTTGCAGGGTCCCCCGAGCGTCCCCTAGCACTTGCCAGGAGGGGGGACTCCCCTTCTTCCCCGCTCCCCAAAGAGCGTGCAGGCCGGCTGACCTCCCGCAGCTGCCCGGCGTCTCGCTCCACCCCAGGGCAGCACTTTTAAAAAAATTCCGGGGTCCTGGGGGCTCCATCCGCCGCCTTCCCTAAGGCCCCTGAGTCTCTCTCTGGGGAGTGACCTGAGATCCCCGAGCACAGGGTGTGGTCCCCTTCCAAAAACCAAGCCAAACAAAGAGCTTCTTTCGGAATGACGGAAGCAGAGGACTGTTTATATCTTAGGCACCTCGCAAGTATTGTTTACACCATCGGCGTGGTGGCCTCCAGGAAGCCTCAGTCTTGGGGATCTTGAAAGAGAGAAGCACCCGGAGTTAAAATACCACTAGTGATTCAGTCTTGAGTCTCGGACAGAAACTCGGGGTTTCTCCAGCATCATCGATCCAGTTCCCTTCACCGGTGTCCACTACTCTCCACCAAAGTAGTGAACTTCATAAAGCCGGTTACTGAAGTAGTGGGGTTTGGTTTGGGTTTGGGTAGGTTGATTGTTGTTGTTTGGTGGTTGTCAGCGTTTTTAAAGTAAATGTTAATTTCATGGATCATTGAGGACTCCCAAGTTCCTTAAATTTCTTTGCAAGGGGCAAACACACACACACACACACACACACACATTTCATGGATCATTGAGGACTCCCAAGTTCCTTAAAGTTCTTTGCAAGGGGCAAACACACACACACACACACATACACACACACACCCCACCCATCACTCCTGCACCTATTTTCAGGGTGTGGTCCAACAACAAAAACAAGAAAAACAGAACCAAAACATCATGGAAACAAAACAAAAGGAACCCTGGGTTGCTAAAATTCTTCCTGAAGAAACCGGAGGCAGTAAGTCACACTAGAACAGTAGTGCTTACTGTTAAAGTGAGACCGGGCTGCAGATCCCTATTGTGTGTGTGTTTTCCCTTGTGTACAGAAGAGTTGGTAGCTCTGATTTAATTGCTGACTTGTATTTATTAAAAATGTACTGTGTGTTCATCTTTGTTCTAGCTTTCAGGGAAAACAGAACTGAGTGAGATAACCACAAAATCCTTACTCTAAACATAGTCTGAGTCTTAGACCAAATTGCGTATGTAGCATTTTATTTGGGGAGCTCTATTAAAATGAATCAACACCCATGAGATTGAACTTGCCATTGCTAGTAATAACACACCCTTCCATATTTTCTCACAACAACATAGGTGGTATTCTCCCCATTTCAGCTTCTTGCTAAACAGAAGCTCTGGGTGATTGTTTCTCAAGATCTCAAAGTGACCACATTATGTTCAGGCAAGTGTTTTCTGTTTTGTTTTCTTGTTATGTTTTCTGTTGTGTTTTCTACTATGCCTGGTAGTGATGAAAACTGCAAAGTTAGTGGTGGTCTCCCCCACCCATTCTCCCCCTACAATTCCCCTCACATTTTTGTTTGTTTGGTTTTGGGCCCTAACCGTTGCTGATCAGAGGTTACTCCTAGCTATTGGACTCAGGAATTACTCCTGGCATTTGCTCTGGGATCATCTGGGATGCGGGGGATGGGCAAATGATGTGAAAAGCAAATGACCCGCACCTCCACACAGCCTCCTCCATTTTGTCTTTGGACTGTTTTCTTCTTTCTTTTTTCTTCCATTTTATTTTTCTATTTTTTAATAACTTTGCTTTCTGTCATCTTGAAACATGTATTCTTTAGATAAAAAAAATTAAATAGAAACATTACGATAATAATATCTAATAGAGAGAAAGAATCTAAAATTTTAATGTAGAAAACTGGGCTGGAATGATAGCACAGCTGTAGGGTATTTGCCTTGCATGCAGCTGATCTAGGACAGCCCAGGTTCAATTCCCAGCATCCCAAATGGTCTCCCTCCCCATCCCACCCCCAGCCAGCCAGGGGCAATTTCTGAGCACTGAGCCAGGATTAACTTCTTAGTGCTGCCTGGTGTGGTCCCCAAGCCAAAAATAAATGAATGAATAAATAAATAAATAAATAAATAAATAAATAAATAAATAAATAAATAAATAAATAGTGGAGTGGATGACACTGGAAAAAATATAGAAAAAAAGTTACTTTCTTGGTTGAGGTTTCTGGTGGCATATTTAAATTCCTTGAGCTTCTTTCAAAAAGATGGACTAGTGTTATTTTACTCTCTATTCTTGAACGCATATTGTTTGGCTATCATGACAAATTCTATTTCTTATTAAAATCCTTGTAAACTTGGAAAAGTCTCATTTCATTAAACTTTCTTTTTTTTTTTTTTTTTTTTTTGGTTTTTGGGTCACACCCATTTGATGCTCAGAAATTGCTAAGCACTCAGAAATTGCCCCTGGCTTGGGGGACCATATGGGATGCAGGGGGGATCGAACCGTGGTCCTTCTTTGGCTAGCGCTTGCAAGGCAGACACCTTACCTCTAGCACCACCTCTCCGTTCCCCATTAAACTTTCTTATGAGCCTACTATAGTCTCTCAGATGATCAAGAATACAAGTAAGAATCCTAAAAAGATGAAAAATTTGTTTCTTTCATTTCTGGTTATAGTCATTTAAAAATATTTTATGACAAACAATGTCATAATATTATGGTATATTTAATCTGTTTTAGTTTTCCAGCAGATGTGACAACTATGTAGTTTAAAAAAAAAGAAAAAACTGATCTTAAAGTCCAATCCCTCTTAATATGTATTTGAGGAAAAAACCCATATGTGAGAAAATATCTGAGCTTTTCTTGGCAATGGGTAATGGATGATAATTGGATTTGAATCTTGTTGGCATCTCTGCTGTCAGTTATCTCAGACAAGTTATACAAGATAGTGTGGGTTTGTAGTTGAGGGCCACACAGATCTTCTTGGTGCTGAAATGTGGCGTTACATTATTGATTTAGTGGATGGGGATTCAATGTTTTGGTCTGTAATCTCAGATGAAATCTTACTGCTGAGAGGGGAAAAATATAACCACAGTATTTTCCAGTTTAAACCAAAAATTGTTTTTGGGTTTTTGTGGGGAGCATATTCTCGAGTAAACAATATAGTACAATTTTGGTCCTATGAAAGTAAAAGAAGATTTGGGTAGTTCTAAACCTTAGTTCCTTTACCTGGCCCCAGTATTTCCCGAAGACCCTGTCTCCATATATCTTCACTTTGCAGTCTGGACCTTGAAACACAAAATTTGAGTCATAACACATCTCTCTATTTAAAAATAATGTGAATACAGAAGTGACAAAGACATGGAGTGGCTGTGAAGAGAGTAATTTTGTGCATCAAAACCATAAATGTTGGGGCCGGGCGGTGGCGCTAAAGGTAAGATGCCTGCCTTGCCTGCGCTAGCCTTGGACGGACCACGGTTCGATCCCCCGGTGTCCCATATGGTCCCCCAAGCCAGGAGCAACTTCTGAGCACATAGCCAGGAGTAACCCCTGAGCATTACCGGGTGTGGCCCAAAAAAACCAAAAAAAAAAAAAAAACATAAATGTTAAAAAAAAAAACACATAAATGTTGGGAATGGAGAGTTAAATACTGTGGGTAAGATCAGGTTTGATCTCCAGCATCCCATATGGTCCCCTGAGCACTGCCAGGAGTAACCCCTGAATCACCAGGTGTGACCCCCAAACAATTTATAAAAAGGTTTGTTCCTTGATCATTCTGAGTCTTGGGAGAAATTAATGGAGATGAAACAAAATCAAAATAGAAAGGAAACAAAATCTGAGAATCTGCCATCAACCTAGACAAGTAGCGGGAGCTTTGGAAAATGATTAACAGTCAGGTTAAACTTCAAAATCCATGGAAGTTATACTTCTTTGAGCTTTAAGATATTGAAAATTTTCTAATTATAGTTATCCTCTTGTTTTCTTTGTCCTGCTAGTGATTGAGTTAAAAGTGATTATTATACTACATAGCTGTAAGGAATGATGCAGTCATGCAATTTGCAGTTACGTGGATGGAACTGGAAGATACTGTGTTAAATGAAGTAAGCCAGCAGAAGAAAATAAAGACAGAATGATATCACTTATATGTGATTTTTAGAATAACTGCATGAAGAAATGCACTGGTCTAAATGGGAATTGTCTAGAATGCCCTTGGCCCCAGAGTATAGCAAGGAGAAGGAAAGAAACTAACTGGAAGAGGAGAAACACAAATATGAAAGGATGGGGCCAGGGGCCAAGTGATCTCAGATGCATTGATAGTGTTAAAAATGGACAGAACTAAATATCGTAGCCAAAGGCAACAACAGTGGTGTCGAGAGACCTGAACTTGAACTATCTAAACTTAAAATAGGCCTGTTAGTACTAGTAGGCTGGGCAGGTAGGGTATGGGATGCACTTGAGGAACATTGGTGGAGGGAGGTGGACATTAGGGGTGGGATTGGCCTGATTCACTGTATGTCTGAAACCCAACTATGAAGGACTTTGTCAATCACAATGGTTTCAATAAAATTAAAATTTTATAAGAAGTGATTATTAACACTTTTACTCTGGATCTGATACATGCAATGCAAGTACAGTACCACCGAGCCATATACCCACTTCTTTTTAAATTTTATTTGGCTTGTGATTTATTTAAAAGTTTAGCTCTGCTTTGTATGTAATATGCAGCATGACAGAAACAGTTTTTATTTTCTAACATTACAAGTGTTTTTCTTATTACCACTTTGTTAATTTCTAATAAGGTTATATTGTGGCCAGAAAATGTCAGTATTTACACTCCATAATTTTTCAATATTGTCTTTTTGTGCTTATGTAAGTAAATATTTGTTTACTTACAAATATATATTGTATATGTTCTGCACTGGGTGTGGTCAAGATGTCTATTAGGCATGATTTATTATTTTTTATTTTAATTACTATATATGCCCAATTTTTGGTCTTCTTGTGATACTGGTTCTAAGATGATGAATTTATCTTCTTGTAGTTCTTTCAATTATTATAATATATCTCATGCTATTCTAATTAGGTGCATTAAACTCTTAAATCATTTTTTAAATTATTAACACTTTTCAGTTAATCTTTGGATTTCTTTTATACCTATAGTTTATAGTCTAAAGTTAACCTGGGCATCTGAAGTGCTGTAGAATATTAAGTACTCTGAAATCCTTGTTTTTGTGACATCAATAAACTCTCAGACTTTTTCTTAAAGCCTTTGTTCATTGTCTCATCTCATTTTATTTTGTTTTGTTTTGGGGGCTACACACCAGGCTACTCTCTTTTTAGGGATCAATCAAGTCCTGGAGGTGCTCATGATGAGGGGAACTATCTGAGGGCAGGGGATCCAAATCCAAAGCATTCATGTGAAATTTCAGACACATCTTGTTATAGGAATTGAGACTTTAGGATAGCTTAGTGAGTGATGGTATGGGGTGGGGGAAAAGGACTATGTATATGATCATTTGGCACTGCAAGATTGATTTTATTGTTTGCCAGTCTTCCTGCTTACAATTTCATAAATCATAAATATTTCAGGATTTTGTTCTGTTTCTTTCTTTGGCTTTTGGGTCACACCCACTGGTACTAAGTTCTTACTCGTAGCTCTGTGCTTAGGAATCACTCCTGGCAGTGTACAGGGGAAAAATTAGGGTGCTGGTGATTGAACCTGAATTGAACATGCATAGCAAGTACTTCTCTTTTTGGTTTTTGAGCCATACCCAATGACGCTCAGGGGTTATTCCAGGCTATTCGTTCAGAAATCACTCCTGGCTTGGGGGACCAGGAGTCAGGGGATCGAACAGCAGTCCGTCCTAGGTTAGCCACATGCAAGGCAAACTCCCTACCGCTTGCATCACCGCTCAGGCCCTACAGCAAGTACTTTATCTGTTACACTATCTCCCTTTAAATTCTAAAAGGAGGCAAGTTTAAAATTCATTGATTTTAGTAATAACAGCAAGATTTATATATATGTATTATTTGGTTGGGGCTCACACCCAGTGATGCTTAGGCTATTCTTGACTCTGCTCAGAAATCACTCTTAGCAAGCTCAGGGAACCATATGCAGTGCTGAAGCTTGAACCGAGGTCAGCTGCATGCAAGGCAAACACCCTACCTGCTGTGCCACTGTTTAGCTTTAGAATTTGTGTTTTTAAATGACAGAGACGTTTTTATTTACTTTGTTTTTGACCTGCACTGGTGATGCTCAGGGGGTATTCTTAGATCTGTACTCTAGAATTACTTATGGTGGGTTTGGGGGACCATATGGGATGCTGGAGATTGAGCTTGGGTTGGCAACAGGCAAAACAAATGATAGTGTCTACTGTACTCCAAGTGATAGAAAAATTTTTAGAAACAGAAAATAATGTCTCAGCTTCCTAGGTTCTCCCACTGCAGTAGTAATTCATCTGTGAAGTGATTTTAAATTATACATATGTAAATATATATAAATATTTTCTTTATGCTTCTGTACAGATGAGGTACACAGCAAATAGTTTTTCACTTGCCTTTATGCTCAGTATAACTTTGATATGAATTCAAAATAGCATAAAAATATTCAAAAATATATTGTAGCCTCAAAGTTTATGCTATATGTAACTAAGTAGTGTATGCTTGTAACTTACTGATGTACATCAAAACTTTTTTTACCATTTTTGCTTTTGTCCCCACTGAGATCACAATCAAATACAAAAGTGGGTCTTTCCCTGTCTGCGGAAAAGAAAGTCTACAAGCTAAAATGGATGTTTCTTTGAAAAAATTTTAATTTTTTTTCTTGGGCCGCACCCAGTGGCCCACTGGCTCAAAGGTTACTCCTGGCTCTGTGCTCAGGCATCACTCCTGGCAGGGATTGGGGAACCATGCAGCATGATGGGGATCAACCCTAGATCAGCTCGTGCAAGGGCTGGACTATTGCTCCAGTCCCATGAAATGGTTATTCCTTTGTGGCAGTAACCTGTGGTTCCTTTTCGGACTTAGTAGTTCCTGGTGAGTGAGAGAGAGGACAAAGACAGCTTGTGCAATTGCTGGGTGAACTCCAGAACTGATGATTTGGGAGAATGAACCTGACACCAGTGGTGGGAATTTGGACTACTGAGAATTTTGATGCTTAGAAGTGTTTTCCCTTCCCAGTTGTGATGACTGATGAAGGCCATGAGCCATGGGTTGTGGGGTTCAGTAGGGGCAGCACCTTAACTTGCCTTGCTTACACACTTGGTCTTGGAATACACCAGGGTTCACACTCCTGGGATAACAGTCCTGGTGTGTATGGATTATAACTTGTGCTTGTTGGGCTTCACATCTGGTCCCGGTGCTTGCGTATCTTTGGTGTAGTTATATGGTTCTTGATCTATGGAAACTGCCTTTGGAGACTTGGTCTGTCCTTGTATATCGCATAGGCAACCTGTTCAGGTGATGGACTAAGATCTTGTTTATTTTTTTGTATCATACTCAGCAATTCTCAGGGGTTGTTCCTAGTTCTGCACTAAGGAATTACTCCTGTGGGTGCTCTGGGAACCATAAGGGATCCCAGTCATACCTACTGTACTATCTCTCTGAATCATCTTGAAGGAAGTATTTTGGCCTACAATACAGTATACTTTATCTGAGTATTTTATCATAGTATTGTTTGTCCAGAGATAGTTAGAAACTGATGATATTTATCCTTACCCTTGAAGCCATCTTACCCAATTTTTCTGTATTCTTGGGTAATGGTCTTTATTTTAACTCATGTGAATCCTTTTTGACTTTTATGTATAAATAAAAGTAACAGTCATATATCTGAATATCAGAAGCTCATTGAATTACAAGCATGTGGTCAAAACGGCAAGAAATTATCTGAAATAACAAGTTGAGTAAGGGGCAGTAGATTACAGACAAATTCTTTCTCTTTCCATCTTCCATTTGAGGTTTGTTTATATCCACTTGGGCAGAGAAGGCAAATCTCTTTGAACATACCTTAGACCAAAATTGTTATAAATATGTGAACTGATAGCTACTTACCATCTGTAGCTAAGCTGTCAGATCACTCCTCAACCCTTTTCTAAGCTGTGACCTTTTATTTAAGTAGCAGTGTATGATTTACTAAATAGTGATTTACTAAAGTTACTAAATTACTAAGTATTTACTAAATAGTGATTATTATTATTTGTCATTTGCCTGTTTTTCTAAATATGTAACTGTAGAGGGTGTTTTGTACATAGGCGTATATGATTTATATATATATATATACATATATATATTTGTCCATATGGTCCCTGTTTCTTTTTAACTGTGATTTGTGTATGCTAAACACCCATGGTTTTTGTCTGTCACTTGTACACACATTAGTAAGTTACTGTAGTAATAAGTAAGGGCATTGATTTTTTTTCCTATCCCCCATGTAATAACAATTCATGGTATTGTACACACATTAGTAAGTTACTGTAGTAATAAGTAAGGGCATTGATTTTTTTTCCTATCCCCCATGTAATAACAATTCATGGTAGAAAGACTAGAAAATATGGATAAAGAAGAAAGAATATCAGGAAGGTTGTTATCAAAGGGTGGCATATTTTCTAGTTATTTTGTAGCACTAGGAACCCCAGCTGGAAAAGCTGAGCATTGTAGGTTATGCTGTCATAAAAGGTGATTGAATATGGTGCTGGAAGTGGTGGAAAATGAAAATGTTTGAGTTTTCTTTGTCCTGGCACTTTGCTAAGTACTAGAGATTGTGGTAGGTCTTTCTTAGTTTACAAGATGATTTGTGCACTTATCTCCTGTGCTGTGCTGGTTGAGCTTTACTGATAGAATAGTGTTTGATGGGAATTCAGGTGTTTGTGGGGATTCAATCAGTACACTTCTCACTGCCCCTGGGATCCTCAAGCACAGCTCTTGTTTCATTCAATGTCTTGGAAAGAGATGACTTCTTTCAGGACCTTGAGAGATGTAGATAGATCAGGGGGTGAAGTGCAAGCCTAACAGTCTTGAGGCCCCACATTCAGTCAACCAAGCAGTCTGACCTTGCCAGGCTGATACAGCACCATCAGGCTGTACTGGTGGAAATAGATTCAGACCCTGCCAGGGAAAGCACCAATAATATAAAGATGTTTTGTTTGGGGGTCATACCTAGTAATGCTCAGCAATCAATTCTGGTGAGACTCAGTACAGGTGCTGGGTCTTAACCTGGGTCAGCCACATGCAAAGTAAGTTCCTTCCCATTGTACTCTTTAGCCCCTAAAAACAATTCTTTAAAAAAAAAAAATACAAAAAACAATAGTGGCTACTTTCAGGTGATCCAAAATGTCAAGTGTCGTAATGACCAGGAATCCTTAAAACCTCAAATCATCTAGACTGTGATGAGAACTGAGAACAAAAGTGCTTAGAGAAATCATAGGTAAAGTAAATTTTATTTGTAAAAACTGCAAAGCAAAAACTATTTCTTAAGCTCCATAATTTTAACGTTAACTGCACAAGTGAACGATAGAGAATCTTGGCTCCTAGAAGCTGTAGAAGTTTGCATTTCCAAGTTACTGGTCCGTTTCCTTTATTTCCCATTCTTGAAAACCATGCCATTCTGGAGAATTTTATTGAGTGAATCCTTAAGCTTTGGTCAGGCTGCCTTTGCTTGTGCTTATGTCAGTTATTTTCTCTTACCTTAGTTTACCTTGAATCAGAAAATAAGCCTTCCTGAGTAGTGAGTGAATTCTGTGCCAGTGTGCCGGTGTTTACCTAACTAGGGAGGTTATCAGGCTAGCTACCCTTTTCCTCCTAGAGGATGCCAGGAGGTATTGGTATGAACTTAAGAGCAGAAGAAACACTAGGTCTGTAAAAGGGAGAAAAAGAAAACCAAGTTTATCCCGAAATTCCTTGATACTGCTTTTGTTTGAACAAAAAGTCACTACTTTTTACAGTTGGGGGGAAAAAAACACCAAAAATGCTCTATTCAGTGAGTAATCAATCTGTTTCTGTGTTAAGAAATTGGTGTTCAGGGGCTGGAGCAAGCACAGCGGTAGGGCGTTTGCCTTGCACACTACCTGCCCTGAACGGACCGGGTTCAGTCCTCAGCGGATATCCCATACGGTCCCCCATGCCTACCAGAAGTGATTTCTGAGTGCAGAGCCAGGAGTAACTCCTGAGCACTGCCAGATGGAGCCCAAAAACCAAAACCAAAAAGAAAATGAAATTGGGGTTCAGTGGTTTCATCGGATTCCACGGGTTACTTGTTAGTTGGTTTGCATAAGAGGCAGTGGTGCTGAGACAACTGAAGTCTTAGAAGTGCTTGCAGAAATGTGAAGGTCATTGGTATTTCCTGGGGCTCAAGCCTAGGAGTGAGTCTTCTTCCTGCAGCCCATTTTTGTGGTACCTGCAGTCATTTGGGGACAGCTAGTTTCTCACTGTAAGGGCATCACTGTCCTAGAAACATGTGGAAAAGGAACACAAAGCCAGACTTGTTCCAAAGTTTTCCAGTTTTGTTACAAATGTGTTTAAAACTTTGCAAGTATAAATCCTGAAACATAATCAAAAACTTGTTCTTTGTGGGAAAGGGTTTTTTGGGGGAGCACACCAGTAGATGCTCAAGGGTTACTCTGCATTCAGGGATCATTATTGGCAGTGCTCGGGGGACCATATGGGATGCTGGGGATCAAACCAGGTTGACTGCATGCAAGACTTACGCCCTGTTGGATAGAGGTCCTCAAGCTTTTTAAACAGGGGCCAGTTCACAATCCCTCAGACCGTTGGAGGGCCAGACTGTAGTTAAAAAAAAAAACCGAACAATTCCTATGCATACCTTATTTTGAAGTAAAAAACCAAAACAGGAACAAATACAATATTTAAAATAATAAGTGAAGTTAAATTAGCAAACTTACCAGTATTTCAGTGGGAACTATGGGCCTGCTTTTGGCGGGCTATCATTTGTGGATACCTGCCCAGATGGAGAGGAGGATGGGGAGTTGGAGAGTGGGGTGCACATCTCACACATGCACACTGCGGGCCTGAACGAATCCTCCACATCCTCCACATGTGGCCACAGGCCATAGTTTGAGGACCCCTGCCTATCCCCTATACTATCACTCCTACCCAAGGGGGGTTTTTGAGTGTTGAATCCAGAACACAACTTTTAGGGAATAATTCAGTCATTTTTTATAATAGTGATTAGGAATGACATAAAAATAACATCTTTAATTTCCACTTTGGGGGGGGGTTGGGTCACACCCCATGACACTCAGAGGTTACTCCTGGCTATGCGCTCAGAAATTGTTCCTGGCTTGGGGGACCATATGGGATCTAACCGTGGTCCGTCCTGGGTCAGCCGTGTGCAAGGCAAACTCCCTACTGTCGCTCCGGCCCTCATTTCCACTTTTAAGTTACACTGCACTAAGCCTATTTATTATTGTTCCCTGGCTCTCGGAGGTTCAAGAAACTTGATGAAGCATTAAAAAAATGAAGTATATCACTTCTCACCCAGGGCTACTTAGTATTTGTCCTTGTTTAAGTACTCCACACTCTCCATCCCTGTTCAAAACAAGAAAGGCATTTTGTCTCAGGAAATGTGTCACTTTTTGTGCTTTTATGGTTCATTGGAAGGAAAGAAAAATCAAGATGTTGCAACTATGAATTCTGTCAGTATTGCCATGAATAAGGTTTTTAACCTCTGCCTACTGGGTAAACTAGTTCGTTTTTGTTTTTCACTTTTATGAGTATATTATTTTGTTTGTTTTCATGTATATCAAATTTGTTTTTACTTAGGTTTATGTGAAGAAGAAAATAGTATGGACTATGCCTTAGCTCACGGGTACAAACTTTTAAATAGAAAATTCTAGATTGCAATTTCAAAAGTCAACAATAGAGTTTTTAGTGGACCATCTTTATTGCTGCTACCAGGTACACTTCAGCTGAACAGAAATGAGTTGGCAGAAAGTTCTTGTCACTTGTACATAGCTAGGTCTGAGATCGAAGGATTGAGCTACAAAGTATATGGTGATGCCTCTGTTGCTTTCAAAGAGAGTTTTTGGAACCTATTTTTGAAAGCTGTTGAGCATTTTACCAAGTGTACCTTTATGTGTGTCTCTATGTATTTGCAAAACTTTTTAAAGGATTTCCTCTGTGAATTTTACTATGGTTTTAGTGTTGCATTAATAATTTAAAATAAAATCTGGGCCAATGGGTGGTGCAAGTGGTAGAACGTTTGCCTTGCACACGCTAACCTAGGACGGACTGCAGTTCGATCCCCCAGCATCCCATACGGTCCCCCAAACCAGGAGTAATTTCTGAGCACATAGCCAAGAGTAACCCGAGTGCCCAAAAAGCAAAAATAAATTAATTAATTAATTAAATAAAAATAAATTAAAATTAAATCTGTTGAATTCTGTGTGTGTCATTCTCCCCCACCCTTAGGTTTCTGGGTATGTGTGTGTCTAACTTTCTCCAAGTCTTTAATTTCCTAGTAATAATTATATTCTCCCCACCTACACCCCACCCCCATTGGACACTGAAATGGCAGCTCTTTTGTCTTTAGTGAGAACTGTCATTTCAAATATAGTCTTCTCTCTTTCCCTTACTTAGGTCTAGTCAAGCTCTTGAAAATCAGTTCTAGATTTAAGTACATGGTGATAAAGTCATTTGTATCACAGATTTGTCTTGTCACATTCCTTCTTGATTTATTTCTATTATGAACTTCTGAAGTTTTACCACGCCCACTGCTCTACTTATTAAATTATAAATAACATTAACTAGATTATAATTGGTTAAAATGGGTCTGACCATATTTTCTGTATCTTAATCTGAGAAATTAAAGGAAATTATTATTACTGGAGCTCTCGTTATGTCTTTCTTTTTTTGTTTAAACTAGACACGTCAGCCTCTGAGGCAAAAATAGCTTTAGAGTCTTGGTCTTACTCTGAGGTAAAATAAACTTGAGTCTATTAAGTGTTGATCTCATGTTTGTTTTTGTTTTTTTTTTCATATCAAAGGTATTCACTTATTTTTGTTACCTGTTAATTTATTGACTTTTTTATATGCTAGAAATAAGTGAATTGTGAGAATTCAATTCAAAAGGAGAGCCTTTCCTTGAGAAAGTCACACAGAAAAATGGAGAGAATATTGAGTAGTAATCTGTTTGACATGAGATTGAGCAATCTTGATAAGAGGTGGTAGAAATACAGTCAAGGTATATTGAGAACAATAAAAAGCACTGATGCAGATTGAATATTTGAGTCCTTTAAAATTTCATTGATTGAAGTATAGCTGAATATGGAAGCTGGGCTTCTAAGTACTTTAGATCAAAGGACATGCTTCTTATTTGATAGGATTAGTGTATTTGAGATATTGAAGAATCAGAGTGGGTTTTTGTGTGGACACACAGACACAGACCCACAGTAGTATGAGGATAGGACGGAAAAAGCGGCCATCTAGTGAGAAGTCAAGAGTTCTCACTAGAAAGTTGCCTTTAGATTCCTGGTCACCGAACCAGGAGAAAATTCATTTCTGTTGTTTAAGACACTCTGTGGTATTTTTTCTAGCACCCTCTCGAGGCATTCTCTTAAGCATTCTCGGGGAAGGCTTAGAGATTTCTAGAAGGACATTTACTTCTCGTAGAGTGCTTTCAAGATATAACACTTGATGAATGCTAGTCATTCAGTACATTAATGATTATTTAGTAAGATACTTAGACTCCAAAAGTAATTGGACAATATTAAGTTTGTTGAGTTCCAAACAAAGGTTGAAGTCATAGACTCTTTATGTGCTGGAGGGTACATATTCAAATGCAACTGTATTTGTAATACTGTTGTCAGTTCTAGTGGGTAAGGTGGGTGACAGTTTGGGAACTGAGGCCTAGGAGTCAAGTTGGGTTCAAGTTCTGTCCCATTTATTCAAAGCAAAAGGTGAAATATTTATACTCAGTTTCTTGACAGATCATAAGGCTAATTTACAAAAAGGGAGGGGCACAGGGGCAAATTGTTCAAGGATAGTTTCACTTTTGAGGCTGCTTCTTGCTATCAATAGTTTCTCAGTAGCAAGGTCAGTTGAGAATTGTTTCAGTTTTATGCGTACTGACCTGGGGCCTGAAATGTTAACCCTTACTATGACTGCACTAAGAGCAAAGTTAGATTAGAGAAGTAATATTTCTGTAAGACTGAATAAAAATACTTGAATCTAAGCAAATGTTCCTCATAGGGTGTATTTGTATGTCTGAGTAATCTTTAAAATGGCAGCTAACTTATCTCAATATTTTTAAAATATCAGCTAAATTATGTCTCAACTAATATTTATCCTACACCCCTTTATTTCCCAAATGCCTCCTGGACAGGCAACCAAGGTTTTTTTCAGGGCCCTAATGCCTGTTAGTGCAGGTTATTTTTTCAAGCATCTTTTCTTTTTTTTTCTTTTTTTATTAATATTTTTTCTTTATTTAAACATCTTGATTACAAATATGATTGTGATTAGGTTTCAGTCATGTAAAGAACACCCCCCTTCATCAGTGCAACATTCCCACCACCAATGTCCCAAATCTCCCTCCGTCCCACCCCACCCCATCTGTACTCCAGACAGGCTTTCCAGTTCCCTCATTCATTCATATGATTATGGTGTTCTCTGTGTAGTTATTTCTATAGCTGCGCTCACCACTCTTTGTGGTAAGCTTCATGGAGTGAGCTGGGAAGTTCCAGCCCTCCTCTCATTGTCTCTGAGGATAGTTGCAAAAATGACTTTTATTTTTCTTAAAACCCATAGATGAGTGAGACTATTCTGCCTCTCTCTCTCTCTCCCTCTGACTTATTTCACTCAGCATGATAGATTCCATGTACATCCATGTATAGGAAAATTTCATGACTTCATCTCTCCTGATGGCTGCATAATATTTCATTGTGTATATGTACCAGTTTCTTTATCCATTCGTCTGTTGAAGGGCATCTTGGTTGTTACCAATCAAGCATCTTTTCTTACAGGTGCTACTTATTTGAAACGTCCTCTCTGTGAGTACAGACTGCTTTGAAAAAGTTCCTGTAATAGCAGACAGCTTTTTTAAAAAACCTCCCTTTGGCAATGAGGGCCTTTTTAAACTTAGTGCCTTCCTAGGTCTCAGGATTTATTAACATGGGATGTAGCAATGAGTTTGCTGTGGACAGTGGAAGCCAGGGTGTATAAAAATAGAGATATTGTATGCTACTGAAAATTCAGTTACTGTTAAAGAACATGAATCTTTTGTGGTACTATATAAAGAGTGATTTTTGTTTCCTTTGGTAGCACTCTACATAGTATAAAACACCACCAAGGAATTGAGATTATTGGTGTGAAGCATAAGTTAGAAATTGAATATAGTGGAGAAAGGATCTTGATAGGTCTGAACCAAATAGGCTCCTGGGTCAAATCTAACCCCACTGCCTGTTTATCTATGACATACAAAGATAAATTCTTTACACAGAATCTTAATACATTTTAAATGGTTAGGGAGTACAGAGAAGAGTGATATTTTACGATGTGAATAAAAATTGTGCATAATTCAAAGATTGAGTATAAATAAAACATTTTGAAACACTAGTCATGCTTTCATTTATGTGTTTGTGGCTGCTTTCAGGAACAGAGTGATTGTCACAGAAAATACAACCTCCAGCTACTTTCTGGTTTTACAGGCAATGTGTATGCTAGAAGGATTAGTGATAGTGAAGATTATTGGTAGAACAAAAAGGAGTAATTAGATGTGGTAGAGTGAGTATGTAGGTCCTCAGGGTTTAAGAAGTTGCTGTGGAATCTGAAGTTTGTGAAGATGGCCAGGAGGAAAAGAGTTGAGCAAAAAAGACTTGTGGTACTTGCTAATCGAGTCCCCACTAATGAAAGAGTTAGTAAACTTCACTGACATCAAGGTAAGGGGTGGGGAAAAATGCAAAATACGAGCCCTTTTAGAGCTTCATAAGCAAAAGTATATAGTTTTCCATAGTATAAATACATGCACATATTTTGTATGCTTGATTTTTTACTCACCTCAAATTACCATTTAACACTTATTCCTCCAGTTTTATTAAATTTCACAAGGTGTATATATACATATATAAAGCTCATATATATTATACATTATTTATTGTTATATTAATTAACAATTATTTATATTAATAATACATTGTTATATATTATAATATATATAAAAAGACCTCATGGTTTTTCTTCAATCTTTCCATACTTTGGCTTCCCATAGAATACAGAGCTTTTTAAGATGTCATTGAAAATTGACACTTAAGGGGCTGGAGAGATGGAGGTAAGGCATTTGCCTTGCATGCAGAAGGATGGTGATTCAAATTCCGGCATTCTATATGGTCCCCCATGCCTGGTGCGGGTGACTTCTGAGCTCAGAGCCAGGAGTAACCCATGAGCATTACCCCCCCCCAAAAAAAAGCAAAAACAAAAAAAATGACACTTAAAATTCAATTATTTTTATGTATTATGTATATATGTACATATATCATGTATATGTGTATACATGATTTTGTTTTGAGGCCATACCCAAAGGGGTTACACTTAGCTCTGTGCTCAGGAATCACTTCTGGTGGACTTGGGGAGGCGGTATAGAATTCTGGGATGGCACCTAGGTCAACTGCATGCCAGGTAAGCACCTACCCACTGTACTATCCCTCTGGCTCCTGTTAATTATATTATTATAAAGTTGAAATTTTTCTTTTTTTTTTTTTTTTTTTTTTTTTTTGGTTTTTGGGCCACACCCAGTAACGCTCAGGGGTTACTCCTGGCTATGTGCTCAGAAGTCGCTCCTGGCTTGGGGGACATATGGGACACCGGGGGATCGAACCGCGGTCCGTCCAAGGTTAGCGCAGGCAAGGCAGGCACCTTACCTTTAGCGCCACCGCCCGGCCCGAAATTTTTCTTTTTTTTCTTTTTGGTTTTGGGGCCACATCTGGTAGTACTCAAGGGTTCTCCTAGCTCTGTACTCAGAAATTATTCCTGGCCAGCTCCAGGGACCATGTAGGATGCCAGGATTGAACCCAGATCAGCCTCATGCAAGGCGAACATCCTACCTGCCTGCTAGCACTCCAGCCCAAAGTTGAATATTTCTTGAATAGAGGGAGCAAGATTTTGTTATTGTGATAGAATTAGGTATATCTGTATTAAGTAGTAGGAACAGGAAATGCTTGTTGAGTCTTTGGATTATTTTGTATATAAGGGATTGTGATATATCTATCTAATAAGCTATTCATATTGTGTAAGATGATCATTATTAGTATTATTTCTGCCATGTAGTATCCGAGGCTTACAAGGTCAATTATGTTTTATGAGGCAACGTGGGCAGAAAATTACAGAATCAAGTTAGGATTCCAACTTTAGAACCACACTGTAGTACATGCTTCTTCAATGAAGTATATTTTTGTTTTTGTTTTTGGGCCACACCCAGTGATGCTCAGGGGTTACTCCTGGCAATACGCTCAGAAATTGCTCCTGGCTTGGGGGACCATCTGGGATGCTAGGGTTCGAACTGTGGTCCGTCCTAGGTCAGCTAAATGCAAGGCAAATGTCCTGCCGCTGCGCCACCACTCCAGCCCCATTGAAGTATAATTTTTATTTGTGTTGATAAGACCTCTTAGGTGCAGACTAAGACTCACAATGAATCTATAACTTGATTAGAGGTTATATTGTGATACGCTAATATTCTACAAATTTGGGGGGGACAGAGGGATAACCTCCGGTGGTGTTCAAGAGTTACTTCTGGGTCTGCACTAAGGTATCACACCTAATGAGCTTGGGGGGGACCCTAGGGGCTGCCAGGGGTCGAACCTGGGTCTGCTGTATGTAAGTCAAACATCCTACACACTGTATCATCCTTCTGGTTCCTTGTTGCGTTAAATAATTAACGATGGGGCTGGATGGCGATGGATGGAGGCCTTTGTGCTTAGGCCCCAGCCACGTGGCTTCATCCCCATCCAGCTGGCGGATTTCAGGCCCAGGTAAAATCACTCACAGGCAGGCTTCAGGAAGAATCATCTTTATTTATGCCCTTGCCACCACAGGTGTGTGGCCTATGTCAACCTTTCAAGCACAGCTATATTTTGCTAGCCCTGCATCTTATCTCCTGTTAGCCATCTTCCCTTTGGGCTCCATGCGGCCCAAAGATCCAAAAGCCAGGAAGCCAAGCCGGGCCAAGAGAGAAACGGCAAAAGGGGCCCAAAGAGCCAAAAGGGCCGAATTCCCTTGGTCCCAGCCTTATCTACCTTTTTCCAAACCCCTCCCAGGAATGGGAGGGGCTTGCAGGTAAAGTTACACCTACTATCCGGTTCAGACCCCTCCCAGAAATGGGTGGGTCTTAGGGTACACCACATTTCCCCCTTTTTTAAATATTTTCATGCGCCAACGTAATAAAGTGAAAATTAATATACCAGCCCTTTTCAAAAACATATTATTTGCAAAATATACTTTACACCTGTAACCTAAAATTCTATTAATGCTTTTTTACCAAGCACTATTTCGGAACTTTCATGTTCCTATATTTTTAAACTATATTGGGGGAACTTCACTGTTCCTATATTTTTCCTATACACAAGTACTTCAGCATACATGCATAACATACATTTTAAAAACAGGCTAAGTACATTAAAATACACAGTAAAACATTTTGCAATTGAAAATATTAACTCTGAAAGACAACAAAACACATTTAAATTATAAAGAAAATGACTTAAGACAAAGATGCAGGTGGTTAGAAATTAGATGTTTAAATGAGCTAAACTGAATGACTTCCCTTTTATTTTTATTTTTTAAGTACTAAGTAAAACTTATCCCATCACCAACTATGAGTAAAATATTACTACCCACTAATTTTCTACACCTAAAACCATAGTTCAGATGATTAATTTGTCCCACGTTGATCTCACCACGTGGCTTCTTTAAACTTTTAAAGTTCAGATGTTTTGTTCCACGCTGATCTTACCACGTGGCTTTCTTCCGTAGTTCCAGGCTCCGCTGCCGGTTTGTGATCTGGAGCGAGGATTTCAGGTTTTTCGCTTTTCCGGGCAAAGCTGAGCCCAGCCAAGCCGATTCCAGCCGAGATCCCAGCCGAGCCGAGCTGCTTGGAGCTTGCCGCTTGGAGCTTTTTGCCGCAGGGGCTTCACCGCTGCCTTTTTTCCCCTCTGGGAGCACTTTGGATGTTCAGAGTTCCAAGTGATTTAAACTAAAAGTTCAGTTCGAAATTTCCAAAGTCGAAATCCAAATTTAAGCCAAAGGTCATTTTCAGAAAATCAGTCCATTTTCAATAGTCTTTTTTCTCCTCCTTTTCCAATTTAGACTTTTAATAAGTCTTTGAAGAGGCCCAGGTTTTTGTTTCTTGTAACAAAGTTTCAGTTTTGGGCCTGGGCCTGGGCTGGAGGTGATG
Source organism: Suncus etruscus (assembly GCF_024139225.1). Classification (NCBI taxonomy): domain Eukaryota; kingdom Metazoa; phylum Chordata; class Mammalia; order Eulipotyphla; family Soricidae; genus Suncus; species Suncus etruscus. Next base: position 44,676,010 of record NC_064866.1, on the reverse strand, counting down.
CAAGCTTCCACCTCTTTTGTTTTAATTGCCCTTGTTTCCCTAGAAGGGGTCACGGCCATGTTTGAACATGGCTGCACGTGGCCCAGTGTTTTGGGCTTAGTGCACCCGAAAAGAGCCAAAATTAAACTGAAAAGCAGAAATGTTACCATTGTTGCTGGTTTCTTGGGTCCAGGATTCAGGTCAAAGTTCGGAGCGCCAGATGTTGTGTTAAATAAATAACGATGGGGCTGGATGGCGATGGATGGAGGCCTTTGTGCTTAGGCCCCAGCCACGTGGCTTCATCCCCATCCAGCTGGCGGATTTCAGGCCCAGGTAATCCGCGTAATTAAGACTCACTCACACGCAGCCTTCAGGAAGAATCATCTTTATTCATGCCCTAACCACCACAGGTGTGTGGCCTATGTCAACCTTTTAAGCATGCGGCCCAAAGATCCAAAAGCCAGGAAGCCAAGCCGGGCCAAGAGAGAAACGGCAAAAGGGGCCCAAAGAGCCAAAAGGGCCGAATTCCCTTGGTCCCAGCCTTATCTACCTTTTTCCAAACCCCTCCCAGGAATGGGAGGGGCTTGCAGGTAAAGTTACACCTACTATCCGGTTCAGACCCCTCCCAGAAATGGGTGGGTCTTAGGGTACACCACAGTTCCTCATCTACGAATCTTTCTATGGAGTAGGTAAAGTAAAATAAAGTTACTAGGGGCCGGCGCGGTGGCGCTAGAGGTAAGGGGTCTGCCTTGCCAGTGCTAGCCTAGGAGGGACCGCGGTTCCATCCCCTGGCGTCTCATGGTCCCCCAAGCCAGGAGCGACTCCTGAGCGCATAGCCAGGAGTAAGCCCTGAGCGTCACCGGGTGTGGCCCAAATACCAAAATAAAAAAAAATGAAGTTACTAATAAAAATCATGCCTAGTTCTTTTTTTTTTTTTTGAAAGGGGGTACACTCAACTGTGCTCAAGGCTTACTCCTGGCTCTGCTTAGGGATCACTCCTGGGAGACCATATTGAATGCCAGGGATTGGATCTGGGTTAGCCTGCTTCTCTATCACTTCATCCCCCTCCTGTTGAATTCTCACAAATTACACAGATTAATGTTGTGATATATCATATAACTTGTATTTGTTTGGTTTAGATACATCCTGTTGTAATTATTTTGTTCCAAGGTTGACACTCGTGAACTGACTAGAGAGGAAAAAATGACTTTAGCTATCTTCCTTTGTGATTTCTATGACAGTTCAGTTTTGGGTATGTTTTTCTTTATAACTTCTGATGTTCCCCTAGCCAGTTTTCAGGAGTATTATTAACCAAAAGACTGAAATTATAAGAAAATTACTTTAGTTGGAAGAACTAGAAAAAGATGTAAAATGGGTCATTTTTATCTATTCATGTGTTCTAATGTTTGGATATTTTTTTTTCTTGCCTAAGATTATTATATAAGGACTCATAAAACTTGTGTTTCTTTTCACTTGTATGATCTTGAACAAAGTAAGCACTGGACGCTCTTGAAATGGTGGTTAGGTTTCTTCTTCAGAAGAACCCTCCATATTCCCATATGCCTCATGGAGTTGATTATTTTTTCTCCTTGAATAATGAAATCAAATGAAGTCTGTACAAAATACAGACTAAAATATCCAAGTATATAAGTCACTATTGCTTTCTGTTGATAGAATAGTGTTTTTTTTACTCCTCATTATTTACTCCTCATGACTTGGGTTTCTTCTTTTTATGACTTGGTTTTAATTTCTTTTCCTGCCGAAGAACTTTTTAGTTCTATCACATCAATTTCCTGACATTGCAAATAGTTGTTTCTATAAAAAAAATACACCTAGCACTAATTTCCCTAAATAGACACTATATGGATCAAAGCTGTCCTGAGACATTCTCTGTGCATGTTCCTATACCCGACTCAAGTTGTTGGGCTAGTGATGAAGTAGCCTGGAGGGAGGCACCAGATTGCATTTTGTTTATTTACAATCATTTGAGGCAACACTCACCTGTGCCCAGGGATCATTCCTGGCATGGCAGAATTTCGAGAGACATATGGGATAAGAGATGGAACTTTTGGGTCATGAATATTTTATACCAACGAATATAATGAAGCTGCAGTATCAATGTGTATTTGTGTTGTGTATGTTTAGCATATGTTTCTTAAGGGTCTCACCTTTCTAGGTTTGTTTTATTTTTCGTTTTTTAGGCCACACCCAGTGATGCTCGGGTTACTGTGGCTCTCTGTACTCGGCAATTATGCCAGGTGGTTTGTGAGAGGACCATAGTAGATGCCAGGGATTGGTGTGCAAGGCAAGCGCCTTATTTTCTGTACTATTGATCTGGCCCCTACATTTCTAGTTTTATATTTCTTTTATTTCTGATGTTAATGTCATTGGTCACATATTTCATGTTTTTTGAAAGATCTTTGAAAAAGACAAAATATTTGTAGTACATGGGAAATCTAGTACAAATAATTTACTCTTTTTCAATGTGGGTTGGGTTTTTTGTTTGTTTTGGGGGGATTGAGGGGTTATTTTTGGTTTGGGTTTGGGTTTTTTTGGGGGGTTGGGTCACACCTGGTGACGCTCAGGGGTTACTCCTGGCTATGCACTCAGAAATCAGTCCTGGCTTGGGGGGCCATATGGGATGCCAGGGTCCTAGGCTAGCGCATGCAAGGCAGATGCCATACTGCTTGCACCACTGTTCCAGCCCCACAATGTGGGTTTTTATCTTAAATTTGTGTGATGTAGGTCATGCCACCTGAACTGTAAGATTAGTTTAAGGTGGGTGGGACTGGAGTGAGGACTCAATAATTTGAGCTAATGCTTTGCTTGCTGGAGACTATGTTCTGTCCCCAACCCCACATGATCCCACGAGCATTGCAAGAAGTAATCCATGAGTGCCATTGTCTGTGGGTACCCCAAAAACCAAAATCCAAAGCAAACAAAAAATAACATAAAGGTAGTTATGAATTTCTGTCAGTTGATATTGAAGCATTTTTTAAATTTCACTCTTTTTTTTTTTTTTCTTTTTTGGTTTTTGGGCCACACCCTGTGACGCTCAGGGGTTACTCCTGGCTATGTGCTCAGAAGTTGCTCCTGGCTTCTTGGGGGACCATATGGGACGCCGGGGGATCGAACCGTGGTCCGTCCTAGGCTAGCGCAGGCAAGGCAGGCACCTTACCTCCAGCGCCACCGCCCGGCCCCAAATTTCACTCTTTTATACATCTTTTTAATGCAACTTTTACTATTTGTAGATGCAATTGATTGGGATTTTTGGAAATGTACATAATTTTTGTAATAATCTAGTTAAATTTATTCTCTTTTTATTTTTGAAGGGGAATTTGGGCCTACACCCTTTGGTGCTCAGGGACTGTGAATATATGTCCTTTACTTCCACATTTCTTTCTCTGTGAACTTAGTTCTAAGTTTTTTCCTTTATGTTTTTTCTCTTATGCATGTTCCCAGCCTTTCTCTCTAGCTCCTTTTTTTTTTTTTTTTTTTTTTTTTGTTTTTGGGCCACACCTGGCGTTGCTCAGGGGTTACTCCTGGCTGTCTGCTCAGAAATAACTCCTGGCAGTCACGGGGGACCATATGGGACACCAGGATTCGAACTGACCACCTTTGGTCCTGGTTCGGCTGCTTGCAAGGCAAACGCCGCTGTGCTATCTCTCCGGGCCCTATAGCTCCTTCTTACTGCTTGCCTTCTGTCACCCCTGCCTAGATGGTCTGCCTCCTACTTTGGCCCCCGTTTAAATGATTGTCACATGTGGCCCTCTAGAATATATTAGGAGATTCCTCTGTTAAAAAATGCTGGCTTGGGGGCCGGGCGGTGGCGCTAAAGGTAAGGTGCCTGCCTTCCCTGCGCTAGCCTTGGAAGGACCGCAGTTCGATCCCCCGGTGTCCCATATGGTCCCCCAAGCCAGGAGCAACTTCTGAGCGTTACCGGGTGTGGCCCAAAAACCAAAAAAAAATAAAAATGCTGGCTTAATGAACTGAAACCAGTACAACTAAGCTGTTAAGTATTGTGGTTTGGAATTTTTGGGTTTTGTTTTGGGGCTATGCCCAACTGGTGTTACGGGCTTGTTCTCTGTACTCAAGGATCACGCTTAAACTAGAAGAGATTAGAAACTTTTTTTCCCATTTTTTTCTTTATTTAAACATCTTGATTACATAAATGATTATGATTAGGTTTCAGTCATGTAAAGAACACCCCCTTCACCAGTGCAGCATTCCCACCACCAATGTCCCAAATCTCCCTCCATCCCACCCCACCCACACCTGTACTCCAGACAGGCTTTCCAGTTCCCTCATTCATTCACATGATTATGGTAGTTCTCTGTGTAGTTATTTCTATAGCTGCACTCACCACTCTTTGTGGTGAGCTTCATGAAGTGAGCTGGTGTTCCAGCCCTCCTCTCATTGTCTCTGAGGATTGTTACAAAAATGACTTTTATTTTTTCTTAAAACCCATAGATGAGAGAGACTATTCTGCATCTCTCTCTTCCCCTCTAACTTATTTCACTCAGCATGATAGATTCCATGTACATCCATGTATAGGAAAATTTCATGACTTCATCTCTCCTGACGGCTGCATAATATTCCATTGTGTATATGTACCATAGTTTCTTTAGCCATTCGTCTGTTGAAGGGTATCTTGGTTGTTTCCAGAGCCTGGCTATTGTGAATAGTGCTGCAATAAATATAGGTGTGAGGAAGGGGTTTTTGTATTGTATTCTTGTGTTCTTAGGGTATATCCCTAGGAGTGCAATAGCTGGGTCGAATGGGAGCTCAATTTCCAGATTTTGGAGGAATCTCCATATCGCTTTCCGTAGAGGTTGGACTAGGCGGCATTCCCACCAGCAGTGGATAAGAGTTCCTTTCTCTCCACATTCCCGCCAGCACTGATTGTTCTCATTCTTTGTGATGTGTGCCAATCTCTGCAGTGTGAGGTGGTATCTCATCATTGTTTTGATTTGCATCTCCCTGATGATTAGTGACGAGGAGCATTTTTATGTGCCTTTTGGCCATTTTTATTTCTTTTTTTATCAAAGTGTCTGTTCATTTCTTCTCCCCATTTTTTGATGGGATTAGATTTTTTTTCATGTAAAGTTCTGTCAGTGCCCTGTATATTTTGAATATTAGCCCCTTATCTGAAGGGTGTTGGGTGAATAGTTTCTCCCACTCGGTGGGTGACTCTTGTATCCTGGGCACTATTACTTTTGAGGTGCAGAAGCTTCTCAAATTAATGTATTCCCATCTGTTGATCTCTGCTTCCACTTGTTTGAAAAGTGCAGTTTCCTCCTTGAAGATGCCTTTAGTCTCAATGTCATGGAGTGTTTTACTGACGTGTTGTTCTATATACCTTATGGTATCAGGTCTGATATCAAGATCTTTAATCCATTTGGATTTTACCTTCATACATGATGTTAACTGGGGGTCTATGTTCGCTTTTTTGCAAGTGGCTAACCAGTTCTGCCAGCACCACTTGTTGAAGAGATTTTCCCTGCTCCACTTAGGATTTCTTGCTCCTTTGTCAAAAATTAGGTAATTGTATGTCTGGGGGACAATGTCTGAGAACTCAATCCTATTCCACTGATCTGAGGGTCTGTCTTTATTCCAATACCATGCTGTTTTGATAACTATTGCTTTGTAGTACAGTTTAAAGTTGGGGAAAGTAATGCCTCCCATTTTTCTTTTCCCTAGGAGTGCTTTAGCTATTTGAGGGTGTTTATTGTTCCAGATGAAATTCATACATGTTTGATCCACTTATTTGAAGAATGTCATGGGTATTTTTAAGGGGATCACATTAAATCTATATAATGCTTTGGGGAGTATTGCCATTTTAATGATGTTAATCCTGCCAATCCATGAGCAGGGTATGTGTTTCCATTTCTGTGTGTCCTCTCTTATTTCTTGGAGCAGGGCTTTATAGTTTTCTTTGTATAGGTCCTTCACGTCTTTGGTCAAGTTGACTCCAAGATATTTGAGTTTGTGTGGCACTATTGTGAATGGGATTGCTTTCCTGACTTCCATCTCTTCCCTATCATTATTGGTGTATAAAAAGGCCATTGATTTCTGTAGGTTGATTTTGTAGCCTGCTACCTTGCTATATGAATCTATTGTTTCTAGAAGCTTTTTGGTAGAGTCTTTAGGGTTTTCTAAGTAGAGTATCATGTCATCTGCAAACAATGAGAGCTTGACTTCTTCCTTTTCTATCTGGATTCCCTTGATATATTTTTCTTGCCTGATCGCTATAGCAAGAGCTTCCAGTACTATGTTGAAGAGGAGTGGTGAGAGTGGACAGCCTTGTCTTGTACCAGAATTTAGAGAAAAGGCTTTTAGTTTTTCTCCATTGAGGATAATATTTGCTATTGGCTTGTGGTAGATGGCTTCAACTAGATTGAGAAAGGTTCCTTCCATTCCCATCTTGCTGAGAGTCTTGATCAAGAATGGGTGTTGGACCTTATCAAATGCTTTCTCTGCGTCTATTGATATGATCATGTGATTTTTATTTTTCTTGTTGTTGATGTTGTGTATGATGTTGATAGATTTACAGATGTTAAACCATCCTTGCATTCCTGGGATGAAACCTACTTGGTCTTAGTGTATGATCTTCTTTTTTTTTTTTTTAATTTTTTTTTTTTTGGTTTTTGGGCCACACCCAGCATTGCTCAGGGGTTACTCCTGGCTGTCTGCTCAGAAATAGCTCCTGGCAGGCACGGGGGACCATATGGGACACCGGGATTCGAACCAACCACCTTTGGTCCTGGATCGGCTGCTTGCAAGGCAAACACCGCTGTGCTATCTCTCCGGGCCCAGTGTATGATCTTCTTGATGATGCATTGGATCCTATTTGCCAGGATTTTGTTGAAGATCTTTGCATCAGCATTTATCAGGGATATTGGTCTGTAATCTTCTTTTTTGGCAGCGTCTCTGTCTGGTTTTGGTAACAAGGTGATGTTGGCTTCATAAAAGCTGCTTGGGAGTGTTCCCGTTTTTTCAATTTCATGGAAGAGCTTGGCTAGAATTGGTAGTAGCTCCTCTTGAAAGATTTGAAAAAAATTCATTAGGAAATCCATCTTGGCCTGGGCTTTTCTTTTTGGGCAGATGTTTGATTACAGTTTCAATTTCCTCTGTAGTGATGGGGGTGTTTAGATATGCTACATCCTCCTTACTAAAATGTGGAAGGTCATAAGTGTCCAAGAATTTTTCCATTTCTTCTAGGTTCTCATGTTTTGTAGCATAAAGTTTCTCAAAGTAGTCTCTGATTACCCTTTGGATCTCTGCAATATCTGTCGTGATCTCCCCCTTTTCATTTTAATATGGATTATCAGATTTCTCTCTCTTTCTTTGTGAGTTTTGCCAATGGTCTATCAATCTTGTTTATTTTTTCTAAGAACCAACTTCTGCTTTCGTTGATCTTTCAGATTGTTTTATGTTTTCTACTTCATTGAGTTCTGCTTTCAGCTTTGTTATTTCCTTCTGTCTCCCTATTTTTGGTTCCTTTTGTTGGTCATTTTCTAATTTTTTGAGCTGCGCCATTAAGTTATTCAGGTATGCCCCTTCTTCCTTCCTGATGGGTGCTTGTAGAGCTATAAATTTTCCTCTCAGGACCGCTTTTGCTGTGTCCCATAGATTCTGGCAGTTTGTGTCTTCATTATCATTTGTTTCCAGGAAAGTTTTGATTTCCTTTTTGATTTCATCTCGAACCCACTGGTTGTTCAATAGCAGGGTGTTTAATTTCCAATTGTTAAAGTTTTTCTTCTGTGTGGCTTTGTAGTTCACATCTAATTTCAGAGCCTTGTGGTCAGCAAAGGTAGCCTGCAAGATTTCTATCCTCTTGTTTTTATGGAGGTATGTTTTATGTGTCAGCATGTAGTTTATTCTGGAGAATGACCCATGTACATTGGAAAAGAATATGTATCCAGGTTTTTTGGAATGGAGTATCCTGTTTATACCTACTAGACCTCTTTCTTCCATAACTCTTTTCAGGGCTAGTATGGTTTTGTTGGGTTTCAATCTGGTTAACCTATCAAGTGTTGTTAGCGCCGTGTTGAAGTCTTCCACAATGATTGTGTTACTATTAATTTCTTCTTTCAGATTTGTCAGTAATTATATTAGATAATTTGCTGGTCTCTCATTGGGTGCATATATGTTTAATACTCTGATTTCTTCCTGTTGCATATATCCCTTGATTAGTACATAGTGTCCATCTTTCTCCCTTACCACTTTTCTGAGTATACAGTTGGTGTCATGAGATATTAATATGGCCACCCCAGCTTTTTTGAGGGTGTTGTTTACTTGGATGATTTTTCTCCAGCTTTTGATTTTGAGTCTATGTTTGTTCTGACTATTCAGATGTGTTTCTTGTAGGCAGCCGAAGGTTGGATTCATCTTTTTGACCCATTTTGCCACTCTGTGTCTTTTAATTGGTGAATTTAGTTCATTGACATTGAGGGAGATGATTGTCATAGGATTTAATGTCATTTTTGTAGATAAGTTTTCTGTGTTTGTTGGTCTCTCTTGTCTTAGAGTAGACCTGTCAGTTTTTCCTTTAAGGCTGGTTTATCATCTGTGAGGTTTCTGAGCTGTTTTTTATCCATGAAGCTATGTATTCTTCCTTCAAACCTGAACGTGAGTCGGGCTGGGTGCAGTATTCTTGGTGAGGCATTCATTTCATTCAGTCTTGTCACAATATCCCACCACTGTCTTCTGGCTTTGAGAGTTTCTTGTGACATGTCTACTGTAAGTCTTAGGGATGCTCCTTTGAATGTAATTTCCCTTTCTGATCTTGCTGCTTTCAGTATTCTATCTCTATCTGTGGGATTTGTCATTGTAACGAGGATGTGTCTTGGGGTGTTTTTCTTTGGGTCTCTTTTAGCTGGTACTCTTCGGGCATGCAGGATTTGATTGCATGTAGTCTTTAACGCTGGGAGTATCTCTTTGATGATGTCTTTGACAGTTAATTCTTCCTGGAGATCTCCTTCCTAGGTTTCTGGGACTCCAATGATTCTTTTTTTTTTTTTTTTTTTGTGGTTTTTGGGTCATACCGGGCAGTGCTCAGGGGTTATTCCTAGCTCCAGGCTCAGAAATTGCTCCTGGCAGGCACGGGGGACCATATGGAATGCCGGGATTCGAACTGATGACCTCCTGCATGAAAGGCAGACGCCTTACATCCATGCTATCTCTCCAGCCCCCCAATGATTCTTATGTTGTTTCTGTTGAGTTTATCATTTTTCATCTGTTTGCATTCCTTGAGTACTTTTTCCATTGCCTGTTCATTTATCTTAAGGTTCTTTTCCAGTTTCTTCTTTTGTGTTGAGTTTTTCTGTATCACATCTTCCAGTACTCTGATTCTCTCCTCAGCTGCTGATACCCTGTTGGTGAGGCTATCCATTGAGGTTTTCAGTTGAGCAACCGTGTTTTTCAGATCTGTTATTTCAGTTTGGAGTTTTCTGATTTTTGTCTTTGTGTTCTGTTCAGATCGATCTATGCTTTTTTTGAGTTCTACGAACATCTTCCATATTTCTATTCTAAACTCCTTATCTAAGAGGTTAATCAGGTGGTTGGAATTTATTAGGTCATCTAAGCTTTCGTCTTCATTCTCTGTGGATGGTGTTTGCCTGCGAGGTTTCCCCATTGTCACACTTGTAGTGTGGTTTTTCCTGCGTGTTGTGGTGGGGTTCATTGGTTAGAAAGAGTGCGCGGCCGCACTCTTCTGCTGCTTCTAGTTGACAGTCCTCAGAATGAACAAAGGCACAGCAGGGCGGAGCCTCCACAGGCCAGAGACCTCAGCTTATTTGACAGCGACCCCCCCGCAGCCAGAATGTACTTACTGGGCAGCTTCAAAATGCATTTTTGGGGGGGTGCGCTCACTAGGCCTCTGTGGAAACCTTCAGGGATTCAGAAGCACAGGCAGACCGAGATTAGCAACTTTTACATTTTATAGATTGTTCTAGATTCCCACTTTTTGTTGTTGTTTTTAGTGTTAATTATAGAGCTCTTTGTATATGTCTTGTAACACTGAAAGATGGTAAGCATTAGTTCTCATATGAAGCAGTTATTCCCTGAGGATTGCTTTTGTTAGCTCAGTGACAGAAGGAACTTTGCATATTTGGTTGCGTTTATAGTATGTTATTTATTATTTGTGTAGGAATACACTCACATACAGTGATATAATTTTGGAGTGGCTATATTTTCTTAGGCTATAGATTCTTAGGTAATTTTGTGAAGGTATATGAAACCTTATAAATTTCAAAATAAAAATATTTTTGATTTTTTCCTTCTCTGTTGTCTGACCTGCAGTTTTGGGGTCCCCACGGGCACTGGGGCCGCCGGAGGGACAACTTTCTCTCTGCCGTCTGACCTCCTGTCCACCCTTCACGGGGCCCCTCTGAGTGCCCTGGAGCTGTGGGGAGGCTGCAGGCTGGTGACTCCCTGTGGTGCTCCCGCTCCAGCCCAGAATCTTGGGGTGCGTCTGCAGCTTAGGTGCAGGTGCCACCTCGGCCGGCTCAGAAAAAGAAAAAAAGAAAAAAAAGAAAAAATATTTTGATTGATTTGCCTTTGTTCTTTTTTTAAAATTGGTATTTCTATCACCTCATGGTCTATTTTTGAGCTGTGAAAACACTACCTCCCATTGCATGCGTGCGCGCGCACACACACACATACACACACACACACACACACACACAAATATTTGAGTCCTCCTGTTCTTTACTGCTCCAGGCAAGAAGAAAAGAAAAAAAATAAGGAAAATAGGGAGGGGAAGAGTTGAGGCAGCAACACTGAAATAATGTAACTATACTTAAGAATATCGGCATCATAGAATTTGCCACGTAGCTAAATATTTAGTGATTATGTGTCTAACAGATTTTCTTGGTTGTCTTTATAAATAATTTATAGTAGTGAGTTGAAGGGTTAAATGGAGATAATTATGAATTATTTTGAAAAAATTTATTGTCTGAGCATATGAAAATTCCAGGGTTCAAGTTGCCTGGTTCATAGAAGGGGGAAATACACACACACACACACACACACACACACACACACACACACACACATTCACACACCAGTTCATAAAAGGGGAAAATACAGGGGCTGGAGCAGTGGAACAAGTGGTAGGGTATTTGCCTTGCACACAGCTGACCTAGGTCAGACAGCGGTTTGATCCCCTGGCTACCCATAAGGTCCCCCAAGCCAGGAACAATTTCTGAGTACATAGCCAGGAGTAACCCCTGAGCATTACCGGGTGTGGCGCGCGCGCATGCACACACACACATACAAACACACACACACACACACACACACACACACACACACACACACACCCTTCATTATAGCCATTAGGTTTGGTATGTTCAACTTTGAGTAGATTTTCCAAAGTAGAAACTCAATCTCAGTATTTTCTATTCCTGTGTGCCATCACACACACACACACACACACACACACACACACACACGCACACGCACACCCTTCATTATAGCCATTAGGTTTGGTATGTTCAACTTGGAGGAGATTTTCCAAAGTAGAAACTCAATCTCAGTATTTTCTATTCCTGTGTACCATCACAGTCAAAAATTACTAAATGCTTGCTTAGATCTTAACTAAATTGTCATTATCAAAGACACTTTGGGGATCTGGAGAGATAGTACAGTAAGTAGAAGTTTACTTGAATGTGGCCCATGTTTGATCTCCAACATCCCATGTGGTTCCTGAAGCACTGCCATGAGTAATTTCTGAGTGCAGAACCAGAACTAATGCCTGAGTATTGCTAGGTATAGCCCAACAACCCACTTTTGGTTTCAGTGTGAGTTTGCAGTATGGTCATAAGTGTTGAAACAAAGGAAAACTACATAACACAGTTAATTTTTACTGAATTGTGTCATGTTCTTGATTAGAGGAAGGAAAGTAGAACGACAGAGTAGCCGACTAGCCCAGAGAGATTGGGTCTAGAAAGGTAATGAGTGGGGCCTAACTTAGACTTCTCAGCCCAGTCTCAACCCACAACATGACCTTGGAACTGCATGGTTGTCTTATTTCTCATTAACCTCTCTAGAGTGAATGTGTGTCAGTTTGTTTACTTCAATATTTAGCTCCCCTGACCCACTTCTCAACACCTGCAAACAATGTAAGATTTGCATTTTCATTTTACTGGTTCTGTCTGAAACTCCCAAATTAAATCCTTTGCCTAAGATGCAGTCAGTATATGACATCAGATGCACTCTTTCCCTGTGAAACCAGGAGTATGAAAAAGGAAGGAGGAAAAGGAAATGAGAGGTTATGAGTGAGTAAAGGAGATCTGAGTTGAACATTCTGAGAATGAAAAGTTGACTTTTTGGTCAGGGGCCTCTGCATTTTTGTTCTGTTTCAGGAGATTTGGCTGAGCTGTAGCTCTACTCACAAACTGGAAGCTTTTGAGGTTGGTTTCCCCATAAAGAAAGCTAGCTTTCTAGCTCCTTGTGAATTAGAATCATCGTTTGGCATGCTCTATTTGTTATGTTGAAGAAATGAGTTTATCATTTGAGTTATTGGGTGTTGTCAGCAGCTTTTGGCACATGAGTTTTGAGTCAGTCTAGTCTTTTCATAATTCTGTGTCTTTTTTGTATCTATTTGTTGACACTTGAGCACAAGTGTGCTGCTGGGCAGTTGCTCCCACTGCAACAACCTTCATCTCTACTTTCATAAGGAGATCTTTGCGGCCCAAGGAATAAAGAGCCTTTGTTCGTGCCATGCCTTCAAATAGTATTTGGCCTGTTCGATCACCATCTTCCTCTCAGTGCTGGCTGCGCTTCATCCTTACCTTTGCAAGGAGACGAGCTGCAAGAGCTGCTGGCTGCTTGCCTGTCACTGGTTGCTAGGAGGGAAGGACAAGTGAGTCAGCATTCTCTCTGTCCGCCTCCCACTCTGTGACATCTGTCTGCCATCTGTCTGCTTCCCACCACCCTTGACTTGTCTCTTGCTTCCACAAAATATCCCTAAGCTGCTGAAAAGATTGAATAGGGTCGGTTGTTCTCAGTACACTAACACCACACGTCGAGTTTTGAAAGGAAAGTGGTCAACTTCTGAACACTAGAAATCATTTCAGGTGAGTGTGTTGTGTGCTGTCTCTGCCCCTCAGGAACAGTGTGGAATTGTGTTGTGTTCTTTGAGCACATTTGTTGGCTTCCTTCTTTTTTTTTGTTTTGTTTTTGGGTCATACCAGGCAGCGCTCAGGGGTTACTCCTGGCTCTACGCTCAGAAATCACTCTTGGCAGGCTCGGGGGACTATATGGGGGGCTGGGATTCAAACCACCGTCCTTCTGCATACAAGGCAAATGCCTTACCTCCATGCTATCTCTCCAGCCCGGCTTCCTTCTTAAACAAATTCATATATTAGCTGCAGGCCTCTGTTGTGAAATTAATTTGTCTTTACCTTTTCTTCATTATTAATTTCTGACTTCGTTTTTATTTTCTTCTGGCCCTTTGCTTTTATCTACTTTTGCCAATTTCTCCCCTCCACTCCCCTCATTAGAGAAAAATGGCAGGAGAAAACATTTTGATTAAAGTATCAGAAATGGGGAAACTTGGAGCCTTTTCTTTCTTTCTACCTTTTTTTTTAATTAAATTTCTTTAATTTTTTCTTTATTTAAACACCATGATTACATACGTGATTATAGTTGGGTTTTAGTCATAAAAAGAACACCAGTGCAACCTTCCCACGACCAATGCCCCCCCATCTCCCTCCTTCCCCACACACCCTGCCTGTATTCAAGACAGGCATCCTACTTCTCTCACACATTAACATTGTCAAGATAGTTAGAGTTGTCATCTCTCTAACTAAACTCACCATTCTATGTGGTGAGCTTCACATTGAGAGCCAGTCCTTTCAGCTTCATCTTTGTTGTCTCCGGGCATTATTACAATAATTAATAATAATTAAAACAATAATTTATTTTTCTTAAAACCCATAGATGAGTGATACTATTTTGTGTCTGTCTCTCTCCCGCTGACTTATTTCACTGAGTGTAATAAATTCCATGTACAGGAAAATTTCATGACTTCATCTCCTGACAGCTTCATAGTAATCCGTGGTGTAAATGTACCACAGTTTCTTTAGCCATTCATCTGTTTTTCGTTTTGTTTTGTTTTGTTTTGTTTTGTTTTGTTTTGTTTTTCAGCCACACCCAGTGACGCTCAGGGTTTACTCCTGGCTATGCGCTCAGAAATCACTCCTGGCTTGGGGGGCCATATGGGATGCCAGGGATCAAACCGAGGTTCATCCTAGGCCAGCACTGGCAAGGCAGACGCCTTACCACTGGGCACCACTGCTCTGGCCCAAGCCATTGAAGGGCCTTTTGATTGTTTCCAGAGTCTGGCTATCGTAAATAGCACTGCAATGAATATAGGTGTGAGGAAGGCATTTTCATATTGTGTTTTTGTGTTGGTAGGGTATATTCTTAGGAGTGGTATAGCTGTATCATATGCTCAATTTCCAGTGTTTTTAGGAATCTCCATATTGTTTTTTATAAGGGCTGGACTAGATGGCATTCCCACCAGCAGTGAATGAGAGTTTCTTTCTCTCCACATCCCCACCAGCACTGATTGTTCTTGTTCTTTGTGGTGTGTGCCAATCTCTGGCATGAGAGGGTACCTCATTGTTGTTTTGATTTGCATCTCCCTGATGATTAGTGATGTGGAGCATTTTTCCATGTGCCTTTTGGCCATTTGTATTTCTTATTTGAGAAAGTGTCTGTTCATTTCTTCTCCCCATTTTTTGAAGGGGTTAGATGTATTTTTCTTGTTCAGTGCTGTCAGTACCTTGTATATTTTCTATATTAGCCCCTTATCTGATGGGTATTGGGTGAATAATTTCTCCCCATTCTGTGGGTGGTTTTTGTATCCTAGACACTATTTTTTTTTTTTTTTTGGTTTTTGGGTCACACCTGGCAGCGCTCAGGGATTACTCCTGGCTCCACACTCAGAAATCGCCCCTGGCAGACACAGGACCATATGGGATGCCAGGATTCGAACCAATGACCTTCTGCATGAAAGGCAAACGCTTTACCTCCATACTATCTCTCCGGCCCCTAGACACTATTTTTTTTTTGAGGTGCAGAAGCTTCTAAGCTTAATATATTCCATTCTCTGCTTCCACCTGTTTGGAGAGTGTTATTAATTTATTTATTTTTAGGGACCAGAGTGATAGCACAGTGAAAGGGTTTTTGCTTCACATGTCGCCAACCTAGGATGGACCTGGATTCAATCCCCACCATCCCATATGGTCTTCAGAGCCCACCAGAGCACAGAGCCAGGAATAACCCCAAGTGCCGCCGGGAGTGGCCCCCCAAAAATAATTTCTTTATTTTTAAACAATGGTTTACCAAGTTGTTCATAATACAGTTATTTCTGGCATTCAACGATCAGTATAACATTTTCTTCACCGTGGTAATCAGTTTCTCAAACTCCCCGAAGCCTGCTCCTTGGCAGGTAGGAATAAATATTTAATGTTTAGTGTATTCCTACTGGTAAATAAGAACTAAAATTATGGAGGTAGTCCACAAATTTGAGAATCTGCAGTGTTGGGCTGATGAGCTCACAGAGGTGGCTTGTAGGGGCCCTCTGAAAGCTGCTGTGTGATCAGCTACGAGGCTGGTATGTCTGTGAGTTTTTCCAGCTAGTTGGGCCTCTCTTTGGGACGCTTAGAGTTAGATGAGTGTATGGCATTGTCCATTTACGCAGAGAGGCAGATGGCACTGGTTTGTAGACTCGGCTGCCAGAAACCATACAGCGGTCTCAAACTTGTAGCCCACAGGCCGCAAACAGCCCTCCGTACAACATTTTGTGGCCCTGCCCTAGATGAATCTTTTTTTGTTTTGTTTTGTTTTAGTTGTTTGGGTCACACCCCCCAATGTTCAAGGCTTACTACTGACTTTGCACTCAAGGATCACCCCAACTTTGCCTCCTGCGGCCCCCAGGTAAATTGAGTTTGAGACCCCCTGCAAGAAGAGTGGCTCGGGGAAGGCAGCCTAGCCGCACTCATGGAGCCTTTTCTACATAATCAAGTTGACTATATTCGAATGCAGGTTTTACTGGAGCTGAATTGGCAGATATGTTAGAACTGTGGGAAATAGGGCTCAGTTCCACCTCTTTATTCCATACGCAAGGAAAGGATGTTCTGGAGAGTTGCCTTAGAACAATCCTGCAAAGTTGTCTGTGGAACTAGAGTTCGACCTTGTTCTTTTAGTTGATGGTAGATAGTTCTGTGTCCTAGGACTGGTCAGTTTTGCTCTACTCAGAAAAAATGAAGTGCATTCAAGTTAAAAAATTATTGTTGAATTTTAAAATACTATCAATTGATCATGATTATTTCAGAATCGAGTGTTCTGGTCACTAGACCACTTATATATATATATATATATATATATATATATATATATATATATATACATATATATATATATATATATCCCTTGTACATGCCTGTGATAAACCTGTCATGCCTTGAATATTGAAATAATTTTCAGTGAGCATGCAGATGGAGAAAGTAATAAGTTGCTTTTTGAATGTTAATATTAGAAATAATATTTTAATTGTTTTTCAGATTTGCTACAAATGCATATATTATTATAATTAATTCAGAAGCTAACACAAAATGTGATTTAATTAAATTTTTATATTTCTACAAAATAGAGATTGTGGGAAAAAATCCCATTGGGCAATTAATTGACTTTGTCTGCTCAATTGTAACCAATTACAAAGAAAAATATAGCAACTCTAATCATTAACTTCTCACGCAGCTATAACTACTGGATTATCACTTGGTATCACATTTATTTGTTCCTTCACTGACTCATCTTCTGTTTTTGCGATTTAAAATTTTTAACTTTAATTTTTGGGGACTTGAAGACCACACTCTTTTGTGGTCCTCATAGATTATTGTGGCTCCTGGATTAGGATGTATGCTTAGGAATCACTCCTGACAATATTTGGGGGGACTTAATGCTGTGTATGGAACCAGGTGGACTGTGTGCATGGCACTCAGTTAAAGTTTAAGCATTTTAAGCTATCTATCCAGCTCCTACTCTTGAGATCTCAACCTTGGAAGTCTTTTTTGTTTTGTTTTGTTTTTGTTTTTTTGTTTTGTTTTTTGGGGGCCATACCCGTTTGATGCTCAGGGGTTACTCCTGGCTAAGCGCTCAGAGATTGCCTCTGGCTTGGGGGGACCATACGGTACACCGGGAGATCGAACCGCATCCTTCCTTGGCTAGCGCTTGCTAGGCAGACACCTTACCTCTAGCGCCACCTCACCGGCCCCAACCTTGGAAGTCTTAATTTGCTTAATGAATGCTATTCTATTTGTGTATAGATGGTCTTGTAATCAAGATATCAAATCAGGATCTGAATAGAGCCTTCATTACTCTTTCATCATACTTTCTTTAGATCACATGAAGACACTGAGTATCTAATTACTTCAGAGGAAGGTGCTTTCTATTTTTAACTTTTTACTTCGTTATCATAAGATGCCAAGGTATGTCTTTAATTTGAGAAATATTGCCTACCTATTCAAAACATGAAGTTGTTTTGTGAAATACCATGTTTTTATTATTGCCCGCTCTCTCAACCCTATCCCCCACAGTGTATCAGCTAAACTTTGTTAAATATAAATCATAGCAGATTATACCATCGATTACAGGACCCCTTTGTTGTGCCTGCCTCCTAGAGCTCCATTTATAGCACTCTCTCCACAACTGCTTACTTCATACCAAACCAGAAGGAAGGGAATTTAGGAAATGTCTTTCAGTTTTGCTTTCCTTACTTGTGCATGCTTCTTTCTGACTTTTCTGTCACCTGCTGATTAACTTAGAGTGGGCTCCATAGGTCTCTAGGAACCGAGCGCTCTTCTGGAATTATTTGTAGAATTCCTAAATTATTGGGTGGAGAAGCGAGCTCAGAAGGCTGGAGCCTGTAATTTTTAGGTGCAAAGACGCCTATTTCTATCCCCAGCAGCCTTGCATTGGACCTTGAGTATGGAAATGTGTTTCTATTCAAAGAAACTGAGCTTGATTTGTTAAAAAAAAGTTTATAGTGCATATAAGTATGTAATATGTTCTTGTGCTTAGACCATTAAGTTGTTAATAAGTTCGTGGTTTCCTTACTTTGACCCTCAAAACCACCTTAATCCACATCAGTGCTCTTTTTAAATAGATGGGCCTGACTTTAAAAAAATTTTTAAAAACTTTTAATTAAAAAAAAAATTTAATGTATTAACATGGATCCGGAGAGATAGCTCAGTGGTAGGCCGTTTGCCTTGCACACAATTGATTCAGGGCAGATGGTGGTTCGAATCCCAGTATCCCACGTGGTCCCTTGTGCCTGCCAGGAGTGATTTTTGAGCGAAGAGCCAGAAATAGCCCCTGATCAGCCAGGTGTGACCCAAAAAACAAAATGGGAAAAAGAAAAAAAGACAAGAACAAAAAAATGTGTTAACATTTGAGTGTTTTGTTTTAACCTTTTGAATTTATGGTTGTGTTTTGGAATTCTTAGTTGACTTTTAAGTTTTTAAATCAGCCAAATGGATGCATAGTAAGCTAGGTGTATCATTTTCTATAAACCATAGCTTGATGCTAAGAGCATTGTTTAACAAATCTCAGTTTTTTAGCTCATTCAAATGAACTTAGGTCTAAGTAGCTGTATGTTACTGTTACTGTTACTTGATTTGAGGTGAGGGCACTCTTCTGTATTCCAGATTTCTTTCCCTTATGAAGAGATGACTAGCATTTATGGTTGTTAAGTGAATAATATGTTTAAGGAACTTTACTCTGCCTAAGCCAAATATTGGGAAATGGTAGTTATAATGACATCTTTAAAATAGGACTTTCTTCCCTTTTGAACATTCATTTATACCTGCTTATTTTTATTCTTTTCAGGATTAATTTGTTTTTGGAAATCAAGTGCAATATTGAGAGGAAAACAAACCACACTACATTATTGGAAGCCATTTCTGCTTATTTTTCGTACATTTTAAAATTTATGATTTAATTTGAATACTATCATGGGAGGAGCTGTGAGTGCTGGGGAAGATAATGATGACTTAATTGATAACTTAAAAGAAGCTCAGTATATCCGCACTGAACGAGTGGAGCAAGCCTTCAGAGCAATTGATCGCGGAGATTACTATTTGGAAGGCTACCGGGACAATGCTTACAAAGACTTAGCCTGGAAGCATGGCAACATACACTTGTCAGCACCTTGCATTTATTCTGAAGTTATGGAAGCTTTGAAACTTCAACCAGGATTATCTTTTCTTAACCTGGGAAGTGGAACCGGATATTTAAGTACAATGGTGGGCTTAATTTTAGGTAATTTATTTTTGTAAAATTCTATTTAAAAAAATAAGCTGAGTTTGTATTACTGTTGATACCTTTCAGGCTCTGTAACTTTGTGTATAGTGTAGATTTGAAAGTCTATTGAAAGTAGCTATCTTCCCTGAGCATGAAAACAAACAGTAGTAATCATCTTTTCTTACTCCCAGCCCTGACCTTGCTGCTTGCTATCTGTATTCAATCCAGACGCTAGTAACATTTGGAACTCTTCAGTGCACAGCTATCTTCTCTACTTCAGATGGAAGAGCTGGTGGACAGAAACTCAAAGTGTAATGTAGTTCACTTCAGGTGAAGAAGTCTTTCTGCTGGCAGAAAAAGTGATAGTTATTTGAAAAGGAAGTCCGTAAGGTTTTTCTTAGACTGTTCTTATGAACACAGGAACAGTCTTAGTAATTGTTTTGTCAAGTGATGTTCTTGGCGTTATGATACAGCAGTGGTCAAGAGACAAAGCTCTCTGCCCTTGAAGCATATTGCCTGCATAGTGCTTCCTAGGAGGAATAGACATCATTATTCTGTTTCTGATAGAATGTTAGCACTGGGGCCGGAGAGATAGCATGGAGGTAAGGCCTTTCATGCAGAAGGTCATCAGTTCGAATCCCGGCGTCCCATATGGTCCCCCGTACCTGCCAGGAGCAATTTCTGAGCATGGAGCCAGGAGTAACCCCTGAGCACTGTCGGGTGTGACCCAAAAACCACACAAAAAAAAAAAAAAAAAAAGAATGTTAGCACTAATGTTACTGATAATCCTGTGTTTGTGTTATATGCTAGATAAAGTATATACCTTTGTGATTCCTATTAGATACAGGTAAGTAAACTGACACAGAAGGGCTAAACAAAACTGTTTAAAATCAAATAACTGGAAGCTAAATCTGGGAAATAGGAATATGGGCTTAAAATTCATAGATGGAAGAGAATTTGCAATAAGATATGTTGGCTGGAGGATGAACAAAGATGAATTTTGCCAACTGCTTCTTTCAACCATTCTGTTTACTGTTACTGTGTGCTAGACATTGAGGCTGAACACTTTAGCACTTAAGTTCACAGACTGAAAGAGATGGTGGGATGGAAAAGGGGAAATCAGTAGTTCTCTATCGTTGAGGTATGACCGAGTTATAGGAATAACTAATTTAGAATCTATTCTGCAGGGCCCGGAGAGATAGCACAGCGGCGTTTGCCTTGCAAGCAGCCGATCCAGGACCAAAGGTGGTTGGTTCGAATCCTGGTGTACCATATGGTCCCCCGTGCCTGCCAGGAGCTATTTCTGAGCAGACAGCCAGGAGTAACCCCTAAGCACTGCCGGGTGTGACCCAAAAAAAAAAAAAAAAAAAAGAATCTATTCTGCAGTGATGGGGAATCATTGGAGAATTTTATTTTTAAGTTTTATTTATTTGGCCACTACTAGTCAATGCTCAGGGCTTGCTCCTCATTCTGTGCTTCTGGTGGGCTCTGGGAACCATATTAGGTGCTGTGGATCAAATCTGTGTTGGCTATATGCTGTACTACTTCTCCAGCCCCTCACTGAAGGATTTTAAAGAGAGAAATGACTACCTGACTATATCCCAGTGTGATAAAACAATCCTGGCTTGACTTCATCCGCTTAAAATCAGATTCATACTGTCCTTCCCAGAGTGCCCCATTTTAGACAGGTAATTGGGTCACATTAAATGTTTTCTTAAAACATTTATTAAAGAACCATGAGTTACAAAGTTATTGACAGTTGAGTTTTAGGTATACCACATTTCAGTACCAATCTGCTCACCAGTTTCAGTTTCCTCCCCCAATGCTCCAGTACTTCATCATTGCCCCCCACCCCTCTCCCCAGTCCCTACTTATCACCTTGACAAGCACATTACAAAGTTTGATGATTACTCAGATCTCACATTTTCAGTGTTGTTTAGTCTGTGTTTTGAACATATAGCTATATTACTCTCCCATATCACCAATATAACAGAAGCCCCCATCTCTCTTCCCTTTACTTCCCTTTTTCATCATACTTCCTGCCTTGATTTCTTCCCTTCTCTGATCTTTTCTTCCCTAAACTCTAGGATCAGGGATGTTCTAGGCATCTCTACTTTATTACCTTTCCTTAGTTATTCTATAGCTTCTATAGACCACGGATGAGTGAGATCATCCTGTATTTGTCTTTCTTCTTCTGGTTTGCTTCATACAACATGTTATCTTCCAGTTCTAACCAGGTTGCAGCAAGTCACGTCATTTCATTTTTTGGCAGCTGCATAGTATTCACCACATCTTAATAGTCCATTAGGTTGTATTGGGCACCTAAGTTGATTACATATCTTAGCTAATGTATTCATTGCAGCGATGAATAATGGTATACATATGTTCTCTTGAATGAATTTTTAAATCCTGATGATAGATACACAAAAGTGGATTTTCTGGGTCATATAGCAGCTCAATTCTAAGTTTATTAAGGATTCTATATTATTTTCTACAGACATTCCCACCAGCAGTGTATGAGGGAGTCTCATATGAATTTTAAGGGATTTTTAGATCTACTGTTCCCCTTTGCTTTAATAATGTGGTTATACCCTGTCTGTCTTTGTCATTTGACCTGTAGACTTGCACTGGGAGGGCAGGATATGGGGAAAAGTGAGAATCTTTTTCTTCTCGAGGACTAAGACATTTTATAATGTAAAGGCTCAAAATGGTTACCAGGAGAATAATTTAGCACTTACATTTTTTAATTCTTTTATTGAAGCCATTATCTTTCACAGTTGTTTTTTAGGTTTTTAGTGAATTAGGGCTGTTCCCACCACCATTGTCGACCTCCTCCACCATAATTCCCTGCATGCATCCCAAATCTCCACCCCTTGTACCCTGGACTACTAGTATAACAGGTCCATTTTGTGTTTACCTTGTTACAGTTTCAGTCTCATGATTCTGCCATCATTGACTTTGACTTGGGTCTCTAAATCTGATCTCTTTTTTTTTCCCCCAGTCAATGTTCCTGAGACCACTTCCCTGGGCCCCATCCACTTTTTTTCTTTTCTCAATTTGTAAAAAGACATAGAAATATGAGACAGAACAAAGTAATTCAAGTTCTGTGGTTCCCTGGAAAAGCGGAAGCCACTTATATCTAAAATATAAATAAAATTAAAAGAAAATAAGAATAAAGGAGAGGCGTGGAGGGGCAGGTATGGCTTTTTTTTCTCACAGGCACATCAGATATTGGGGAAATTAGAAAGAAAATTCTATTGGCCTAAGAGATACATGGTGTCTCCACCCATGAAGCATATTGTCAAAAGACCAACTACAGGCTCCAGGCATGTTGGTTGTCCAGCCCCAATGTTGCTTTTTATGGTTTCAGAAGAATTCTGCTCAGTTGCAGTTAATAAAGTCAGTCTTCTGCACTTAGAGATCTTGGTTTTTGTACAGGTCCTAGGATGAAGCCTAAGATAAAGTTTTTCTTTGTGGTCCCAGGAAAAGTTCAGCTTAGTAGCTTTTGTAACAAGAGATATTGGTTCTTGCACAGACCGTAGGGCAGAGAGTCTTCTGATTTCATCTCACCCTTGAGTGGTAAAATAGGGCAACCTGCCCTTAGATCAAGTTGTTGCTATTTCCTCCTCATCAGGGTATCTTATGGGCCTACCCAGGGGCAGGTTGGTGCCAGGGCAGCATTCGGGCCTCCCCCAGGGGGAGTTTGAATCCTAATTCTGGTGTTGTAATCTGTACCGGTACCAATATCAGAATCTGAGGTTCAGGGTTGGATGAACAATGTCCATTGAGGCCTAAGTCAAGTCTCCATGACAAATGCTCAGAGTGAAAGACAGACCTGCACTGTAGAATTTATAAATTCCCATCTCTACTAGATAAAAATGTTTTTCTGTATGTAATATATTCCCCATTTTAGTGAAGCACTTATATTTAAATTTGGTTTATTTTCCCCACTCTGAGATTAGAAGTTCTCAGTAAGTTAGAAACCCCAGCACTTATCATCTTCTTTCATGAACCACCTTTTTGTTCTCCTGTTTTGGGGCCATACTCAGCAGTACCCTGGGATCATTCCTGGCTGTTCTCAGGGGACTGGATCTGGTGATGAGGATTGGACTGTGGTTGACAGTGTGCAAGCCAAATGCCAAAACCCTGTACTATCTCTTCAGGACCATAAATAATCTCTTTGAAAAGGAGTCTCTATGGAATCTGAGCTAGTCTCTACATCAAAGAAACTTGGGGGCCCGGAGAGATAGCACAGCGGCATTAGCCTTGCAAGCAGCCGATCCAGGACCAAAGATGGTTGGTTCGAATCCCGGTGTCCCATATGGTCCCCCGTGCCTGCCAGGAGCTATTTCTGAGCAGACAGCCAGGAGTAACCCCTGAGCACCGCCGGGTGTGGCCCAAAAAACCAAAAAGAAAAGAAACTTGGGTGGGGGGCCGGAGAGATATCGCAGCGGTAGGGCGTTTGCCTCACACGGAGCCTACCCAGGACCAACAGTGGTTCGAATCCCGGCATCCCATATGGTCCCCCAAGCCTGCCGGGAGCGATTTCTGAGCAGAGAACCAGGAGTAACCCCTGGGTGCCACCAGGTCCAAAAAAAAAAAAAGAAAAAGAAAAAGAAACTTGAGTGCGGTTCTTATTTCCAGGTCCTCAAGGTACCTCCAATAGAAGATAGGGACCTGCTCTGGTGACACCCTACTGAGTCACAGACCTACTCAGGACAGAACCCAAAGTCTGAGTACAGGGAAACAGGATTGAGGAAGCAGCTCTCATGGCCCAGTGGCCCAAAGAAGGGACACCCAGTACTCAAGCCCCCCATATAAGAGATGTGCTTGTAGAAGGTAAGCATGCAGCCAGTGATGCATGCAGTCATCCACTGACATGCAGCGGATCAAGGCCAGCATCTCCCCCGTGTCAGGGTGGAAGGCAGAATCATACACCATACACATACTTGGCCCACCACAGCTGGTCCTCAGAGTTCTGGGCTCACCGTGCCAGCCCCAAAATGTCAGGTTCTGGGTAAAGTTATTTTCTCAAGGCTTGGGGGTGCATGAATGCAAATGGGCACTTTACTCCCTCCTTGGAAAAGTGGGTATTGCCTTCTGGAACCAGTGCATTTCTTGTCCCTCACTGGAAACTTCCATCTGGAGTTCAGGCCATATACCATTTCTGACTGGCCTCAGGTCACCTGTTCCTTTTCCTTCTCCTTTGTCAGTTGATTTCTTTGTAAGGAAGTCATAGCCCAAATACTCTGCAGGAGGGGAAAGTTGCCTGCAATTAGGTTGTCATCTTAGCAAGCTTGCTAGCAGTGAATATACCTTGAACTCTGTTCCTTACTACCACTTTCCAGGAGATGTATTCTTGACCTAATTGTACTTCATCTTCAGTGTCCTCCTTTCCCTTCCTTTTACTCCCTTTCTTACTCCCTGTTCCTCACCCCCTCATTATGGTGATGCTCTGGGAATAGGGGGAGGAGTCTGTTATATGAAAAACTTACTCTATGACTTGAATCATATCCCTGGCCTCTTCAGTGTCTTTAAAGTGCCAGATTGCAATGTAGGGAGCAGATCTTGTTATAAATTGTTCTCAGTGCACGAACTCCTGCTGTGTGTAGGTTCCAAGGATATAGGTGGATAGGTCCTGGATCTTTAATTAATGCATATGATCATGATTATTGAACACTGTCTCAGATTCATCCAAAAGTGACCTTGTAGAGTCAAGACCAGGATGCAGGATTTGTTGTTGTTGTTGTTGTTGTTATTTATGGGAAATCTCATTTTCTAAGAAAGCTAAAAGGTAAAAAATATTTTAAAGAAGGAATAGCAAAGCATTACAGCTTGGGCCCAGCGCATAGTGCAGTAGTAGGGTATACCTTTTACATAGCTAATTGGACATGATCCCTGGTACCTGTATGGTTCTCCCAGCTCTTTGGGGAGTGATCTCGGGAGTAAATCCTGAGCACCTCTGGTGCGGGAAAAGAAAAACACTATCCCCGAGTCCCCCCAAAATGATAATAGCTAATAAATCTTAGATGTGTTTATCTTCTAGTGAAATGTTTTTTTCTTCCTTTATTTATATCATGAATGTCTCATGTTAAAAAATGGTATGATAGAGCCATAAAAATCTCTGAAATTAAAAGGATGCTTATGTGTTTCTTCTAATTATGAGTTTAGATAGATTTAACCCATTGTTTCAGTGCTCTCACTAATAGATTTCTCTCCTTACTAAGTGTAACACTGTTGGCTCTGAGCCGTGTTTCTATCTGTCACAAAATGGGGGTGTCAGGTGTTTATGACAGGCAGCGGCTTATTGTGAGTACATGTCCAATTTATAATTTGGAGGAATCTAGGTTGAGCCGGGAGACTGGGAAGTTGTGGTTATGTAATTAGAAACATTTCTGCACTCCAGAGACGTTCCTGGGCCAGTGAGGAGCCTTTCCTCGCCAAGGGCCATGTGGATATTTATAAGATCATTTTTGGGCTATACAGTACAAACAGTTCAATGTGGGCAGCTTATGAGAAAGAAATATGCCTGTCCTTTCAGTGCCAATACCAGACCTTCTGGAGACTTCCCACACAGTGTTCAGGGGTCAGAAAAGTACTTCTAGCCATTACTGACCAGGTTCTTCAACACTCTCCAGCTGAGAGTGCTGCAGGATTGAATGCTAGGACCATAATAACATGCAGTGCTATTAAGGCCTGTGGCACGGGGTGGGGGTGGGGGGAGCTATAAACTCCCGGTGCTTGCTCCATGGCCATGAAGGCCACACTTGATGGTTCCTGTGTCCATCAAGTCTCAACAAAGTGTGTTCCCTTATAACCTGGATCATATGAGTTGAGGAACCCTAGTTTCTCGAATAAAAGGTAAATTCAGTTCCAGTAATTTCACTTTAAATATCTTTTCAGAACCAAGGATTTTCACAAGGACTCTAGCTTAATAGTTACTCCTATCAGTTCTGATTCCTAGGGAACCCTACTAAATAGTACAGTACCAAGACCTTCCTTAGCTGAGCTAACTATCAAAGGTATGAAAGCAAGCTATTTGATCATCTTTTTGATTCAAGAGAGGCTCTTTATTCTGATCTCTTTCTTTCTGAAAGATTCGTGGCTAATGTTACACATATGTAACAAAAATTTCAGGTTTAATAAAGTTCTTTCAATAAAATCTGTAACACTAAGTTATGTCCTGTGCAAGGTTCATTTCAGCAATGTTTGCACACATTTCAGCACAATCTTGGCCCTATGTTACTATCCAAAGGTCAGGTAATAAACAATATTTTTACTTCATGGGAAACTTGCTGCCAGCATCTAAATATCTACAACTGTTCTATTATCCAAAGGGACTGATTAAGTATACTACATGCTGTCTTCATGGTTGGTCTATCTGCTCCACCACAAGGCATTAAGTGGTCCTATTCAGCCATCCTGTATTACTCTGATCTTAAGTATTAAGTTTTATCCCCCCTCCATGAAGTACAGTTTACATACCATAAAATTCACCCATTTTAAGTATATAATTCACAGTGTAAACAAATTTTTGTTGTGTAAAACTATTACCATAGGGGCCAGAGCAATGGTACAGCGGTAGGACATTTGCCTTGCACGCAGCTGACTCAGGACGGACCACAGTTCGATCCCCCAGCATTCCATATGGTCCCCCAAGTCAGGAGCAGTTTCTGAGCTCACAGCCAGGAGTAACCCCTGAGTGCCTCCCCCAAAAATAAATTATTACCATAGTCCAATTTGATACTTGCACCACTCCACAAAGTTATCTCATGTATCTGCTCCACTCCCTGTCTACTTTAACTTCTGGCAGCTACAAGACTGTTTCTTGTCTTTAGATTGATCTCTTCTGTACAGTTTATATATGTTTCTTTCCAGTGCATTTCACATGGAATCCTACAAGATGTGGTCTTAGCAGTTGTTTTCCATAGCATTAAGTTTCCAAGGTTTACCTATGCTATAGTATTTATTTGTGCTTAATTCCTTTTGATGGCTGAATATCCATATACACATTTTGCCCATGTGTCAATGGATATTGGAGTACCACTTTAACTGTAATATATTGCTGTCAGCATTCATGCTCAAATCTTTCTGTGGGCCTCTAATTTCATTTTGTTTGCTTGTTTGGTTTTGAACCACACCTGGCGATGCTCAGAAGTTACTCCAGACTGCACTCAAGACTACTGTTGGCTCTCTCTGCACTCGGGAATTATTCCTGGAGCTGCTCAAAGCACCATACAGATTCAGGGCTTAAAACCTGCTTGGCCATGTACAAGGCAAACTAAATGCCTTATTTAATAGCTGTTCTATCACTCTGGTCTTGTTTTCATTTCTTGAGTGGATTCCTGTGAGAGGAATTACTTAGATATATAGCAAGGTTTACATTAACTAATTTTTTGTCTTGTTTTGGGGGACACACCCATTAGTACTCAGGGGTTACTACTGGCTCTGCCTTCAAAACTATTCATGGTGGTGCTTAGGGAACCTTATAGGATGCTGGGGATTGAACCTGAGTCCTCTGCAGGCAAAGTAAATGCCTTACCCACTGCACTGTTGCTCCAGCCCCAACATTAACTTTGTGTTCAGTCCTGTAGATAAAGCTCAGGTTTTTCATATATAAAGAATGAATGTGTTCCACCACTGAGCCATATCTCAGCTGATCTACTTCATTTTTTGTGGAAGGTGGTGGTTTGAGTCTCAGAGTTTACTTCTGGTTCTGCACACTTAGGTTACTCCTGGCAGATCTCACAGGACCCTGTGTAGTGTACAGCTCTTACCAGGGTTGGTTGCATGCAGGGCAAGCACTTTACTCCAATGTACTATCGCTCTGGCCCAATGCCAGTCTACTTTCTAACATGATAGTTTTGTATTTCTAACAATAATATTTAAGATATTGCCAGTTCTATATCCTCATTGATCATTGATGGTTTTCTTTAAGCTATTCCTTTGGGTGGATATAGAGTGGCTTAACTTGCACTTCCCTAATGAATGATAGTTATTTATTCCTATGCTTTCTGGTCACAATATTTTCTTTGGTGAGATCATCTTTCAGCCAGTTTTAAATAGTAGTTGTTTGGATACAAGTCTGATAGGACAAATAGAATTTTTATGGGTTCTTTTCTTTATTTCCTTCCTGGTAATGACTCCAGAGGTGCTTGGGAGCATGCAGTGCCATGCATTGAACTGGTTGTTTCTGTGTGTGAAACATGCATTCCAGGCCACAGAGCTACTTCCATAAACCAGTTTTGCAAGCTGTTTGGGTTTTTGTTGGTTTGTTTGTTTTGGCCTAGAGTTGGTCCTTAAGCTTACTGCTGACTCTGTACTCAAAAACTATTTTAAGAAGTCCTTAGAGGACCATATGGGATGCTGGGGATCAGACTTGATGAGCTCCTTACTTGCTGCTTTAGTTCTCCAGCTCCTTGCAAGCTTTTTCATTTCTCATGACCCAGTTCAAGGTTAATGGTCATCTGTCTTCCCCCATTCTTTTGTAAGATGAAGTATTCGGCTTTCTAGTTTCTCTCAGATTATATTTTCTGTGTTAAATAAATTTATTTTCCTTCTCCATTATTTTTTCTGTTGTAGTTTGTTTTCTTTTTAGAAATCATAAATTCTGTTCTTAGTATATCTTTATTTTGATCTTTGAGCAAATCTGGATTGGAAAAAAACATTGATAATTAAGTTACTTAGACTTCCTCTGATCAGTAAAGCTTAACCACTTAAAAAAGAAACTTCTTGGAGACAGACCATATAGGGGATAAGACTTTTGCCCTGTATGAAGCTGACCCTTCTACCTCCTGAGGTCACTTGAGCACTTCCAGGAGTGATCCCTGAGCATTGCTGGATATGACCCAGCATCCCCACCCTAGATACCAGCATTGAAGCCTTAGTTCCTGTCCTTTTTCTCTCTCTCTCTCGAGCCTAAATTGATTTACCATCATTACTTTATTTCTTAGTTTTGTTTATTGTCTCTCAGGTTGTAGATTAGAAATAATTTCTATCCATGATTTTCTTCATATTGCTACAATCTGAAAAGTAATACCCAGATAATTTATTTATTAGTATTATCATTACATATTTTAAAACAGTAATAAAATTTAAATATTAGCAAACAATAAAGGCTTTTGAAACTTTACAAAGTTTTATGGTAATTTCTTAGACATTTTATATTCTTAAAACTTGGGGAAAGTCTTATGAGATTCATACTATCTCCAGTTTTCCACCTCTTTCCCCAGTGAGCACCATCAGCTTACCAATTACAGTTGAGCTATATTTCAGATTTTTTGCTTGATTAATTCTCTAATTCTAATCCCTGTCAGGCCTCATTTCTGTATGTACACAATGGATGGAAGTCTCCTGAGTGCCACTGAGATGACCTTGCAGTGCA
The DNA here is from genome assembly GCF_024139225.1 of Suncus etruscus. Lineage (NCBI taxonomy): Eukaryota > Metazoa > Chordata > Mammalia > Eulipotyphla > Soricidae > Suncus > Suncus etruscus. Next base: position 44,646,330 of record NC_064866.1, on the reverse strand, counting down.
TCGTCATGTTTCTTAGATTATTCCCGAAGTTCTGCCTGTATTCAGCTCGAGGTTCCTTTTTTTACCTGCAAATATGAAGGCTTTAGAATGTTCTATTTTTCCCCATGTTTGCCATCTTGGTGAATATCGGTTTCTTTTTACTTTTCGTGGAGTAGGTAATGAATATATTCCTGGGGTTCAGAATTCAGAAATAAGACAGACTTTATGTCTTTCTGTCTTATCCAATTTATTGTCTTCAACAGTACCTCTGGATCCCCAAGGATACCTTGAGTCTTACATAACATGCACAGGATGTTTAGGGATGCAAGTTTGTTTGATGTTTGAAGAAAGAATTTTCTGAGATAACTAAAAGAATCATGAATTTCATTTTGGAAGTCTGTGTCAGAGAGCTAAAATTAAATGTTCATTTTTTTCTTTTTTTTTTTAGTTAAACAACTTTATTACATACATGATTGTGTTTGGGTTTCAGTCATGTAAAGAACACCACCCATCACCAGTGCAACATTCCCATCACCAATGTCCCCAAAAAATATTCAAAGGAATAGGAATATACCTATTAAATAACACTTCTATGAAATACCTTATTTAATTACATCAGGTGGGTGTTTTTTTGGGGGGAGGGACAGGGAGGTTGATATTGGACCACAGTTGCCTGTATTCAGGGTTTTCTCCTGGTGCAGGCTCTCAGGATTACATTTGGTACAGGGGCTTAAACCTTGCTCACCAAGTTCCCTACCCACTGTACAGTCTCTGATCCTATACTCAGATTTTTTGCCATTATACTATGATTTATAATCCAAATGTGAGAAATGAATTTTTTCCTTTGTGTTTCTCATTTGCTTCAGTCTCAGTTGCATTAACCTTTTAAAATTAGGACAATTACGACATTTATTGTACTTGATCATTCTTCCAGAAAATACAGTTGCTGAGGATTTAGCAGTATATAATGTATTTTTCTCTATTTGAGACCATGTATGTTTGAAATTGTGTATATTATTTTTTAAATATCAGTAGGTACATTATATCGAATGATTATCTCTCATTTAGTTAACTACATATTCATTAAGTAGTTAGGTAAATTGATCACTGTGTTATCCCCAAAGTTTGTTTTGGGTACATTTTAAATAAATAAGTGAAATAGCTGATGAAAATAAACTTCTAAGAGAATTGACTGTAATAAAAATAATTTAGATTTAGATCAAGAGCTAACTATTTAAATTTTTATTTTAATTTATTCTGTTACATTGAGAACATTTTTTCTCAACAGAATTTGCTTTGGTAGAAATGGTCTATGTTTTAATGTATGAGTTATAAGTGTAAGTTGTTTTGGACATATTAAATAAACAGTATTGACCTCGGGAATAGAACTATTTTTAGAGCAATATAGTTTTTATTAAAACTTACTTAGAAAAGGGAAGGAAAGTGTACTCGCTTCGGCAGCACATATACTAAAATTGGAACAATACAGAGAATATTAGCATGGCCCCTGTGCAAGGATGACACGCAAATTTGTGAAGCATTCCATATTTTATTAAAAAAAAAAAAAAAGAAAGAAAGAAAGAAAAGGAAGGTGAGAATTGTGTGTCTCAGAAAGACAGGTTTCTCCTAAATGAGAATAGGCAAGCAAAACAAATAAGCAAAATACGTATTCAAAGATGAACACAGGCTTGAAAAGCAAGTTCACTGGATGAAAATTTTAATAACTTCATTGTGATATCTGTTCTTTTATTTATTTATTTACTTATTTATTTTGGTTTGGGGGCCACACCCAGTGACGCTCAGGGGTTACTCCTGGCTATGCGCGCAGAAATTGCTATTGGTTTTTAATTCTTACTTATTTTTTCAAAGAACCAACTTTTGCTTTCATTGATCTTTTGGATTGTTTTTTCGGTATCCTGTCATTAATTTCTGCTCTAAGTTTTATTATTTCCTTCCACCTGCTTACTTTCATCTCATTTGCAGGTCATTTTTCAATTTTCTTAGCTGTGTCATTAATTATGTAGGCCTTTTCTTCCTTTCTGATGAATGCTTGTAGAGCTATAAATTTCCCTCTCTTTTTTTTTCTGTTTTTTTTGTTTTTGGGCCTCACCCAGTGATGCTCAGGTGTTACTCCTGGCTTTTTGCTCAGAAATCGCCCCTGGCTTAAGGGACCATATGGGACTCCAGGGGATCAAATCGAAGTTCATCCTAGGTCAGCTGTGTGCATGGCAAACGCCCTACTGCTGCGCCACCACTCTGGCCCCCGTTCTTAATATTTTAGGTATGATTTACTTTGAGCCATATCTTCGAGTGCTCAGGGCTTAGCCCTGGTTCTATGCTCAGGAATCATTCCTAGCAGTGCCAAGATGTCTGGAATTGAATCTAAGCCAGCCACATGGCAGTCAAGCGCCCTACCCACTGTGCTGTAGCCTTTTCTATAGATATTTAAGCCAATGTTTTTACTTTAAAGGAGGTAAATATAATAATATATATAATAATAAAAGAAGATAACTTTTGTTTTTGGTTTTGGGGTCACACCCAGCAGTGCTCAGGGGTTCCTCCTGGCTCTACGCTCAGAAATCACCCCTGGCAGGCTCACGGGACCATATGGGATGCCAGGATTCAAACCACTGTCTCCTGCATGCAAGGCAAATGCCCTACCTCCATGCTATCTCTCTGGCCCCAAGAAGATAATTCTCTTTTTTGTTTGTTTTGTTTTTCGGGCCACACCCGTTTGATGCTCAGGGGTTACTCCTGGCTAAGTGCTCAGAAATTGCCCCTGGCTTGGGAGGACCATATGGGATGCTGGAGATCAAACCGCAGTCCTTCCTTGGCTAGCGCTTGCAAGGCAGACACCTTACCTCTAGCGCCACCTCGCCAGCCCCAGAAGATAACTCTTTTTTTTTTTTTTGGTTTTTCAGGCCACACCCATTTGATGCTCAGGGGTTACTCCTGACTAAGTGCTCAGAAATTGCCCCTGGCTTGGGGGGACCATATGGGACGCCGGGGGATCGAACCGCGGTCGTGATCTTTCCTTGGCTAGCGCTTGCAAGGCAGACACACCTTACCTCTAGTGCCACCTCGCCGGCCCCCAGAAGATAACTCTTGAGACTAGAACAGTGGGTAGGATATTTGCTTTGCATGGGCTCACCCAGATTCAATCCATGGTATCCCATCTGGTCCCCTGAGCACACCAGGAATAATTCCTCAGTGCAGAGTCAGGATTAAGCCATGAACACCATCGGCATGGCCCTAAAACAAAATAAGTGACCAATATTAGTAACTAGGATCAAGTGAGATTGAAATGGAATTTTTTTCTTTTTTGGGGCGGGTGTGTGGGCCATACCTAGTGACACTCAGGGGTTACTCCTGGCTGTGCGCTCAGAGAAATCACTCCTGACTTGGGGGTACGATGTGGGATGCCAGGGGTCGAACGGCAGTCTGTCCTAGGCTAGCGCGCACAAGGCAGACAGATGCCTTACTGTTTGCACCACAGCTCTGGTCCCTTAAATGGAATTTTTTTTCTTTTTCTTTTTCTTTTTTATTTAAACACCATAGTTTACAAGATTGTTCATAATAACTTAAATGGAATTTTTATGGTAAATTCCAGGATGTGCTTCATGATACCCTTCTTAAACCTGGAAAGAGGAGAACTGCTTTCTAGTCTTACCTATATTTAGCTTTATACAGAGTGCTAATGCCAATAAGACAAGATTCAGTGAAATATCAACCATATTTACTATATAAAATAAAATATAATTAAAATTATATTAAATATAAACTTAGTATATAAATAGCACGTTTATATGTAAGTATATCATATTATAATTTATGTAGATTATATAATAACTTAAATATACTTAAGTTTATTATATAATATGATCTGCATTTTATACATAAATATATGTAATTTTAATATATTAAAACAAGGTTTAATATATTAAAAGTCTTTAAATGGTTTTAAAAAACAAAACTAACTGTTGGAGCTGAAGTGATAACACAGGTAGGGCGTTTGCCTTATAGGCAGACAATCTAGGATGGTCCCGGGTTTGATCCCCGGCATCCTATATAGTCCCCTGAGCCTGCCAGGAGCCGTTTCTGAGCAGAGTCAGGAGTGATCCCTGAGTGCCTCCAGGTGTGGCCCAAAAGCACCCCGAAAATTGATTTAAAAAAAAAAAACAAAATAAAAAACTATCATACAAGAGTATGGAAGGACTGATTATTTTAATCAGTAGAAATGTATTTTTATTAATTATGTCCATGTCATTTTCTCCTCTTTAAAAAACTTGCCTTTGGACTATTTTATGTTTCTAAATTATATCTGTTCCTGTCCCGGTTCATTCTCTACAGTAACTCATAACTTCTCTTGAGTTCTCAGCGAGAACGGTCTTCTTTTTTCCCTCCCCCATAGAAAACAATCACGACTCCCTCTTGTGGTCAGTACTTTTAAACCTAGGTGTGTTTACTTGGAGATCCTAAATCTGATACTGCTTTACCAAATAAAAAGATTTGAATAGTCCACAGACTAAACAGCCTTATGGTTAGGTTTGTGATGGGAGGAGTGCGATTGTGTGTCAGGGCAGAGCTTGATACCCACGACCTGGAGGGTTCTTGTACTACTTCTAGATTTAACCAAAACTTTCCCATATTCTGATATTCGCCAGGATTAGAATAACTAATATGTTCCAGTTTTTGAGTCTAGATCACCACTGAAGTCCACAAGAAGAATCACTTTCACATAGTTTATGTGGTTTTCTCAGATCCCCTTTTCCTAAAGGAAAGACTTGAAATGACTGCAGGTGACAATGGCTCTTATGAAGAGGAAGAAGTGGAAATGAGACATCTGACCTTAAATATGCCACCGTTTTCGCTGCTCAGTTTTTAACCTGAATCTCCAGTAATGAATGACGGATCTTAATTTAGTTCATCATAAAAACTATTCTGGTTATGTATTATGCTGTTTGCTATGGCAGTGTTCTATATATTGTATTTACACAAATACTGAAGGCACTTCTTGCTACACTATACATCACATTCAGTCTTTCAGGGTATTCTAGAATATGGGAATACTGGAATATTCGGTATTATTAGGTTCAACATAGATATAGGTCAGTGAGTTTTATCTCTATGTAGCTAATTGTTAATTATAATTTTATGCTTTTGATTATTAACTGGTAGATGATAATGAGGTAGATTAGACATAAATATCACAAAAGAAAAAGCTTATTATATTAAAAACTTTTTATATTATACTCTTTGTAAATTGATTGTTGCCAGCCTTAAAACCATTTTTACATTTACTAGATTTTTTTACAACTTTTTATCTTAGTAAAGTGACTTCTGTCATGATTGATCTGTCTTTAGTATTTAGCTATCAAAAGAGCTGTAAACTGCCGGTACTTTTTAAAAAATGGGCATTGAAGGGCCAGAAAGATCATTCAGTGGACTGTATGCAAGTCCAGTGGCAGGACTTTTATGTGGCAGGCTCAGTTCAAGCCCTGCAACTGCACAAACCATAACCACAGAGCTTGGCTCTACCAGGTATGGCCCCTGCACCACTATCTACACATACACATATATGTGTATTGAAAATTAGGCGTAGTATTAGGAAATTCTCCTCATAGTAACAAATATAAAATGTTGAACTCTTAAATATATAATCAAATCTATGCTTTGTTTCTTAGATGGTATTAACATCTTGGGTACTAATTTTTTACATGTACAGCTTGTCTTGTAGGATGATTAAATTTATATACTCTTAATCTTTTTTTTTTTTTTTTTGGTGTTTGGGCCACACCTGGCAGCGCTCAGGAGTTACTCCTAGCTCTGCGGTCAGAAATTGCTCCTGGCTCAGGGGTCATATGGGATTCGAACCCAGGTTCATCCTGGTTTGGCCGCATGCAAGGCAAATGCCCTACCATTGTGCTATCTCTCAGCCCTACTCTTACTACTTTTATAATATAAATTTATGCTATTCTTTTTTGACTAGTCCATTGTTGAAAAAACTTATGCATGTGATTAGGACTTTTTAGATAGGGTATAAGATGAAAATGTTTCCTTCCCTTTCTTTAAGCAGCTCTACATATTTTTATTTTGTGTTTAACTTAACATGTAAAATATGAATTATGATAAACACTATTGCAGTATATCTTATTAAACGCCTTTATGTTCTAGTATATTTCACATAAATAAATGAAACGGATGATATTGCTATTTAATTTCTGACTTTCACATAAATTAATAAAATTGATGATATTACTATTTATTTCTGCTTTCCATTAATGAATTTCTCTTATTTTCAACATGTTATAATATTTTCAGTGTATTCAGTTGTGATAAAGATGTGTTTCCATGGTTTTGTTGATTTCCATCTAAGGTCACAATATTTGTGCTAGAAATTAACACATAAGTCATGTTATTGACATTGTATTGTGTTAAAGTGATATGAAAAAGGGGATATTGGGGGCCAGAGCGATAGTGCAGCGCTAGGGCATTTGCCTTGCACACGGCTGACCCAGGATGGACCACGGTTCGATTCCCCTCTCCTCGTCATCCCCTATGGTCCCCTAAGCCAGGAACAAGTTCGGAGCACACAGCCAGGAGTAACCCCTGAGCACCACCAGGTGTGGCCCAAAATCCAAAAGAAATAAAAGAAATAAAAAAATTTTTTAATGAAAAATGGGTGTTTGATAAATTTTCTTAAGAAATTCTCTTGAACATTAACCCTTTTTCCTAAAAGCTTTTAGACTGACTTTATAGAATTACTGAAAGCTGACAAGCATTATCAACAAATGCTTTGTCCTAAGATGCTGAAGTTCAAACTCCTGTTGAAATAGTGAATAGAAACTAGAATTCCAGATGAGTACTTTTATTATATAGCATGCGTATTCAGTTTTACAATCAACTTCAAACTTTAGCAATAATTTTTATTGAGCCAAGCAATCATAGATTTTAAAAAATATAAAAGTTTACTTATTACAGCTAGGTTTGTAGTAGCTAAATAAACACAAATATATTCTAACCTTTTACAAGGATAAAAATGAATAAAATAATATAAAAATATAAAATAATAAAAATAAAAACAATTGTTATTCATTTATAGAACCATATTTTAATACTTTAAACAAAGTATTAGTTTATTTTTAGTTTGGTTTTATTTGAGGCCACATCCAGTCATGATCAGAGGCTACTCCTGGCTTTACCCTTAAGAATTACTCCTGGCAGTTCTCAGAGGACAGTTCTCTGGCAGTCTCTGGCAGTCCCAGAGAACAAACCCAGGTCAGCCAAGTGCAAGGCAAATGTCTTACCAGCTGTACTACCACTCTGGCCCCTAATTGTTTAATATTTTAAACAATTAAATGTTTGTTTTGGTGTTGATTTTGGGGTTTTTTGTTTTTGTGGGGGGGGCTGCACCTGGCTGTATTTAGGGATTATTCCTGGCTTTCCACTGAGGAGAATCATTCCTGACAGGCTTGGGGGACCATATGGGATGCTGGGGATCAAATTCTGATCAGTCTCATACAAACCAAGGCAAGCAATCTACTGTACATCCCTCTAGCCTGTTTTTGTTTGTTTGTTTAAGGCCAATGTGAATTACAAATCTTAACTGCTTAACTTCATGTGTCAGCTTAGTAAATGTCATAAAACGTGTTGGGATTCTACCAACTTCTACATATTTTCAAATAATAAATAATCACAAAAAGTCAACATAATCAGGGAGGGAAGAAAAAGTGTCAACATGATCAACATAAGACATCATGTTTGAATGTTCAGAAAGAATATGAAAAGCAGAATTTTGTGACCTAGGACTTAAAACTATAAAAATTAAGCCATGGTCTGTGGAGTAGGCAAGATGGGCAGCAGAGCCTCCTTGGAAATGAGAATCCTTCAGTCTTCTTAGTACCATGTGGTACTAAGCACCATGTGGGCACTGGAACCATCCAGCATTATATCCTGAGGTAGTGCTACCTCATTCACCATTTCTGGGCTGGCACTCATATGTGGCAGTGTGGAAACATACCAAGCGAAAAGTGCAGTAGAACAATCAAGTAAAACCAGCCTGCAGTCTAGTGGTCACATTTTGCTGGCTACACTGGCGCTCCTAAGACTTAAGACAAGATTTTGAGTCTCAAGGAATTGAGGACCAGCCAGGGAACGGTGCGGTGCTGTGGGTTTGTGGCCCAGAGTTTCAGCCATTTTTCAATTACAAATATTTTAGCAAGTGCTAAATGAAATTGGAGTGTTGAGCTTAAACTTTATATAGAAATGTAATTTCTTTTGTAGTGGTGCCATAACAGATAAGCTACTCCTTTGAAATCTAGAATGCATTTTTTTCTATATTTTAAATTTTGAAGCAGGTTTCAGTTTCTGTTTTAAATCTAGCTAGAAGGTACATGAGTAGTTCTTCTTCAGATGTCCTGTGATAAATTTAACATAAAATAAATGTAAGTTAAAAATCTTTGAAAAGGAGTATCATTAATATTTCCTTATAAAAATGCTGCTGCTACAATTGCAGGTCCTTTTGGAATAAATCATGGGATTGAACTTCATTCAGATGTGGTGGAATATGCCAAGGAAAAATTGGAGAGCTTCATCAAAAATAGTGAGAGCTTTGATAAGTAAGTATTCTATCTTTTTATTTTAAAAAGCACTTGACAGTGTGTTCACATATACGCCATACATGCTCTTGAGTATTCATTTTCAACTACAGCAAGTTAGTGTGATATAAGAAAAAGTAGAAAATTATTCTTTGCTATAATTTTTATTCTCTGTAAACCTAAAATAGTGCAATAACCTAGAAGTTTAATTGTTATTCTAAGTCTAAAGTAAATGCTGAAATGACTTGTAAACTTTAAAGTTTTTTGGTTTCGTCTGTCATTAATGGGATAATGACTCATTTATTAAACATACAAATTTCTTTTCCAGTCTATAAATGAAAAGTACTTGGCATTAGCATACCATTTTAGAGTTAGATTTCTGCCTTTGTTATAGTAATTTTTTTTTTTTTTTGGTTTTTGGGCCACACCCTGTGACGCTCAGGGGTTACTCCTGGCTATGCGCTCAGAAGTTGCTCCTGGCTTGGGGGACCATATGGGACACCGGGGGATCGAACCACGGTCCGTCCTAGGCTAGCGCAGGCAAGGTAGGCACCTTACCTCCAGCGCCACCGCCCGGCCCCTGTTATAGTAATTTAATAGTTCACCCCTGTCTATGAAATAGGGGTCTATGAAATTGTTATAACTATAGCAAACAAAGGACTTTTTTTTTTTTTTTGGTTTTTGGGCCACACCCGGTGACGCTCAGGGGTTACTCCTGGCTATGCGCTCAGAAGTCGCTCCTGGCGAGGGGGACCATATGGGATACCAGGGGATCGAACCGCAATCCATCCAAGGCTAGCACAGGCAAGGCAGGCACTTTACCTCTAGCGCCACTGCCCAGCCCCGTGGCAATTTAAATTTTTTTGTTTGTTTGTTTTTTGTTTTTGGGCCACACCCGTTTGACGCTCAGGGATTACTTCTGGCTATGCGCTCAGAAATCGCCCCTGGCTTGGGGGGACCATATGGGACGCCGGGGGATCGAACCGTGGTCCGTCCTACGCTAGCGCTTGCAAGGTAGCGCCACCTTCCCGGCCCCAAACAAGGGACTTGACTGTAAAATGTTCAATAAGCTACTGTATCCAGAGGAAATTATCTTATTGATAGATTTTATGATGGGGTTGTCATTTGTTTATAAAATAATGTATTTGGATTTCTTCAAAGAAAAACTTCACAGGCTTTGGTTCTTGAACTAGTATAGGAGAATGTTCCATGTGTCAGTTTCTAAACTTCAGCACTCCCAAGACTATAGAGTAAGGGCATCTCATGCTGAAACCCATGAGTTCTGATCGTTTCTTTAGGAAGAGCATTTATATCTTAAACTATTCAGTTTTTCGAGGAGAGAGAAAGTTAGGATTCACATGCTCAAAGCACATACTTTATGTGAAAATACTTTACGCAGGGGTCCTCAAACTTTTTAAACAGGGGGCCAGTTCACTGTCCCTCAGACCATTGGAGGGTCTGACTATAGTAAAAACAAAACTTATGAATGAATTCTTATGCACACTGCATATATCTTATTTTGCAATGAAAAAACAAAACAGATACAAATACAATATGAGGCCCGTGGGCCATAGTTTGAGGACCACTGCTAGTGGGAAAGTAGTCAGTGTCCCAAGATGCCTGTTTGGAAATAGACATTCCAGAGTCTGACCCTGAACTTGGAAAAGAGAAAAGCTTGTCAAGAGAGTGTACTCTTTTCAAACCATGCCTTGAGTGTTGTGGAAATCTGCCCCAGTATCTTTGCCTCTCCCTGTTCTAAGCACCTCTTCCCCCCCCACACACACTTTCCCACCTTTCTCTCTCATTCCAGTTTTCCTTTCCCAGTATAGGAATTTTTTTTTTTTTTTTTTTTTTTTTTATTTTTGATATGCTACAGCCAAACCTCAGTGTTCCATAAGGAAGTGGATTTGTATTAACCTATGTGATGTTGCTAAAAAAAAACTTTAGAAAACTAAGCTAGGGGTCAGTTGAGAAATGGTCAGGTTCTATTTCTTTTTGTAATTAAGTAAATATGTGTAAACAGCTGCAATTTTCTGTATCAGTTTGATAAATAGCATCTAATTGATGCTTGTGTTTGTGAATAATTAAGTTTTCAATTAGAATAATTTTTCAAGTGCTTACTGTGTTAGCTCAGACTTGATTTCCAACAGTAAAATGACATAAATTAAGATAGTTTTTATCATGTCATTTTATGAAAATTTGGGACTCAGTTTTAGCATCCTTTCTGTGTCTTCATCATTTCAGGCTCATAAGTAGCATGGTAAAATGCTTAAGATGATAGACATAAATATTCTTATTGCTCATAAAAAAAACTAGAATTTTTTTATTGCGTGAATTGAATTGCTATTGTTTGAACTACTTTGTGTTGGAACATTATGATGTAAGGACCCTTTGAATACCTTTGCACTTAGGAAATAAGCAAGTAATATGAAAAAAAGCAAAATCTTTGTTTTGTTTTTGCCACATCCAGTGGTGCTCAGGAGTTACTACTGCCCCTGAACTCAGGAATTATTCCTGGCATTTTTTTTTGGAACCATATGAGTTGTTGGGGATCAAATCCAACTCAGCTGTAGACAAGACAAGCAATAACTGCTGCACAATGTTTCTGGCTCCTAAAAGCAAATGTTTTAGATCTTGTATGGTCTGTTATACATTAGTGACACCGTTCATATATTAATATATCAATGCACAGGCAATTAAGTTTGGGGACATTAGTCAAACAATATGTTTAGGAATATTTTTTATTTTGTTTTATATTGATTTTGGCCTAACCCTGGCAGTACTAAGAGCTACTCTTGGCTCTGCACTCAGGAATTAGTCCTGGTGGTGCTCAGAGTACTCCTATGAGTACCCTACCCACTCTGCTGTCTCTCCAGCCCCACAAGTAGATTCTTGAATCACTGGAGTATCTTCATAGAAGTATCAAGAAGCTCATTTATTGTTGTGGATGGGTGGCCCTAGGAAGCAGTAAAATATGTCATTAAAGCATTACATTAACATAATTTATACAATTCATAGCAGATAAGCTTTTGTACACTGCATTATAAATATTCCTCTCTGTTGAAAGTTAGGCTTTGGTTTTTTGAGTTTTTTTTTGCTTTGGGGCCATATCCAGTGATGCTCAGGCTTTACTCTTGGCTCTGTATCCCTGGATCACCTGGTGGGCTCAGTGGACCATGTGGGGTACCCGGATCAAACCTAGGCCAGCCATGTGCAAGGCAAATGCCTTACCCATTGTGTTGTCACTTTTCCCCCATAAAGTTCTTACAGTATTATTTGATACTATTATAAAATAATCATATTTTCTTGACTTGCATTTTTTGGTTTGTTTTTTTTTTGGTTTTTGGGCCACACCCGGTGACGCTCAGGGGTTACTCCTGGCTATGCGCTCAGAAGTCACTCCTGGCTTGGGGGACCATATGGGACGCCGGGGGATCGAACCGCGGTCCGTCCTAGGCTAGCGCAGGCAAGGCAGGCACCTTACCTCTAGCGCCACCGCCCGGCCCCTTTGGTTTGGTTTTATTAACGATGTTACCTTTTTTAATAATATGATGAATCAAAATGTAGAGGTAGGACTGGGACCGGAGAGATAGCATGGAGGTAAGGCATTTGCCTTGCGTGCAGAAGGTCGGTGATTCAAATCCCAGCATCACATATGGTCCCCCGAGCCTGCCAGGACGATTTCTGAGCATAGAGCCAGGAGTAACCCCTGAGTGCTGCCGGGTGTGACCCAAAACAAAAACAAAAAAAATGTAGAAGTAGGACTGATTTAACTGTTTACTTTTATAACATAATTTTTATTTTAATCATAGTGGCCTACATATCATTGACAATAATATTTTAGGTATATATTAACATAAAATCAGGGGACTTTCCATCACCTAATAGTCCTCCCTCCACCTCCGTTCCCATCCTACCTCCCATATCCTCCTCCCTCACCCCCGGGGCTGCCAGCATAAGTGGTCCCCTCTGTGCCTAGCTAACTACTTAGTGGTCCTACACCTGTTTGGTCTTGGTACCTCCCTTATTTCCTGCTCTAAATGGGAGGCGGGACTAAATAGTTCAAATTATGTGGTTTTGTTTGAAGAAGAGAAAAGTTATAAATTGGGGGGAAAATCAAATATGCCGAAAATGGGCAGAGTCCTTATGGAAGCTCTCATCCTAGTTTTGAGAGATGAAGGGGAAAAAGGAGGTGGAACACCACAACAGTACAAAAAGAAGTGTCAAATAAAACATCCAGTGAACACTCCAACAATAAATTGGTCTTGCTATTTACAGTTAAAATAGACTATTACAGTCATTGCTGAAATCTCAAAAAAATTTTAATGTATTTTGGGGGGCAATTAATGAATTTATTGATCTACTCCTAGTTGTTCTCAGCCAGCCTGGCCTAGAATTCAGTGAAACAATGCAGTAGTGGCAGGGGATTACCTAGTAACCCCAGTGGTGCTAGGGTCTCTCCCTACCATTCCTGGCAGTGAAGGACCTGCATGGCTACCCAGTGATGCTCAGGGGACTATGAAGTGCCATGAAATGCCAGGACTGGAATTGAGGTTGGCCACATGCAAGGCATGTTACCCAAAAAAAAAAAAATTTTTCTTATTTCCAGGACTGGAGCTGTGGCATGGAGCAGTAAGACATTTGCCTTGCAGGCGCTAGCCTAGGACGGACCATGGTTCGGTCCCCCAGTGTCCCATATGGTCCCCCAAGTCAGGAGCAATTTCTGAGTATATAGCCAGAGTAACCCCTGAGTGTCACCAGGTGTGTCCCCCCAAAAATAGAATTTTCTTATTTTGATTTTCCCTTAACTTTGTTAGAATTTGTGACAAATAATTCTAGCAGTAAATTGAAAACATAACTTGCAAAGTGATATTTTTAACCTTATTTTAAGTAGTGTTAGTATATTTGATTATGTGTAGGTCACCAACATATTGCTAACCCTTTAAAAGTAATTGCTCTGTTTTCCTCAGTAGTAAATTACTCTTGACTGTTTCTAATATAAAAAGAATAGTTGAACTTAATCCTTATTCAGTTTTATTTATCTTACTCATTTGGATATTTTTCATCAATTGATTTTTATTTTCCAGAAGACTTGTCGTGTCACTTTTAACTTAAACTTTAGATCTGTTGGAGATTGTAATGAACTCCTAAATACAATATTGCGGGGGATTCACAAGCCACTCAACAATATTTAATGTAATAGAGTGTAAGAACTTAGAACATTAAAATGACTTTTAAAAACTGAACAATTTTGTATGTGTATAAAGCATACTTGTTTCCTGGGTATGGAAATAATATTCTTATTTTTTTAAAAAAAGCATACTTAATTGTCTATACTTACAGACTTTCTGTATCAACAAATGAAATAACATTGGAGTTGTGATTCAAGTTACTGCATTGAGGGGTTAGAGGAAAGGGAAGTTCTCTCATAAGATTTTTTTCCTGTGCTACCTTGTATTCCAGATACACTGAAATTCCTTTCTAAAACTGACCTTTGATAACAATGTTTCTCTAAACAATGGCCCAGAATTTCCACTAATAAATCATATACTCGATATTTTAGGTCCCTAGGTCAAACAATTTAACTGAAACTTCTTAATTCTGCCTTTGTAGTGCAAACACAACTCTAGAAATTACATTGAGGAAATGGGTTCAGAGTATTCTCAGAATATTTGAAAATAACCTGTTATCCATAGTTGCTGACTCCTGTTCTAATTTTATTTTGAGGGCCTGGGGGTTGATAGAGTTTGAACCACACCGGTGGTGCTCAGAGTTCACTCCTGGCAGTGCTTGGGAGACTGTGTGCAGTGTGGAATTTACTACGTGCAAAGCAAGTGCCTTACCCTTGTTGCTCTGGCCCCTCTTCTGTTCTGCTCCTTACTTGACCCTCTCAGGATTGCTTTATTTGCCAACTCTGATCTAGCTACTCGGCCCTGATTTTGTTTTATTTTTATTTTTGTTTTGTTATTTTGGTTTTTTGGATTTTGGCCCACACCCTGTAAGGCTCAGGGGTTACTCCTGGTCATGTCCCCAGAAATTGCTTCTGGCTAGAGGGACCATATGGGATGCTAGGGTATCAAACCACGGTCTGTCCTAGGTTAGTATGTGCAAGGCAAACGCCCTACCACTTGCGCCACCACTTTGGCCCCACAGCCTTGGTTTTATTTTATTTTATTTTGTTTTGTTTCGGGGAGGAAACACTCAGTGACACTCAGGGGGTTACTACTGGCCATGCGTTTGGAAATCGCTCCTGGTTTGGGGGACCCTATGGGATGCCGGGGAATAGAACCACGGTCAGTCCTAGGTTAGCGTGTACAAGGCAGATGCCCTGCCACTTGTGCACCGCTCCAGCCCCTCTGCCCTGATTTTAAGGACACTCATGAATTAGCTTTTATGAAGACAGAGTAGAGTGATCAATTGATTTGAATAATAGTTTATACTTTAAAAATAAATTAGGGCCCGGAGAGATAGCACAGCAGCGTTTGCCTTGCAAGCAGCCGATCCAGGACCAAATGTGGTTGGTTCAAATCCCGGTGTCCCATATGGTCCCCCGTGCCTGCCAGGAGCTATTTCTTTTTTTTTTTTTTTTTTTGGTAAAGATTGATTTATTGGTGACAGTTAAGTACAAGTTAATAAATATTGATACCAAAGAACTCAGATTAGTGGTCCATTTTTTCAATTGACTGTTGGGGTAATAAATTGAAGTCAATCTTGCTTCTTGGGAAATGAAGCCTTAACCAGCTCATATATGGTATATGCTGTTCCACCAAGTGTCAGAATCATAGTGGCTCTATACAGGAGGGCATCAGACAACCCACCCTTTAGATGTATTGGAATTCCATTATCCTCCTGAAATAGTTTTTGTTTCTCTGGCACCTTATTTTCAAACTGTCTGCGAGAAGCAGTACTTATGGTTCTCTGGGTAATCTGACGAAGAGCCGTCAAATTCTGCAGCATCTTGCCTGAATGACCTCCGACCGTGACGCGGACCGAACTGTAGCAATCGCCAGGAGCTATTTCTGAGCAGACAGCCAGGAGTAACCCCTGAGCAACGCCGGGTGTGACCCAAAAAAAAAAATAACAAATTAATCTTCTAAATAAACTTTCTAAAAATATTCAGATGAGTAAGTCACTCTTAAAGAAACCTGAATTTTAAACCTTTAATTTATATAAATAAAACTTAGAATAGGGTTGGTTGTTGGAATAGTACTTCCAGCTATATTTGTGTGTACATGTAGTTAACTTGACTTTTTATAATACATGCTTATAAAATGCTATTTTCTTGGAAGAATATAGATCAGTAGAAACTTCCTTCCAAGGACACCGTAGCTAATTCTGGAAATATCCTAGTATCATTAGTTTAATGCATGCTCAAGTCTAACTTATTGAAGGTTTTTATTAGAAAAGAGGATCATTATTTCTATGCAGTTTAATAAGTCATGAGCATTGAGAATAGTAATGAGGTGATAATGTACCAAATATATTGTGTACCATGCACTCTAGTGATTTATCCACAGTCCTAGAGGCAATATTGGTTTTTCTATTTCCCAGATGGAAAAACTGGTAATAAGTTGGTTATAAAACTTGAGGTATACATTAGTTTCTTAAAATTCATCTTCGATTTAGTTCTAATATAGCAAACACTTATTTATCCTAATATTTCTTTGCAGTAGTAAGCTTCAGTGATTTATAGCTTAATTCACTGAATTAGTAAATTCCAATTTATTCCCAGATAGAAAAGATGAAGCATCTTCTTTAATCTTACTTGTTTTGGGCTATCTCCAGCGATGCTCAAGGGCTACTCCTAGCTCAGCACTTAGGAATTACTCTTGGTGGTGCTCAGGGAACCATGTGGGATGCCGAGGAAAAACATGCCTCTGCTGCTGCAAGGCAAGCACTCTCCTCACTGTACTATATCTTGGTCCCCCTCCTTTTTTTTTTAATAATGCCTTCCATTATAATTAAGGCATTCACATGATTAAATAGATGATTGCACTTTTATTACAAAGCACACACTTACACTTGTTGATGAGTGGGCAAGACAATGTTTTACTCACATTTAGTTAAGATTTGAGTTTTAAATTGAGAGCTAGTAGATAATAAAATATTTTATATTTTATTCTGAGTTTATAGCACTGTCTAGTGCCCTATATTTATTTACAATAGGTTTATTTTTTCACGTAATTCTATTTGCAATAAAAAAGTTGTTTACCTTACCACCAGAATACATCTGCTTCATCTTTATTTCAAGTAGTTTTGCTTTATATGAATATTAACATTATATCAAAATACTTGTCAAATAGTTTAACCTTTACACCCATCATGGTGGGCCAGGAGGTTCTATTATAGTTGTTAGAGGTGTAAATAGTTTTTCATCATGGAAAATGAAGGGACAGAAATTGCTTACACAGTCCTGAAGTCTCATCAGCTATGTATTTTAGCACCAGATAGAAATGTCATGGGAGAAAGTTTGAGGATTTTCAAACACTTTATTAAGAAAATAATATTTTGGGGCTGGAGAGATAGCATGGAGGTAAGGCGTTTGCCTTTCATGCAAGAGGTCATCGGTTCGAATCCCAGCGTCCCATATGGTCCCCCGTGCCTGCCAGGAGCAATTTCTGAGCATGGAGCCAGGAGTAACCCCTGAGCACTGCCGGGTGTGACCCAAAAACCACAAAAAAAAAAAAAAAAAGAAAATAATATTTTATTATGAAGGCTCATTTTTATATCCCATGCCTTTCACACTTTGTTGAAAATATTTAGATAATATTTTTAAATCTTGGATTTTCCTAAAGTTTCATTTAATGAAAACACACACACTATATTCTTTGTACCTTACTTTGAATAATATTTGAATTATTCTGACCTGATGCAATTAGAAGGGAATTCATTTGAAAAGGTAAAAGTTTTATTTTTAAGAAATGCAGTAGCTTAATTATTAATAACATGAGATATTAAATGCTAAACTGCATTTTAGAGATCAAAAGACATTGTGAAGTTTGATCTTTTTTTTTAAAGTAGTCCTAGCTCTTGAAAGTCATAATGCATATTTTGGCATTGCATTTCAAGGAAAAGAAGTTTGTGTGATTCATTTGGCAGGTTGTTTTGGATGAGGTATGAAAACAAGGTAGGATTCTTTTCTGTGTCCTCTAAGTCTTTATTCCTTTGGAATAATTGTCTGAAATTTCAATGACAGCATCCTGTGGCACGTGATAAAGTAGGTGTGCAATTTGTCAGCCCCAACCTCAACAGTGTATTGAAGGGGAATGTTGTCTTTTCTACTCTCAGTCAGCTCCTAGACCTAGAATACCCGTCTAAGAGGGAAGCTACAGGGCAAGGCTAGGTCACCCTGGTCTCCTAGCAGCTTATCAAAAGAATTATATGGGCAAGTTGGCAAGGTCCCTGCTGTGAAGGAAACCATCTCTCCATTTCAAGATGAAGCTGTTCCTGCATGCACGAGTAAAGAAAACCACTGTTGAGGTAAGTGATTAGAATCCTGGTGTTCTTTTGGTTCAGTGTTCATAACCTAAATGAAGATTTGTCATGCTCTTTATCCCTATAAATGATTTTTCAGTGTCTAAGTTGCCAAATATCTTTTCTCTACTGCAGTGTTAGATTTTTAGGTTTAAATTCAGAAGTGACTATACATATATCTAAGTGAAATACTTTGTAGTTAGAATTACTGAATTTTTCCCAATAGGTACATCGATAGGAGTATAATTTAGGAGTCTAAGTTACATCTTTCCGTGAAATTTTGTTTTGACAATTTTTTAAAAGGAAATGTATTTGTTGCTATTCATTTTGTCATTATTCCCCAAAATCAGGTATTATTGAAACTTTGTGAGCCATCCTTTCACAAATAAAGTTATAACCACATAGTGTCATTTGGGTGGACTTCATCCTTTTTTGCTTATATTTCCTTTTCCTAGAGTTCATGATTCTGGTTGATGGAACTGGATTTTCTTTCTATTTTTAATAAAGGCTTTATGTATAAACAGTGTAAAACTTTTATATGATGATCTAAGAATTTGTTAGCTTATTTCTGTAGTCTTCTAGGTAATACAGAAATTGTATTTGTGGTTTTAGATGTCTTTTACCTATAATGATTTGTGTAAACAAGTTAGTGAAAAGATAAGAAAGAAATTAGTTTTCTTTTATCCATTGGGGGAGTTAATAAGACTGTGACTTACTGTGAAGCATGATTAACATCATCTGTGTCTTAAATCAATGAGTTCATATACATGTGCTGTGTGATGGATATTAGCATACTCATTTGCGCTCTCCCCTGAAAAAATTTTAAAATTTTTTTCTTAAATATTTTATTGTGGGGCCGGGAAGGTGGCACTAGAGGTAAGGTGTCTGCCTTATAAGCGCTAGCCAAGGAACGGACCGCGGTTCAATCCCCCGGCGTCCCATATGGTCCCCCCAAGCCAGGGGCGATTTCTGAACACATAGCCAGGAGTAACCCCTGAGCGTCAAACGGGTGTGGCCCAAAAACCAAAAAATAAAAAAATATATATATATTTTATTATAGACTTTATCATTGGTATGAACTTATATGGAAATCATTATAAAATTAAACTATTACTTTGCAACTAAAATGCAAAATGTCTGTCAGATCCTTAGCACATACCAAGTCTGATATACTAAAATAAAGCTCATCTAAAACTCCATTAGGAAGATAATAACCTATTTATGTTTTTAAAATGTTGTGTTTACAATTTAAGAGTTGTTTTGTTTACTGTTATAAAGATATCTTATTGGTAAGAGGTTAAACCATAGTTATAATAAACAGTACATATATGAGACCCTTATCTGTGATTGACTTTTTTATAATAACTATGCACTATTTTAAAATAGCATTACATTTTTTACATATATCTAGCAGGTGAGTTTTCAGTGTTCTGCATATTTTAGTGCCAACATGAAAAATACACTTTATTCTCAATATTTATGTCCTTGAAACTTTCAGATTTAGCAATAAGAGTCCTGTTTTTTGGTATATCTTATATAAATATATAAGTATAAAATTAGACATTTGAGTATCATAATAAAGGACACTAAATTAAATATGCCTCAGAAGAGAAATTTCATAGCATAATTATCCCATTTGCATTAGTAGGAGTTGTTTTAAATTTTAGAAACCTAATTTTTTTCTATAAGATTCTTTAGAATACTAAGAGAAAGTGAAGTACATGTTTTTATGTGAATTTTAGTGAAAGATATTAATTTTTCCTTTGAAGAAAAATTACTTATTTTTTAAAAGCTCAAAAATAAAAATTGTTTCTCTTAGTTATAAAACAATTGATCTATTCATTAAAATGTAGTTTTAAAAAAATCTGTTTGATTTTGCTGTTATTGTTATTTTGGGGAAACCATTTCTTCGAATATAGAAAAATATTGTTAGTTATTTTAAATAACCAATTTAGTAATATAAGAACTGTCATATTAATAGAGTACCATAGGCACATAATGGTGTGGGGTTTTTTTTGAGGGGGTTATAATTGTTTCTGGGAAAGCTTTGAGAGTCCTGAGATTTTCATGATCAGTCTGTTTGTCAAATTGGGTTCAATAGGTAGGAAATAAAGAAAAAGCATTTACTTTTTTTTTTTTTTTTTTTTTTTTGGTGTTTTGGGTCACACCCGGTGGTGCTCAGGGGTTACTCCTGGTGGTCTGCTCAGAAATAGCTCCTGGCAGGCACAGGGGACCATTTGGGACACCGGGATTCGAACCAACCACCTTTAGTCCTGGATCGGCTGCTTGCAAGGCAAACGTTGCTGTGCTATCTCTCTGGGCCCAGCATTTACTTTTCTTATTGAATCACTTAGTACTTTTTTGAAATGTATAGATGATATAGGTTAAACTAAACCCAGAGAAGGAAAACCAGGAGGATGTTTCAAATTGAAGATTGTGTAAAAAAGGAGATATCTGAAACTACCTCTATCAGGAATAAGTAAAAGGGTATTAGCATTGGCTGTCAACCTATAGAAGCACACACTTAAGGTTTTTGGGCCACAGCCAGTCATACTCAGGTTACTCCTGGCCCTGTGGTGCCTGAACGATCATCTGAGGTGTCAGGATGGAACCCAGGTTGGCTGATACAAGGCAAATGCCCTACCTGCCATACTATCTCTCCAATCCCAGGAAAACACACACACACACACACCACACACACACCACACATACACACACACTACACACGCACACATGTATGCGCGCATATACACACTCGTATACACATTCTCTCTACATACGATAAATATAAAAATCTTTGAGATATTTTATTCTCTTTTTTTTTCTGGCCACAGGGCTTCCTCTTGTGATCTTTTTCTTCTCCCTTCCCCTTCCCTTTACTCTTCCATTTCTCCTTTATTCCTCTCTTTCTGTCTCTCCCTTTCTTTCTCTCTCTCTCCCTCTCTCTGTCTCTCTCTCCCCTTCTCTCTCTTCCCCCCATTTCTCCCTTTTTTGTTTGTTTGCTTTTGGGGCCACACCTGGCACTACTTAGGTACATTACTCCTGGTTCTACATTCAGGAAACACTCCTGGCAGGCTCAGGAGGACCATATGGGAACCCCGGTTGGCTGCATGTAAGGCAAACCTTTTTTACTAAACTTTGGAAGTCCCATATAAATCTCATTCATGTGGTGTGTCTGTTTAAACAAGCTATATATTTGGTGCTTCATTATTTATACGAGGTTAGTGGCCTGTTCTTCTAGCTGGGATTGCCTTGTCTCACATTTCAGATTTCTCAGGTAAACATTTTTCTTTGATTCTCATTCTAATAATCATATTCATTCTCCTTATGAGCACTTATCCCAATTGTAAATTAATATTTAATTAGTGATAGTATTTGATACTTGTTTCCATGGTAGTTCCATTATTTACTTGCAACTTGGTACTCAATAAATACTGAATGAATTGACCTTGTTTTTGATTTTTTATTTTTGGGCCACATCTGGTGGCACTCAGAGGTTACTCCTCACTCTGCCCTCAGAAATCACTCCTGGAAGACTCAGGAACCATACGGGATGCTGGGAATCGAACCTGGTTCTGTGCTGGTCATCTGTGTGCAAGACAAACACCCTACTACTGTACTATCTCTCCAGCCCCTGACCTTTTTACCATAGTATAAGGTTTCTTCCTCAGTCATACATTTTATTTTAGAATTAGACCCTAACTCCCTCTTTGGGGGGAGGTGGGAGGGCATACCTGGCCATGCTCAGCAATGACTCCTGGCTCTGTAGTCATGGTTCACTCGGTGCTGGGGGAACCATTAAAGATGCTGGAGGTTGAATACAGGTGCATGTAAGGCAAGCTTTTTACCTGCTGTATTATTGTTCTGGCCCCAGACCCTAAACTCTTTTTATTTTATTTGCTGGAAAGAGAATACATGAAATACCACATGTGGAACATGTTTTAATTGTCAGTAATGTCCCCTCTAAAACTATTTTAATAGTTCTGTAAGTTATAATATACATATAAACATATATGGTAACAGGAATCTTGAAACATAAATGCAGCTTTTTTCGTTTCTTTTTTCGGGAACCGGCTCCCAAGCTGGCTCAGGAGGTTAGGAGCCCCACTGATGATTCTCATCTAACCTTGATGGTGATTCAGTGCTGGGCCAAAGATGAGATGCTTCTTGTGCTGGGGTGCTGTGCATGTTTAGGCCATCCCAGTGGCACTGGGTCTCGAGGACTGCAGCTGGAAATGCTAAGAGGACCATAGATGTTTGCTTGTTTGGAGGCCATACCTGGCAGTGATCAGGGTAACTCTGGGCGGTGTTCAGGGATTGCAGTTCTCCAGGGTCCTTAGGAAGCCAGAGATCAAACGCAGATCAACTGTATGCAAGAGGAGCATCGTAGTAATTCTCTAATCCCCGATATTCAAATATGTGTGTATGGATGTTTTTAAGTTGGCTTAGTAGTTTTGTTAAATAAAGTTTAATAACTTATACATAAATTTAAATTCCTTGCCACCATGAAAGCAATGATTGGCTTAATTTTTATAGAATTTTGGGACACTGGTGATGGGAATGTGGCACTGGTGAATGGGGGTGTTCTTTACATGACTGAAACCCAACTACAATCAAATTTGTAATAAAGGTGTTTAAATAAAGATATTAAAAATAAAAATAAAGGC
Organism: Suncus etruscus; assembly: GCF_024139225.1. Taxonomy (NCBI): domain Eukaryota; kingdom Metazoa; phylum Chordata; class Mammalia; order Eulipotyphla; family Soricidae; genus Suncus; species Suncus etruscus. Next base: position 44,623,613 of record NC_064866.1, on the reverse strand, counting down.
AAGAAAGAGAACAAAAAATTATTTTAAATAATTTTTAAGAATAAAAATTGGGGCCCGGAGAGATAGCACAGCAGCGTTTGCCTTGCAAGCAGCCGATCCAGGACCAAAGGTGGTTGGTTCGAATCCCGGTGTCCCACATGCCCCCCCCATGCCTGCCAGGAGTTATTTCTGAGCAGACAGCCAGGAGTAACCCCTGAGCATCGCTGGATGTGGCCCAAAAACAAAAACAAAAAAAGAATAAAAATTCAAGTCTTCATTGATGATAGATTGTATCCTCATTTTTAAACCTTTCATATGAGTTTGATAAACTGATCCATAGTCCAGTATAAAAGGGAAATTGAACATTGTTTTCTACCCTGGGTAAATTTACACTTTTGTATGTAAAGCCAAAAAGAAAGCATGAAAATATTTTTTTTAAAAAAAATTTGGACCAGAGCAGTGGCACAGCAGTAGGGCATTTGCCTTGCACACAGCTGACCCAGGACAGACCTTGGTTCAATCCCCAACATCCCATATGGTCCCACAAGCCAGGAGCAATTTCTGAGCATTTAGCCAGGAATAACCCCTGAGTGTCACTGGGTGTGGCCCAAAAGCCAAAAATAAATAAGAAAAGAAAATATTATTTTAATTCAGGAAGATAGCATTGTAAAACTAATACTTGAAACCTTTCTGAATGCAATAATAGACACTTGTCAAAGGAAGAGGAAAAGATATTTTAGTGAAAGGAATAGCACATATACAGGATAGGGTTATGAAATACTTTTCTAATAGTTCGTTTAAGTTATTATAAGTGAATCATTCAGGGGCCAGAGCGATAGCATAACCAGCATCTCGTATAGTCCCCCCAAAGCCTGCCAGGAGTGATTTCTGAGCACAGAGCTGCTACAGTCACGTTTGGAATTATAATCAAACAATCCACGCGAAGGGTCAAGTGATTTTGACTTCTCTAAGCGGGCCTTTTTGGCACATAATTCCTTTTTCAGGAGAGCACTACACGTTGGTGTGTGTCCTTCCTGAGTGGGATAGTTGGTGATGGGATAAGTTTTAGTTAGATAGTGGTTAAAAAATAAAAATAAAGGGAGGTAATACAAATTAGCCCATTTAAACATCTCATTTCTAACCACCTGCATCTTTGTCTTAGTCATTTTCTTTATAATTTAAATGTGTTTTGTTGTCTTTCATAGTTAATATTTTCAATTGCAAAATGTTTTACTGTGTATTTTAATGTACTTAGCCTGTTTTTAAAATGTATGTTATGCATGTATGCTAAAGTACTTGTGTATAGAAAAGGTTATAGGAACAAAAAGTTCCCCCAATATAGTTTAAAAGTATAGGAACATAAAAGTTCTGAAATAGTGCTTGGTAAAAAAGCATTAATAGAATTTTAGGTTACAGGTGTAGAGTATATTTTGCAAAAATATGTTTTTGAAAAGGGCTGGTATATTAATTTTCACTTTATTACGTTGCTGCATAAAAATATTAACCCACCTTTGGCTAAAGGTGGAGTCAAAATTACAAAAGGCTCTTTTTATATTTTAAAGAAGGGGGAAATGTTACTCCACCCTGGATTTACGTGTAGCGACCTGAAACCCACCCATTTCTGGGAGGGGTCTTGGGAACCGGATAATAGGTGTGACTTTACCTGCAAAGCCCGGCCCATTCCTGGGAGGGGTCTTGGAATAGGTAGTTAAACCCGGGAAGCCAGGGGATTAGGGGTCTTGGCCTTTTGGCCCTGCTGGGGGCTCTGAGGAAGATGGCTGAAAGAGTTAAGACGCAGGGCTAGCCAAGAATGGCTGAATGCTTAAAAGGTTATGAGATAGGCCACACACATGTGGTGGCTAGGGCCTAAATAAAGATAATTCTTCTTGAATAAAATAAATAAATAAAAAAGAGTGAATTGCTACAGTCACGTTTGGAATTATAATCAAACAATCCACGCGAAGGGTCAAGTGATTTTGACTTCTCTAAGCGGGCCTTTTTGGCACATAATTCCTTTTTCAGGAGAGCACTACACGTTGGTGTGTGTCCTTCCTGAGTGGGAATGTAGCACAGAGCCAGGAGTAATCCTGAGTGCTACAGGTGTGGCCCAAAAAACAAACAAAAAAGAAATCTAAATAGGATAGGTTGTGAAAGCATTACTTTATATACTATGAATCAACACTGTAATCAGTACTAAGTGGTCAGGATAAAATTAATTTGATTTGAAATTTTATACAAACTACTACACCATTTTGTTTTGTTTTGCTTTTGAGATGCTATATATCTCAGTTACTACTCAGTTCAAAGCAGCAGTAGAAAATATTATTCATTCTGTTCTCTCTTCCAACTGTGTATAACTCTCCCCCTCCCCACTTTTGACACTGTGGTTTGCACTATTGTTAATGGAGGGATGCCTTGCCTGTTAGTTTATCTACTTTAAGTGTCAGGTTCTTGTCCAGAGTGATGAGCTCCAGTTGTCGTTGTCCTAGTAGACCTTTCTCTACTCTGTCTACACTCACTGCTCTTTGTGGCAAGCTTTTTATCCTGGGCTGGACCTCCTGACCTTTGTCTCTAATGTATCTGGGTATTCTTACCATATTATCTCTTATTTTCCTTATGAGTGAGATTATTTAATCTATCCATTTTCCTCTGGCTCATTTCACTCAGCATAATAGTCTCCATGTCCATCCATATATAAGCAAATTTATTGACTTCAGGGACCAGAGCAGTAGCGCAAAGCAGTAAGGTGTCTGCCTTGCACATGCTAGCCTAGGATAGACTGTGGTTCGATCCCCTGGCATCCCATATGGTCCCCCAAGCCCAGAGCAGTTTCTGAGCACATAACCAGGAGTAACCCCTGAGCATCACCGGGTGTGGCCCAAAACAAAAAAAAATGTATTGACTTCATTATTCCTGACAACTGCATAGTATTCCATTATATAGATGTACCACAGTAGTTTTTTTAGCCACTCATCTGTTGTCGGGCACCTGAATTGTTTCCATATCACTATTGTAAATAGTGATGCGCTGAACATAGGAGTGCAGAGGACTTTTTTGTATTGTATTTTTGTTTTCTTGGGGTATATCCCAAGGAGTAGTATTGCTGGATTATATGGAAGCTCAATTTCTAGCTTTTTGAGGAATTTCCATATTGTTTTCCAAAATGCTGGGCCACTCTGCATGCCCACTAGCAATGACTGAGTGGTTTTGTGTGTGTGTGTGTGTGTGATGTGTGCCAGTATTTGTGGTGTGATGTGATATCTTATTATAGAATTGATTAGCATCTCTCTGATGATTAGCATTTTTTCATGTACCTTTTGACCATTTGTATTTCTTCTCTGTTCATTTCTTTTTTTTTTTTTTGGTTTTTGGGCCACACCCTGTGACGCTCAGGGGTTACTCCTGGCTATGCGCTCAGAAGTTGCTCCTGGCTTCTTGGGGGACCATATGGGACGCCGGGGGATCGAACCGCGGTCCGTCCTAGGATAGCGCAGGCAAGGCAGGCACCTTACCTCCAGCGCCACCGCCCGGCCCCCTCTGTTCATTTCTTATCCCTATTTTTTTGACGGGGTTAGATGTTTTTCTTGCAAAGTTCAACCAGTACCTTATATATTTTAGATATTAACCCCTTATCTGATGGGTTTCGGATGAAAATTTTCTCCCATTTTGTGGGTAGTCTTTGTCTCCTAGTCACTATTTTCTTTAAGGTGCAGAAGCTTCTAAGTTTATCGTAGTCCCATTTGTTGCTTCCACTTACATAGCCAGTGGTGTTTCTGTTTTCTTCGATTCCCTGGAAGAGCTAGAAGAAGATTGACAGAAGATCCTCTTTAAAGGTTTGAAAGAATTCACTAGTAAATCCAAGTAGACGTGGGCTTTTGTTTTGAAAAGACTTTTGAATAAAGCTTTCCTCTATAATGAGAGTTCTGTTCAGGTAATCCAGATCATCTTGATTCATCTTTATTAGGTTGTAGGAGTCCAAACATTTATCCATTTCTTCCAGGTTCTTGTTTTGTAGCATAGAGATTCTCAAAGTAGTATCTGATTACTCTATGTATTTCTGTAGTGTCTGTAATGGTCTCCCCCTTTTCATTTTTGATTCTGCTTATGTTTCTCTCTCCCTTTCTTTTTGAGTCTTGCTAATGGTTTTTCAATCTTGTTTATTTTTTCAAAGTACCAACTCTTGCTTTCATTGATCTTTCGGATTGTTTTTTTTTTTTTCAGTATCCAGTCATTAATTTCTGCTGTAAGTTTTATTATTTCCTTCCACTTGCTTACTTTCATCTCATTTTGTTGGTCATTTTTCAATTTTCTTAGCAGTATCATTATTTATGTAGGCCTTTTCTTCCTTTTTAGGAATGTTTGTAAAGCTATAAATTTCCCTCTTTTTTCTTTTTTTTTGGGGGGGGTTGGGTTGGGCCACACCCAATGACGCTCAGGGGTTACTCCTGGCTATGAGCTCAGAAATCACTCCTGGCTTGTGGGACCATATTGGATAACAGGGGATCAAACCATAGTACGTCTTAGGTCAGCCATGTGCAAGGCAATTGCCTGACCACTGAGCCACCACTCTGCCCCTAAATTTCCCTCTTAATACTGCTTTTGCTGAGTCCCACAGACCCTAATAATCCGTGTCTTCATTCTGATTTGTTTCAAGGAATCTTTTGATTTCCTCTTCAATTTTGTCTCTGACCCACTGGTTGTTCAGTAGTAAACTGTTTAATTTCTCTTTTTAAAGTTATTTCTCCATGTCCACTTATAATTCACCTTCATTTTCAGTGCTTTATGGTCTGAGAAGATAGCAGAAATAATTTCTATCCTCTTGATCTTATGGATTTATGTTTTATGATCCAGCATGTGGTCTACCATGGAGAATGTACCATGTACATTGGAGAAGAATGTGCTTCCAGTTCTGAGAGAATGTAGAGTTCTATAAATCTACTAAGCCACTCTCTTTTATTTCTTCCTATCTATGTTAAGTTTTAGCCTGGTTGACCTATCAAGGGGTGACAAGGAGATATTGAAGTCTCCCAGTATTATTGTGTTGCTACTGATGCACTTTCTCCCAGTATTATTTTGTTGTGACTGATGTATTATTTTTCAGGTTTATCAACAGTTGTTTTAAGTATTTTGCTGGCCCATCAGTATGTTTAGAAGTATTATTTCTTCTTGGTGTTCATATCCCTAAGACATTCCCATCTCTTTCTCTTGTAACCTTTATAAGCCTAAAGTCTATGTGGGCTGATATTAAAAGACACCCCATCCTTTTTAAGAGAGTTGTTTGCTTGACTATTCAGCATCTTTCTGTAGGCAGCAAAATGTTGGTTCAATTTTTTATCTATTTTGCCATTCTTTGTTTCTTAATTGGTATGTTTAACTGTACTATCCCTCGGGCCCTGGGTTAAAGTATTCTTGATGAAGCATTCATTTCATTGAAGGTTTTTTTGTTTGTTTTGTTTCGTTTTTTTGTTTGAGGGTTTTTGTTTTTGTTTGGGGGGAAGTTTAATTTTGGTTTTGGTTTTGGTTTTTGGGCCACACCCGGTGATGCTCACGGGTTACTCCTGGCTATGCACTCAGAAGTGGCTCCTGGCTCAGGAGACCATATGGGATTCCGGGGGATTGAACCGGGGTCTGTCCTGAGTCAGCCACATGCAAGGCAAACACCTTACCATTGTGCCATCACTCTGGCCCCTTCATTGAGTTTTGTTACTATATCCCACCACTGTCTTTGTGTTGTGAGGGTTGTTTGTGATAATCCACTGGAAATCTTAAGGATGCTTCAATGTAAAAATTTTTGTTTTGATCTTGCTGCCTTCAGTATTCTATCCCTATCTGTAGTATACATCATTATGACTACAAGCTGCCTTGGGTGCTTTCCTTTGGGTCTCTTTTAGCTGGTACTCTTCAGGCATCCAGGGTGTGGTTGCATGTACTCTTAGCTCTGGGAATTTCTCTTTAATGATGGATGGTTTTTCGTATGAATTTTCTTCCTCAGTCTCAGGGATTCCAATGATTCTTAAGTTGTTTCTGTTGAATTTATCCCAGACTTCTATTTTCATCTTGTTCACATTCTTGGAGGACTTTTTCCATAGTCTGGTCATTTATTTTAAGGCTCTTTCCAACCTCTTCTGTTGTATGGAGTTGTTAGGTAGCTCATTTTCCAGCTCACTAATTTTATCCTCAGCAGCTGTTACTCTGCTGGTGAGGCCTTCCAATGAACTTTTCATTTGCCTATCAAGTTTTTCATCCCTATTATTTCATTTTGAATTTTTCTTATTTTTGTTTTCATGTCTTGAGTCCTGGTTGTGGTTCGTTCAGTTCTTTCCATTCTTTCTTTCAGTTGTTTGAGCATCCTCCATATTTCTTCTCTAAAGTCTATATCTGAAAGGCTATATAGGTGGTTTGGCATTTGTCAGGTCATCAGAGCTACCATCTTTATTCTCTAAGCATGGTACGGGTCTATATTGTTTCCTCATTATCACACTTGCAATGTGGTGTTTTCTACGTGTCTTGCTGGATTTCACTCACCTGGCTGACAATTTGGGGTCCTGGGCGCCAGTGGGAGGCTGAGGCTTTTCTCTTGGTTTTCAACCTCTGGGCGAGGCCAGCTTACCTGGCCTGTGAAGTGAGGTTTCAGTGTGGCAAAAAGTCAATTAATATTTTGAAACCACCTAGACTATCATTAATAATATCTAATCACTTTCAAATGTTAAATATATTTAAGTCAAATTTTATATATCTTATCATAAACTTGGTAACTTTGCTCTTTCTTAGAACTGGATTATGTGAATTTTTCAGACTTAACTTTTTGTGTAATGAATAAAAAATAATTGTTTTTCAATGCAGATTTGAGTTCTGTGAACCTGCATTTGTGGTTGGTAATTGCCTCCAGATAGCATCAGATAGCCATCAGTATGATCGGATTTACTGTGGAGCGGGAGTTCAGAAAGACCATGAAAACTACATGAAAATACTACTAAAAGTTGGTGGTATTCTTGTCATGCCGATAGAAGACCAGGTAATGTCCACTTAGTGTCTTATTCTCTCAGTATTATATGAAATATTTGATTTAAAATAGGAAATGCAGTAGATTTCCTAAATATTCCTTTAAAAAAGGAATATTCTTTATAGATACCTCGTACAACTCAGGAGTAAGACCTGCGCACTGCTGGGTGTAGTCCCCAATTTTTTTTAGAGAAAGAAAAAGATGTAGTAGAGAGCTGATTAAACTGGTGACATGCATATTCAGCATGAGTAAAACACAAATTTTATCCCTGATATCATCCCACCCCCACCCACCAACCCATACCAAAAGAAGGGGCTACTAGGAAAATCTCAGTGAAAAAATGTTTCTGGAAAAATGATACTTGCAGAGTTTAAATCCCAAATAATAGTTTTCTTCTGTTTTTGTTTTATTTTGGGATCACATCTGGCTGTGCTAAGGGGTTATTCTTGGCTCTGTACTCAAAAATTACTCCTGTAGGCTTAGACCATATTGGATGCCAAGGATATAAAATGAGTTGGTCATGTGTAAGGCAAACTCAAACTCCCTATCCTCTCTACTATCGCTTCTACCCTTTTCTATTTTTCTTAAATATGTTTTCAGTCAAATTAAAACACAAATTTCCATTGGTATCTTTTTTTTTCCTTTGGTTTTTGGGCCACCCCCAGTGACGCTCAGGGGTTACTCCTGGCTATGCACTCAGAAATTGCTCCTGGCTTGGGGGACCATATGGAACGCGGGAAGATTGAACTGTGGTCAGTCCTAGGCTAGCATAGCACATGTGAGGCAGATGCCTTACTGCTTGTGCTAATGCTCCAGCCCCACCATTATATTTTTTTACAATTATATTAATGTAAAATGTGATAATGGCCTCATTTTTATAATGTGAATTGAAGATACCAACTCATTATGAATCAGTGTTTTTATGTTGTGGATACAATATTTCCCTTCCCCCTGTGGATACAATTTTTAAGTGACACATTTCATTTCTTTATTATAAATACTGAGTTAGACATGACTGAAACCTAATCACAATCATATTTGTAATCAAGATGTTTAAATAAAGAAAATAAATAAATAAATACTGAGTTAGGATTAGAAATAGAATTTATATTCTTTTTTTTTTAGAATATTTTTTGTTTTGTTTTTTCGGGCCACACCCATTTGATGCTCAGGGGTTACTCCTGGCTAAGTGCTCAGAAATTGCCCCTGGCTTGGGGGAACCATATGGATGCCGGGGGATCGAACCGCAGTCCTTCCTTGGCTAGCGCTTGCAAGGCAGACACCTTATCTCTAGCACCACCTCGCCGGTCCCTAGAATTTATATTCTTACCATCATGGCTGGTATTATAATAAAACACATTGTTATGGGGCCAGAGAGATAGCATGGAGGTAAGGCATTTGCCTTACATGTAGAAGGACGGTGGTTCAAATCCCGGCATCCCATGTGGTCCCCCAAGCCTGCCAGGAGAGATTTCTGAGCGTAGAACCAGGAGTAGCCCCTGAGTGCTGCCGAGTGTGACCCAAAAACCAAAAAAAAACCACATTGTTATGACTAGAGGCTTTGGCCAAATAATTGGACATTTGTAGGAGATATATTTTGGGAAATGTGGCAGGAGTAGTTTGTAATATTACATTTAGAAACTATCAGAACATGCAGTTATTTGACTACATTTGGGTGTTTCTTGGGTATAGAATTGTTTTTTGAAAAGCAGATATTTGTAATTTCTTTTACATTAATAAATGTTTAATTCATTTAAACATTAGGTAATTTATTTGGTTACATTCAAATTTAAATTCAAACTACTGACTATTACCTTGTTAGAATTGTGACTCTAAAGTGATCACTCTTCCAGAATTAAACATGCATGTATCTTTTGTCCTCTCCACCTAGTTAACACAAATTATGCGAACTGGTCAGAACACTTGGGAAAGTAAGAACATCCTTGCTGTTTCATTTGCTCCACTTGTACAACCAAGTAAGAATGACAATGGCAAATCGGATTCTGTTGGGCTCCGTAAGTAACTGTTGATCTTTTCTTTTTTTTTATTATTTTTTTTAGTATTGATCTTTTCTGATTGTGAATTTTATTCAACTCTTTGCTTGGGATTAAAGATGATATATAATTTAAATATGTACTAATATGGTCAACATACTTATTCAATTTGTTTTTTTCTTTTAATATCCTTTTTTCTGTTCATTCAGCTTACTGCCTTCAGGAAATGAGAATAAATCAAGTCAAACAAAAATTATTTGTTAATTATAGTTGTGAACCATGCTAAATTTGGTGTTATTATTTTCAATACTGAGGGAGACAACCATGTAAAACCCTCTTTTTTTAAGTCCCAAAGACCATGGGTCTCAAAAATATATTATACAGTCTAAGGTGATTGAGGGTCAGTGATTTGGTTATAGAAGATACAAGATGTTTCTTAGATTTGAAGAGAATCGGTGTGAATGTGGGCAGTTTGAATGTTGAAAGGTGGTACAGTACACATGTGTGGGAGAAGAGCACATGTGTTATGTTTGCTATGTTTTGAGTTGCTGACAGAACTGTCAGGTGTTTGAGTGGGTATGAACCTGTTGTATGAGGGTCATGAAAATTGTGAAAATTCTTGACATGAAAGTGATATGTGAGTGGCTGGAATGTTAGTACAGTGAGTAGGGCATTTTTCTTGCATGTGGACCACCCAGGTTCATTTCTCAGCATCTCCTATGATCAGAAGTGATTCCTAAGTACAGAGCAGAAGTAACCTCTGAACATCAGTATGAGCGGCCCTGAAACAAAAACAAAGCCAAAAGTGACATTTGAAGTCATGACAATGAGTGAGAACACTTAGGAAAGAATAGGTCTAGATAAGAACTATTAGGATTGTACCTGTGAACCACCAGGCTATCCGATAAAACAGAGTTAGATCATGAAAAGAGAGCCACCAGTGTGCACAGCATGTTTAAAACTCAGAAGGAAATGTATTTCAAAGAGGGAATGATTCACTGAGAGCTACTGAAACTTCAAATGAAAAAATAAAAAGATTGCCATATCATAGTTCGGGGAACTAGTAAGTAAAAATGTCCAATAAATGAGTTTATCATAATTGCTTCTTGCTTCAATTTGCTTCATTTTTTCATCTTTAATTTTTATCTGATAGTTATTCTCTTTGTGGGGAGAGGGGCTACCAAGCCTTGCTCAGGAGGCCCCAACACTATTCCTGGAGACTCATAGCTAACTGGTCTAGACTACTGAATGTTTGGGCTAAAGATGTGGGCCTGCAGTGCCAGGGACTAACAAGGCTGCCTGCTGGTACTTGGGAGACTGTAGGACCACACCTGACTGTCTGGCAGTGGGGCCATGTGGTGCCAGGCATCAAACTAGGGCCTTGTGCTTGAGAAGCATGTACCCCAATCCCTGTACTATCTCCTCAACCCTTTATTTAGTGGGGTTGGGATTTGTTATCACTCTGGCCCCATATTTTCCTTTCTTGTTCTTAAATTTTATACTCCTCCAAGGATCTAAAGTCATTTTCATTGCATGTTCTAAAAGACCTTCTTTATTTTTTACATTTTTGATGGTTTTTGGGGGGGACACTAAGTAGCAGCCAAGGTTTACTCTGGCTGTGCATGCAGCATAATTCTGGCATGCTTGGAGGATTATGTGGGAGAATCAGATTTGATTCTGGCTTTCTTGCAAGCAAGACAAAGGTGCTCTCTCTATTCTGTCTCTATTCTGTCTGACTGACATCTACAATTTTCATTTATTTTTACCCTTGGTACTGCTCAGTAGTTTCTCCTGGTGATCTAAAGGGGACAGTTAGGGTTAGCCAGAGATCCAACCCAGGCAAGCACCTTACCCACTGTACTATTACCCTCCTGCTTTTCATTTTAAGCTTTTCATGTTTTAATTTTGGTACTGTGATTTAGATTGCTGCTGACAGTATGGTCTTATAATGTCCCAACTACAATCCTATCACCAGTATCTACATTTCTTAACCAGTGATCCAAAGTTTTTTCCCACCTTCCAAACATATGTTTTTAAGTTTTAATAGCTGTATTTGGGGCCCTATGATTACAGTGAGTTATTAATGAGTCTGGTGAGTTAGATACACAGCTACTTCACCTCTATACCACAGATGAGTCCAAGCCCCTGATCCTTGCTCCTATGTTTACCTCTAGTTTGTTTCGTCTTGCTTTCCCACTCCATTTACTTACTTCTATGGAATTGGTTTCTGTAAATTAGTGCCAAGGTTTGCTCGCCTCTGATACCTTGACTTGTCTTACTAAACTATTCTGTATACCATAGATTAATGAGACAATCAAGTATTTGTCTTTGTCCTTGACTTATTTCATGTGACATTCTGCAGTTCCACCAAAAGAAAGCAAATTCCATGATTTTATCCTTACTATAACTATTTAGTATTCCAATGTATATATTTTTATCTCAACTTTATGATCTGTTGATGTTCATCAATGTGATTTGTTGGATGTTTTCTTTTAAAGTAATATCACTGCTCTGAGTATTAGTATAATATTGGCTTCATAGAAGATGTCAGGAATGACTCTTTATTTGAGGCTGCAGGGAGGAAGAAAGAGTCATATTCAGTTGTATTCAGAACTCATTTCTGACCCTATGCTCAGGAATCACTCCTAGTAGTGCTTAGGTGGGATTGAACCTGAGTCAGGTAAACCTCTTTAACCACTATACTTTCTCCTTGGTCCCAAGATTTTTGTTCTTGGGAATATTTAAAATCACTACTCAATGTACTTGTTTATATTTGATCCCTTCAGGTTTTCTACTTCCTCCTTGTTCTGTTATGGAAGGATATATAATTTTAAGATTTTATCAATTTCTTCTGGATTTTTGAGTTGTTTGTAATAACCTGTTAAAATAATTTGTATTTCTCTACAAATGGCCAAAAGACACATGAAAAAAATGTTCCACATCACTAATTATCAGGTAGATGCAAATCAAAACAACAATGAGGTACCATCTCACACCACAAAGGCTGACACACATCACAAAAAACAAGAACAATCATTGCTGGCGGGGATGTGGGGAGAAAGGGACTCCCATTCACTGCTGGTAGGAATGCCATCTAGTCCAGCCTCTATGGAAAACAATATGGAGATTCCTCAAAAAAATGGAAATTGAGCTCCCATATGATCCAGCTATACCACTCTTAGAGTTATACCTTCAGAACACAAAAACACACTACAAAAATGCCCTCTGCACACCTATATTCATTGAAGCACCTAATTTACAATAGCCAGAATCTGGAAACAACCTAGATGCCCAACAATAGATGAATGGCTAAAGAAACTATGGTACATATACACAGTGGAATACTATGCAGCTGTCAGGAAAAATGAAGTAATGAAATTTTCCTATACATGGATGAACATGGAAACTTATGCTGAGTGAAATAAGTCAGAGGGAGATAGAAACAGAATAGTCTCATTCATCTCTGGGTTTTAAGAAAAAATAAAAGACAGTATTGTAATAATACACAGAGACAATAGAAATGAGGGCTGGAAGGACTGACCTACAAGATGAAGCTTACCACAAAGAGTGGTGAGTGCAGTTAGAGAAATAACCACGCTGAGAACTATCATAACAATGTCAGTGAGTGAGGGATGTAGAAAGCCTGTTTTGAATACAGGCGAGGTGTTGGGGAGGGAAGAGATGGAGGCATTGGTGGTGGGAATGTTACACTAGTGAAGGGGGGTGTACTTTTTAATAACTAAAACCCTACTACAAACATGTTTGTAATCATAGTGCTTAAATAAAGATATTAAAATAAATAACCCTTTTGTATTTCTCAATGGTTAGTTGTAGTATCTGTCCTTTCACCTCTGATCCTATTTTCCTCCTGATTTTTAGCTGTCTTATTTATCTACCTGATTTTAGCCATCTTAAAGTTCATCTTATTTATTGGCTTCTGGTTTCATTGACCTTTGGTAGTATTTCCTTGATCTCTGTGTCACTGATTTCTGCTCAAATTTTTATTTCCTCCTTATACAAATTTTGGGGTTTGTTTGTTATCCTTCTGGGTTTTTTTTTTGTTCTTTTCTTTCTTTTTTTTTCTTCTTTTTTGGTTATGCCTGGTGCTGCACTGGGACTATTATGTGGTGACAGGGACTGAACCCCTGTCAGCCTCATGCAAGGCAAGTACCTTACCCACTGCGATCCTCCTGGTTCTCAAAATGTGTGTTAAAGTTATTTAAACTTTTTCTTCTTTCCTAATTAGAGTATCTTTTCTTATGATTTGCCCCTTACTACATACATAGCCTTTACTGTTCCTGAGTTTCTATGAGCCAGCTTTATTTGTTGATTTGTAGAAAGAAAAAATTAATATAATAGCTTTCCTGCTCAAAGATAGTTATTTAAAATGTTTTGCCTCTATTTGAGTTCTTTGAATAGCTTTGCATATGACTTTTTAAAAATCAAATTTTGTGGGGCCGGAGAGATAACCTGGAGGTAAGGCGCCGCCTTCCATGCAGAAGGACAGTTCGAATCCCGGCATCCCATATGGTCCCCCGTACCTGCCAGGGGTGATTTCTGAGCATAGAGCCAGAAGTAACTCCTGAGTGTTGCCAGGTGTGGCCCAAAAACCAAAAAAAAAAATCAAATTGTGGGGCCAGAGCAATAGTACAACATTAAGGCATTTGCCTTGCATGCGGCCGATACAGGATGAACCAGGAAGCCTGCCAGGAGTGACTTCTGAGCCAGAGCTAGGAGTAATCCCTGAGTGCTGCTGGTTGTGACCCAAAAACCAGAAACAAAAACAAAAAATTAAATTGTATGGGCTGCAGTGATAGCATAGCAGGTAGGGCATTTGCCTTGCAGGCAGCCAACCAAGGTTCAATTCTCAGCATCCCAGATGGTCCCTCTTTGCCTGCCACAAGTGATTTCTGAGTGCAGAGCCAGGAGTAGGCCCTGAGTGCTACCAGGTGTGACCCAAAAAGAAAAAAATAAATAAAAATAAAACTTGTGACCTAGAGTGATAGTACAAAGCGTAAGGCTTGCTTTGTATACTGTTAATTTGGGTTTTAATCTAACATTTACATGGTTCTCAGAAAAGTAATTCCTGAGTAATTCCAGGAGTAATTCCTGAGTGCTGAGCCAAGAGTAAACCCTGCACATCACTGTATGTGCCCTACCCATCCCTAAACAACAACAACAACAAAAATTTTTAAACCTGACTGGAAAGATAGTACATGGGCATTTGTCTTGCACATGGCTGACTGCCATGATATCCAGTACAGTTCACCAAATCTGCCAGTTGTAATTCCAGAGCCAGAAGTATAATACTTTTTTTGGGGGGGGGGCCCACACCCGGCAATGCTCACGGGTTACTCCTGACTCCACGCTCAGAAATCGCTCCTGGCAGGCACGGGGAACCATATGGGATGCCGGGATTTGAACCAATGACCTTCTGCATGAAAGGCAAACGCCTTACCTCTATACTATCTCTCCGGCCCCAGAAGTATAATACTTGAGCACTACTGGGCTTGGTCCCAAATGGTCTACTACCCCCACCCCCGCCCAAGAAATAAAACCTAAAAACTACAATGTGAAAACAATGGTAAAATTTCTTTAACTACTTGGGGCTGGCGAGGTGGCGCTAGAGGTAAATTGTCTGCAAAATTGCAAGCGCTAGCCAAGGAAAGACAGCGGTTCGATCCCCCGGCGTCCCATATGGTCCCCCCAAGCCAGGGGCAATTTCTGAGCGCTTAGCCAGGAGTAACCCCTGAGCATCAAATGGGTGTGACCCGAAAAACAAAAACAAAAAAATTTTTCTTTAACTACTTAATTCACATGTATTCAGTTTGTAAGTTTTTGTTTACCCATTCAAAGAATTTACATATGAAGTTACATACTCATGTACTGTACTCACAACACAAACATTTGAACATACAAAACTCTGCTATTCATTGTATTGTTCTCAGTGCTGAAATGGGTAGTCAATATATAGTGATCACCTTGAAATCTTTGTTAGGTCAAAGTCAGAGTTTTTAGGGCTGGATAGATAGATCCAGTGTATAAGCGGATCAGTGTATAAGTGGATCCAGTGTATAAGTTTATAAAGCGTTAGACTTGCATGTAGGAAGCCTGGATTCAATAACCATCACAGCATATGGTCCCCTGAGCACAAAGCATAGGAATAAACTCCAAGCAACACCAGGTGTGGCTAAGTAAAACAAAACGAGTTAGAGTTTTTATAATTTTGTGTCTTAGCATTCATTAAGAAATGCAGTTTTGGGGCCAGAGCAGTGGCACTAGAAGTCAGGTGTCTGCCTTGCAAGCGCTAGCCTAGGATGGGCCACAGTTTGATCCCCAGCGTCTCATATGGTCCCCCAAGCCAGGAGCAATTTCTGAGCGCATAGCCAGAAGTAACCCCTGAGTGTCAACAGTGTGGCCCAAAAACAACAAACAAAAAAGAAGTGCAGTTTTGTTCTGTGAAATAAATTATATGTTTTACTCTTCATGTCTGTTTTGTTTATGTTTGTTTTTCAGCCCCCTGTGCCGTGAGGAATCTACAGGACTTGGCTCGTATTTACATCCGCCGCACTCTTAGAAATTTCATAAATGATGAGATGCAGGCCAAAGGAATTTCTCAGAGGGCTCCACCGAAAAGGAAAAGAAAGAGAGTTAAGCAGAGAATTAACACTTACGTCTTTGTGGGTAACCAACTTATTCCTCAGCCTTTAGACAGTGAAGAGGATGAAAAAATGGAAGAAGATAACAAAGAAGAGGAAGAGAAAGATCACAGTGAAGCTATGAAATCGGAGGAGCCACCTCAAAATTTACTGAGAGAAAAAATCATGAAGCTGCCCCTCCCAGAATCCTTAAAAGCTTACTTGACATATTTCAGAGAAAAGTGACTTAGATCAAGAAGAATAGCTACTGATAATTCCTTTAGTATTGAAAATGTAGTATTGTTAGGAGTCACAGAATTTTTTTCTTTCATCAGAGCAAATTATATATACATATAACTTGTTGCTGTCTTAGTAATAAATGATGTAATTAGTGACTTAAAAGAACTCCTTTTATAAAATCTATTTTTCTTTAAATCGGGAAAATTGCTATTTCAGCTCCGTGATTTCAAGAGTGGAATGCAACAATAGTCAAGACTCAATGTACTGTAAATCCTTTTCTGATTCCTTACAGATTTGTAGTGGTAAGGGTTAGACTTGATTTTATATAAGGTTAAATAATTGTTTTGCTTATATATCCTGATTTAAATTGCAATTCTTTGCATTTCCTCTATGAAAACTTTTTATCTATTAAGGCTATCAAATGTATTGTAGACCCACTTACCATACTTTTGTTGCAATCACTATTGCAGTTTCTTTAGATGTATTCCGGGCAATATGAGTGCAATAGCAATACAGATATTGAATAATTTAGCTTTAAAACAAATTTCGTAAAATTCCACAGTACTGCTCTTTTCTTTTGAATATATTGCCAAAAGACCTGGGTGAAATAACTGCTTCTCGGAGATTTTTAAGAGCATATCAAGTGACTATTAAAATACATTAAATATAGCTCTGAATTTGTATGGACCCTTTACATTTTCAGTATTCAGGATTCATGAGGTTCTCTTGCTCTCTGGAGTTTAGAAGGTAGTATGTGTAGCTTTGTTTTTCCAGTCCACTGTATTAAGCATTAGGTTAAAAAAAAAATCACTGTTGTGACTGCTAACAGTGGTCACTTTGGGGAGTAGCTGCAGTAGGGCCAATGTAGATTTGGTCAGCAGGTGCACTTTAGCAAATGGAACTTCTAGGTCATCTGAATGTTTAGTTCTTAACAAAATAGGACAGAGCTAGCCTACTGTTACTTTGAAATTCATCTTGGTAGAAGAAATGTTCACAGAAATGGTATGTAAATAAATGCCTTTTTGAAGATCCTGTTCAGAATCACAGTGTAAACTTGGGACCTTTGTTACGCTCATTTCACCGCTTCCCATGCTATTTTAGTTTCTTTTGATAAAATCATGATTTTCCTTTTTTGCCCTTAATATCACATACTTAAGCTAATCAATATTTGAATGTTAGATGTAGTTTGTCAAGGATAAAACCAGTGGTAAAAGCCATGATTAGTTTCTGTTCTTCCTACAAGAGCCAGAAAACAATCATTCCTTGTTAAGAAAGTATGTGGTGTAACACTTAGTTTTTAATGTTACACAGATTATCTTTTTTGGGGGGGTCCTACCTGGTGGCACTCAGAAGTCACTCCTGGCAGGCGCGGGGGACCATATGGGATGCCGGGATTCAAACCGAGGTCCATCCTGTGTTGATTGCGTGCAAGGCAAACGCCTTACTGCTATGTCATCGCTCTGGCCTCAGATTATCTAATTTTTTAAGAAAACATTTGAGAGCATAGCTAATTACCACCAGCATCACTGTTATTGTAGTTGATCAAATATGCTTAAGAAAACTCAGTATGCATAGGGAAAAGATAACTATCTCTCTGCTAAGATTGAACTGCTGCTAAATATATAGATGGTTTCAAAACTCTTCACACTCAGAATTTTACACATCTAAAAACAAGTCTTTGAATTATTCTAAGTATGAATTATTCCAAGTAACAAAGGGTATTTTAGTCAAATGCAAGATTATTTCATGGAAGATATTTATTTTAAATAAGTGATTAGAGCTAAGAATTGAAGGGTGAGTAGATCTCCACTTTAGATGATTACCAATTTTTTAATTTTAAGCAATTCCTGGTTATATTTCTCTCAAGGAAAAAGTTTGATACAATTGTTTTCTGTCAGAAATGTCTATTTTATTTTGAATTAAATGTTCATCTGATAAATAAACCAGGGAGGCTGGTTATATTACCACCCCTATTCAGCCACTCACCTCTTTGTTACAACTGCTGTCTGAATTTATAAACATGATATATTCTTAAATGATTTATCATTTATGAGAGTATTATTTGAAGATTAACTTTCCATCATTTTCCTTCTATTGACCTTAGCAAATCATCCAGTAGATTTTCATGAGTAGTGCATATATTCCATCATTGAAACATATCTTTCTTTTAAATACATTTTATACTTGTGGTTATTATTGACTTTAAGTAGAAATGAAATATGGACATTCAAAAGAAATACCTTCTATCTTCTAATAGGGGTTCTATTGTAATATTGTGGGTTTGTGTTTATTTTACAATGAATTCATGTTTACTTTAAGATAATTATGAATAATAGAGGGAGAAGTAGCAAATAAAATGAAGTAAAATTGTATGATGTGATGAGGATTATATTCTTGGTATTTTAAAAACAGATAAACAATAAATAAAAATAATTTATTCTAGTCTTACAAGAGAAAGAATGGTAAGATGATTTTCTTGAGTCAAACAGCTGGTTGTAATCATTTCAAAATAGCATCTAGCATCTGATATATCTCAAGAAACTGTCCATTGCACCATGAATATTAAAAATTTTAAATTTATATTGCTTCTTGGTTGGTAGAACTGGCTATAGTATTAATAAAGAAAACTGTCGTTTGGAATATATAGTGATTAAAAAATACAGAGTGTAAGTGCTGTTTCTACCTGTTTGAGGGGATGAAAGTGCAGTAAAACGTGTTAAGTTATGGGAAGACTTAGAAAATTATTTTAAATAAACAGTTGCATATAATGAACATCATTCTCCAGTGGCCTGACTCTTTTTTTAAGTTTTTTTTTTCCATAATGGCTGAACCAATTTACATGACTGTTGGTTTTCTCCATGCCTTGGTTGACATTGATTTATTATACTTTCCCCCATTTACTTCTTCCTTTTGTTGTTTTTGTGATGTCTTGGGTTTACAACATGATACAAAGATACAACATAATAGTGTTGTGAGGTGAAGGGTGTGTGTTGCTGCTCTGCCATAAGTTTTTCAGAAGGTCCCTATTTCTTATCTTTTTGTTAATAGTCATTCTAAGAGGTGATAATATTCCAGTTTGATTATTTATCTAATAGTAAGTGACTGCACATCTTTCTATTTACATACTGGACATCTGCACCTGATCTAGAGAAATGTCTATTCAGGTTCTTTTGCCTTTTTTTTTTTTTTTTTTTTTTTTTTTTGGTTTTTGGTTTTTGGTTTTTGGTTCAGACCCGGCAACGCACAGGGGTCACTCCTGGCAGGCTCAGGGGACCATATGGGATGCCGGGATACGAACCACCATCTTTCTGTGTCTAAGGCAAATGCCTTACCGCTGTGCTCTCTCTCCAGCCCCTCTTTTGCCTTTCTTTTTTTTTTAATTTTTTATTTTTAATTATGAGAACAAAGATGCAAAGAAAGAGGCAAGGTAAAGTTACAGTGGAAGGACAATGACTCATATTCTCAGAAATCCCCTTGCTGATATCTGAACTTTGAACTTTCAGCCAAAGAACATTAAGAAAAATAAAAGAGAACCCATGTACAATTACTTTGTCCATCAAGTCCCCAGATTGTAATACATAATATTTCTTAGCAGCACACAAAGCAATCTAATGCCATAAAACTTATGTAACTCCTTAAACATTGACGGCAAAGTACTTTTTTACATTTCCATGCACATGCATATTAGTTTGTTAACCTCAAACGTTTAAGTGGGTTGTTTTTCTTAAGGATTAGAGTCAAAGGAGCACAGTAAAAACGGTGTTAGAGTGGCAATTATTGTTTGCATAGGCCCACCAAAATAGGAGGGACATGGAAAGGAAAAGCCTTGACCTAAATACAAGAAGACCCTACCCCTGAAGTTTCCTGGCATAAGACCAACTCTAGGCTCCATGCAAACTAGTCTGTCCAATCCAAGTCATTGTCTGTAGTGCCATTACACTTTTTATTTTTCACACAGTCTCTGTTGTTGCTATCCTGTTTCTGTATTGAAGATCCTGGAATCTGCATATCCTACATTACAGTCAGGATGGTGCGGAGCATCCTCTCATTTCACCTCACAAGTAAAGGGCAGTGCAGAGAGCCCTGTCCTATATGCAGGTCGTTATTGTTGTCAAGTCTTCTTAGTGTTAAGGGAAGTCTCTTTTGATCAGGTCGGTGTCAGAGCAGTGGTAGGGTCTTCCCTGGTAGAGGATTGCTTCCAGGTGTTGTTATAAAAAACCTTGGATGTTTCGTAGATAGCTTCCCTGGTTCAGGGGTGAATGGAGAATGCCCATTCTTCTGAGGCCTGTGCCAGGTCATTATATCAATGTTCAGGGTGTAAGGTCCCATTGCATTACAAGATTTGTGTGTTCCAATCTCTATTAGATAAGAACTTATTTGTATGTATAGTATTTTCCCATTTTAATGTGCCTATGCAAACAAGGAACAATGCCACGGGGCATTATCGGCGCATATGGGGGCCGTAAGAACAAGTCCAACAATCCCCATGACATGATTCAATCATAAGCATTAAACTGAGGGACTCTCGCCAAAATTCCTTATTGAACAGCTCACAAAGAGAAGAAAAGATAAAAAGTGGGTAGAATCGTCACTGTAAAAGAATACTTAAGTAGGAGTTATAGCTGTCAAAGAAAATACACTTAAAATATTCAAAAGACATATGTGTTCATTTTATGTCTTTTGAAGTAGTTGGAGGTTGTTAAATCCAATGCACAACTTTGGTCTGTGATTAGGACTGTGCAATACTGAAGTTAAAAAGAGTAAATGTGGGGTACTGATGGTTAGGGGTGAGAGACTTAAGGAGTAATAATGAGCTTTGTAGGGGTGTGCGAAAGGGCAGAATCTGTTGGCGCAGGAGGTCAGTCTTGGTGCCTAACAAGTTAAGAACTGAGGGTAAAGAGGGTTAATTAAGGGAAAGATAACGAATCCGGATTGGCAGGTGAGGGAGTAGAAGGGGCTCTGGTGTGGGGGAGGGGCAATATATCAGAGGGGCTATATACATTGTATAGATGAAATGTTCATGGATTAGGCTTGGCAGTCAGGATCACTGTATAGGAAGTCACGTCTACATATACACTGATTTTAGAGACCTATTTGAATGTTATCCTCCAAATCTAGGGCATTCCATTTTTTTTCCTAGAAACAATCAAGAATTAAGAAAATTTTGGGGTGAAGTTAAAAAGTATATATGCGCCTGCGTGCTTTTGAAAATGAAAAATAGTAAGAAAAGACCCTGAATGGGGTCCAGTGTGCATAGGACAGGAGTTTGTTTCCCCAACCCTCCCCCCAGGGCCCAGTTTACCAGACCTGACCCTGAAGACCAGTCTGGCATGGGGGGATCTCAGTCCCCTGGACTAAGTGGTCAGCCCAGGGGGCCTATGGCTAGCTGTCCTGCCCAGAGCCCCCAACATACAAGTAGAAGACACTAGAAGCTCTTTTGCCTTTCTTAATTGGGTTGTTCACTGTTGTGTTTTATGAATTATTTATAAAGATTGAGTACTAAGTTTGTTGATTGCAGTATTGGCAATTATCTTTTACTATGTTATGTTGGGTTTTACTTTATAAAAGTCTCTTTGTATGTTGGCAGAATATTTTTAGTTTTATGCTGTTTCATTTTTGTTTTGTTTTGGGGTCACACCTGGCAGCACTCGGGTTACTCCTGGCTCTGTGCTTAAAAATCGCCCCTGGCAGGGTTGGGGACCATGTGGGATGCTGGGATTAGAACCACTGTCTGTCCTGGGTTGGCCTCGTGCAAGGCGAATACCCTACTGCTGTGCTCTCTCCACCCCCAATGCTGTTTCATTTTGCTTACTTTTGCCTTTGCCTCCTTTGACTTTGGAGTATGAGCAATAGCACTACTTTTCCTTGTCTTATTCCTAATATGATAGCTGTTTGCTTTTTTTCATGTTTTCTGTTCCCATTTTTGAAGGTTTTATCATAAATATAGAGCAGGTTTTCTCCATTAATGATCATTCGATTTTTGTCGTTTTTGTTTTTACAGATGTTGAGTCATCTGTACATTACTAGAATAAATCCTGCCTAATCATAATGTATAATTCTTTAAATGTATTGTTGATTTTGCTTAACACGTGTTTTGTTGAGAAAATTAGTGTATGGGGGCTGGAGAGA
Source organism: Suncus etruscus (assembly GCF_024139225.1). Lineage (NCBI taxonomy): Eukaryota > Metazoa > Chordata > Mammalia > Eulipotyphla > Soricidae > Suncus > Suncus etruscus. The sequence continues at coordinate 44,601,630 of NC_064866.1, read as the reverse complement.
TAATGCATTAAGTAGGATACTTGCTTTGTATAGGGCAGACCCATGATCTAGCTCTGGCATCCCAAATAGTCAGTTCCCTGAGCATCACCAGAAGAGATTGCTGAATGTAGATCCTGGAGAAACCCCTGAGTATCATTGCCCCAAAACAAAATCAATATTCATAGTTGAGATTATGGCCTTTTTTGTTATATTCATGTTTGGTTTTCAAATAAGGATGCTTTTATAAAACATTGTAAAGTTTCCTTTTTTAATTTTTGGGAAAGCTTTTTTTATACTTCCTATTTTCCAATGTTTTCATAAAGATGTTTAAAATATTTTAGTAAAGCAACATAGTTTTAGTTTTAAATTTTTTACTTAGAGAAATGTTAAGATATAGAGAAAGATACATGTGCAAGAGAGAACACTGGCTTCTAGAGTGGATAAAGCCAAGAGTACACACCGCAGATTAAGATGAAGGCCAGTCTTTCAGGAGATTGAGCAGGCATGCCTTTAAAAATTTGATTTTATAATTTTTTCCTAACATTTGTGTATACTGAAGAATACACAATCTGAATATTGTTACAGGGAAAAGCTTAGAACTCATGAGTTTCTTGTCATGACCTTTTTATCCTATGTTCTTTTCTGAGGGATCCACCCTTCAGAGGTTATGCCTCAGATTTTTGCATCTCCAAAAAGCTTAGGATTTGAATCTCAGAGGGATGTATTGTTCGTGCCTTTAAACTACTTTTTTTTTTTTTTTTTTTTTGGTTTTTGGGCCACACCCGGTGGTGCTCAGGGGTTACTCCTGGCTGTCTACTCAGAAATAGCTCCTGGCAGGCACGGGGAACCATATGGGACACCGGGATTCGAACCAACCACCTTTGGTCCTGGATCGGCTGCTTGCAAGGCAAATGCCGCTGTGCTATCTCTCCGGCCCATCTTTGAACTACTTTAATGCTAGACAATTTACACTTAGTTTTATTATTTTTCGAAAAAGTTTTTTAGTATACCCCCTTCTATTCTTCATTCCCTCCTAGAGATTTCACCTCTTAGAATTTTTTTTTTTTTGGTTTTGGGGCCACACCCGGCGGTGCTCAGGGGTTACTCCTGGCTATGCGCTCAGAAATAGCTCCTGGCAGGCACGGGGGGACCATATGGGACACCAGATTCGAACCAACCACCTTAGGTCCTGGATCGGCTGCTTGCAAGGCAAATACCTCTGTGCTATCTCTCCAGGCCCACCTCTTAGAATCTTTTAAGAGGGACATGGGTAGAGATTCATTTTCTATAACTACTTTTTGGGAGTGGAGGGCAGAGTGGCCTATACGGGATACCAGGGATCGAATCTGGGTTGACTGTATACCTCGTAAGTGCCTTACCATGTACTAGCTCTCTGGCCCCTGTAGGACAATTCTGTTAATGGCAAGAAAGCACTAGAATGCTCACAAATAAAGATCTTTTTGTTTTTTTTGTTTGGGGGGGGTCACACCCGGCAGTGCTCAGGGGTTCCTCCTGGCTCTATGCTCAGAAATCACCCTTGGCAGGTCAGGGTACCATATGGGATGTCGGGATTTGAACCATCATCCTTCTGCATGAAAGGCAAACACCTTACCTCCATGCTGTCTCTCCGGACCCAATTAAAGATCTTAAACATTAGACATGACAAAAGTTTTCTCCAAATTGTAAATTAATTAGAACATGATTGCAGGCAGGAAGATGAGAAAGGATAAGGGGCTGGTAATGTATATTGGGGAAACAATAGAACCTAAACCAGTCCAAAGACCTGAAGGTTGTTGCAACATAAGGATCTAGGAAAACCATTAAGATACATAATTCCATACTATATAGCTGGAAGGAATGATGCTATTATACAATTCACTGCAACATGGATGGAACTGGAAGATATCGTGTTAAATGAAATAAGCCAGAAAAAGAAGAAATACAAAATGATATTACTTATATGTGCTATTTAGAATAACTGCATGAAGAAATGCAGTGGCTTAAATGGGGGTTGTCAAGAACACCGTAGGCCCCAGAATATGGTGAGGAGAAGGAAAGAAATCAAGTGGAGGAGGAGAAATATTAAATATGAAAGGAAAGGGAACAGGGGCCAAGAGATCTCAAGCCATTGGTGGTGTTAAGAAAGGACAGAACTGGGGCCAGAGAAATAGCATGAAGGCAAGGCGTTTGCCTTGCATGCAGGACAGTGGTTCAAATCCTGGTATCCCATATGGTCCCCCGAGCCTGCCAGGAGCGATTTCTGAGTGTAGAAACAGGAGTAACCTCTGAGCGCTGCCAGGTGTGACCCAACAACAACAACAAAAAAAAAAAAAAAAGAAAAGAAAAGACAGAACTAAATATTCAAACCAAGAGTCAACAACAATAACAAAATCATGAGACCCAAACTTGAACACCAAACTTAAAATGGTGCCTGTTTTGACGGCAGGCTGGGGCAGGGGGTAGTGGCATAGGACAGACTCTGGGGACATTGGCAGTGGGAGGTTGACACTGGTGGTGAGATTGGTGCTGAAGCATTGTATATCTAAAACCCAACTATGAATATTTTTGTAAATCACAACAGTTTAAAAAGATTGAGGGGCAATATAAAATTCCAAGCCACAGCCTAGCTGGACCTCCTGAGAGGAAAAGCTCCATCCTGAAATAAAAGACATGCTAAGAATATCAAAAGATCAGCCATTCTCCAAGTTTTCCCTGGAAACACACCTCTCCTTCTGAGTTGTGTCCTTTGTAGCTTTCCTGTCTCAAGAAGCTATGTTCTCTGTTGAGAACCTCATAGTATTTCCTTCACCTTTCCCAAATAAACTTTTTTACTTCATTTTATTCCAGAATTCTTTTCTGTGAGTTAAGGCAATGGACCTGAAAAGCCTGAGTAAGATTTCAGACTGGCTTTCCTCACTCCAGGCTGGGTTCCATGACTCCCTGAGAAATCAGGTACAGGAATCATTATTTTTCATGCCAAGCAGAATCAGTGGAACTCAGGTGTGAGTAGACAGCCATCGCCCATGACTAGTAACATACGTCAGGTCTGTGTTGTGAAGACTCCTCATCCAGGTAATGCCCAGAGTAACTAAGGTGGGGAGAGAGAGCAGCAGTTACACTTCTCAAGGCTACTGCCTCCCTGCCTCTTCGCATCAGCAACCAGGGAACCTCCTGGTGGAGCCACCTCTCCCACCCAAATCAACACTAGTCTTTAAGAATTCTGTCCATTGGGCTTTGATGAAAACACTCAGATATTCTAATATTAAAGACCTATAGATTGCCAGAAAACAAGGATTTTGCACCTGCAAGTAGCACTTGAGGTTTCTTCAGACTAGATTAAGTTGGCTTAGAGACTTGGTGATAAATTTGATATCTAATAGCATATTTCCATTTACTAGTGAGATTAACAATTTAGTTTTTTATGCCAGTGGAGGTCTTTGGGAGACTTAGGTAAAGTGGAGAGGAGGGGATCTGCTGCTTCTCCACTTCCGGTTACACCTGCAATGGCTGGGAGGTAAAGGATGATGGGTCTGGCTCCGTCAAGGAAGACAAAGTCAGCCCCAGTAAAATGCTTTACCCAGGCATTTTATGTCACCTTCCCTTACAGAAAAGAGTTTCAGAAAGATATGAGCAATGATCTAAAAACAGTTTTATTTGATGGCACTTAGGAAGGAGAGGGAGAGGATAAGAAAAGGAGAGTAACAAGCTCAAGAGAACTCAGCATCTCCAGAGATGAAGAGAGTCCTGGTACACAACTCAGCATGAAAGTCCACATTTTAAGAGGGGAGATGTGGGTGATATGTGTATGCAGATACCATGTGCCTAAGCCCAAAGAGCATATATGCTCACCCTCGTTGTTCCAGGTTGGTTCATAGAGGTTTTCTCCCAACCTGCCCCATGTGGGGCTTTTTACTGAGGAAAGAATCCATTGCTAAGGTGGTTGCCAAGGGGAAGGGTTGAGATCAGTTGATGATCCTACTTTTTTTATATTCTTTCCCTGGCCTTGATTTCTGCTGGAGCGTCTCTCAAAAGGGATCCAGTCCTTTCTAGATCCATTCTGGCTCCAATTAAAGCTCATATCAGGCCTTGGTCACTAGTCGTTTTTTAGACTAGCTGGTTTTACTACTAACATAAATTCGCTGTCATGAGGGGTCCTTCCCCGTGTGCCTCAGTTTTAAGCTGCTTTTCCAAATTATTTCATCCAATCCTCATTTCCAATGGAGGAAAGTTCAAGGGAAACTTTCAACCTGCTTGTTCCCCCTTCAGTATGTATCACGGATAGATCTATTAACAGAAAAACATAAGAAGTTCCTGGGTTTGAGGTTAGTTCCCTCAGAGAGTTGAATAGAGGTGGGTAGGGCAATAGATGACTCCCCTGCAAACTGAAGCTTTTATCCCAACCACTCATAGTCCAATCTGTACTAAGGACAAATAATTGAGGGGGATATTTGGGCCACACCTGGAGATTCTCAGGGGTTTCTCCTGGCTATGTGCTCAGAAATCACTCCTGGCTTGGGGGATCATAAGGGATGCAGGGGAATTGAACCGGAGTCTGTCCTGTGTTGACCTTACCACTTGCACCACTGCACGGGCTCCTAAGGACAAATAATTTTAAAGATCAACTACCCAGAGGGTAAGTAAGTATAGTCATGATAGGCAACTTAATCCTCCTATAAATTTAAAACATGAACCATCATATAAATTTAAAAAATTTAGAGTTGGAGTTGAGGATATCATTCAGCTGAAAAAGAGGTGCACACCTTGCATATGCAAGGACCTAAGTCTAATTACACACACACACACACACACACACACACACACACACACACACATCTGGTGGCTTCTCCCGCACTCAGCACCACCACTCCCCGCCAAAAAAAAAAAAAAAAAGTATTTTTTGAAATTTCTACCCATGAGTAACAAAAGACAGGTTGGAATGCAAATGCTGTTTAAATCATCAGATACACTTTATTATAATGCCATTGCTTCAAATTAAGCGAATATAATAGAGTAATAGGTACCAATGACTTTTGATGAACACGTAAGAAATAAAGCACCTTAAAAGAATGATATCATCTGTCTTCTAGATGCTCAAAACACTTGGAGGGAACTCAGTCCCAAATGTACCAGGAGGATGGAAGTTGTTCCTCGCTGGCATAATATCATAGAAACATCTAATATGTAAAAATGTCTACTACAGACCAGAGAGATACTACAGCAGGTAGGGCTATTGCATTGAACGCAGCCAGTAAGGGCTCAATACCTGGAATTCCATATGGTCTCCCAAGGATGTCAGGAATGATTCCTGGTTTCAGAGCCAGGAGTAAGCCCTGAACATGGCCAGATGTGTCCCCAAAACCCCAAAAAATAAGTCTTTGTATGAAGCAGTTATATCTATAGTGTATCTATAGTAAGTATTTTTACGCTACATATTTCTGCTATATGTATGCCTTTGGACCATGCATTAGTGCCCTACCCATCCGTATCTTGTGTGTTGGCATTATACACTATGTACTTGCAACCTCTGAGTTTATGCTTTCTGTAATGCCTACATTATGTATTTGTGCCCTATGTACACGTACCTTGTAGTAAACACAATACATTCTTTCTGCATTTTATGTGTGCTTCATGGTGCATCGTAACCTTACGCCTGTATACTTATGTCTCTCTTGCATCATTTCTTTGCACCTTCATATCTTCCTATCACATAGAAAATTAAGTACCTGCACCAAAATGCATTTCTACCATGTAGATGTGTAACCTGAATTATACCATGTGATATGCCTTATAGAGAGATACCGATCTATGTTCAAGCAACATATATGTATATCTGTATGCATTCATGCATGTCTTCACTTATGCACCTGTACCCTATGTGTAAAAATCTTATTTACTTGTGCCTGATCTGTGCATTATGTATTGTGTCTGTTCACATTATGCCTTTGTTGTTCTGTACACACACCTATGTGTGTGCCTCAACTATCCATATCCATGTCCATGTACTGTACATACATACACACATTGTATGTTTTGGGATAATACACCTTTGTGACATGTACTCTTATTGTGCATCTTGTGCATGTGCAGCTGTAGGCATCGTATGTAGGATGTCTCTGAAACAGATATGACTGTGCCTTACCTGCAGTACACACCATTCACCCTCAGGCTCCAACACAATGGGAGCAGATGTAAAATTTGCTTCTCTAATAACCCGGACACACAGATTGGAAAAAAAAATGGGACGTAAAAAAATTCCAAAAGTTCACAGAAGCAGGATTTTCAGAATTTTGTCTTTTTGAGTTAGCAAAAAGAAAAGGTCTTCATCTCACTTCCAGTAATACTCAGCAAGGACTCTCACACTTCTTCCAGAGTCCCTGCAGCTGCTTGGATGGCAAAGGCTGCAACAGAAATGTGTTTCTTTACTTCTTTCCATGATGAATGAGGATCTTCTTTATTTTCTATATCAAACATAGCATCATAAATCCCAGGAAATGATTCTCCAGCATATTTGTTGTGGCTACTCGGTGCAAAGATGATGTGTCTAACAAGAAGAGTCAGGATGAGATAGAGTGTGTATAGATATAGATATAGATATATCAGTATATATTTTTATACTTTATATATCTTTTTATATAGTATATATCTACATACATGTTATATATCTTGCATACCTCTATATAAAACTTATATAGTTCTCTCAATTTGTATGCTTTCTCTTGACTTTTTAACAAAAAGATGACTCCTATAGTCATCTACAGAATTCTTCATGCAATAGCAAAAGGTTAAACAAAGAGATGGCAATGCACGTTTGCTTATATCCCAAGAAACACGTCATGAGTACATGTCATTGGAAGCTACAAGTCGTTGTTTCTTCTCAGTTGTGTCCAATACATGACATTGCTGTGGACATCCTTTATGAAAGTATGTACTGAGAAGAAAATATTTTAAGAAATTCTGTATTCCAGGGGCCAGAGTGATAGCACAGTGGTAGGGTATTTGCCTTGCATGCTGCCGTCCTGGGACTGATCCAGGTTCAATTCCCGTTATCCCATATGGTCCCCCAAGCCTGTCAGGAGTGATTTCTAAATACAGCCAGGAGTAACCCCTGAGCGCCACTGGGTGTTGCTAAAGGAAGGAAGGAAGGAAGGAAGGAAGGAAGGAAGGAAGGAAGGAAGGAAGGAAGGAAGGAAGGAAGGAAGGAAGGAAGGAAGGAAGGAAGGAAGGAAGGAAGGAAGGAAGGGGGAGGGAGGGAGGGAGGGAGGGAGGGAGGGGGAGAGGGAGGGAGGGAGGGGGAGAGGAGGGAGGGAGGGGGAGAGAGAGAGAGAAGAAGAAAGAAAGAAAGAAAGAAAGAAAGAAAGAAAGAAAGAAAGAAAGAAAGAAAGAAAGAAAGAAAGAAAGAAAGAAAGAAAGAAAGAAAGAAAGAAAGAAAGGAGGGAGGGAGGGAGGGAGGGAGGGAGGGAGGGAGGGGGGGAGGGAGGGAGGGAGGGAGGAAGGAAGGAAGGAAGGAAGGAAGGAAGGAAGGAAGGAAGGAAGGAAGGAAGGAAGGAAGGAAGGAAGGAAGGAAGGAAGGAAGGAAGGAAGGAAGGAAGGAAGGAAGGAAGGAGGGAGGGAGGGAGAGAGAGAGAGAAGAAAGAAGAAAGAAAGAAAGAAAGAAAGAAAGAAAGAAAGAAAGAAAGAAAGAAAGAAAGAAAGAAAGAAAGAAAGAAAGAAAGAAAGAAAGAAAGAAAGAAGGGAGGGAGGGAGGGAGGGAGGGAGGGAGGGAGGGAGAGAGAGAGAAAGAGAGAAAGAGAGAAAGAGAGAAAGAGAAGAAAGAGAAGAAAGAGAAGAAAGAAAGAAAGAAAGAAAGAAAGAAAGAAAGAAAGAAAGAAAGAAAGAAAGAAAGAAAGAAAGAAAGAAAGAAAGAAAGAAAGAAGGGAGGGAGGGAGGGAGGGAGGGAGGGAGGGAGGGAGGGAGGGAGGGAGGGAGGGAGGGAGGGAGGAAGGAAGGAAGGAAGGAAGGAAGGAAGGAAGGAAGGAAGGAAGGAAGGAAGGAAGGAAGAGAAATTCTTTATTCCTAAATACCACAACCATAAAAAAGTAAGAAAAATGAAGAATGCAAGCTATTCTACAGAAGTAAAATATTTATATATAGGTTGTCCACAAATAACTTTATAATATAGAAAGAAAATTGTGCAATTTCCTAGTGGTTCAGGACATCGTGCTAGACTGTCTCTTGTTAAGTTGGTGGAATCCTGCCTTCCTAAATGGAATATACTGTATTAAACAAAGGTATGAATTAGGAATAATGACCCAAATCTAGAATTCTTGAAGATGAAAACCTATTATACAAAATGGAACTCTAGACATTATTATAAAGGAGAAATAGTTGAGCTTTTTTATTTCTATACAGTAGAGTCTACTGTTCTTAACTGTAGCCTATACTATACTAAAGTATCCTAAACTATACTAAAGTAGCCTCAGATGAGTCTTACTACAATCATTCCTTCACAGCCTCATTCCAAAATCTCAGTGTACAAGAGATTGTAGACACTGTTGGCATGGGTGTGAAGAAAAGGAACCCTCATTCACTACTATTGGGAATAACAACTGGCCACACGGTTTGGAAAACAATGTGGACATTCTTCAAAACTCGGCTTTCCTAGACCTGGCAATGACACTCCCTATGAATGAATATATTCCTAAGAGGCCAAGGTACAATTCAGAAAGCTTTCTGTACTCCTATGTTCATTCAGCACTAATCATAATAGCCAAAATCTGGAAACAACCCCAGTGCCTGAGAACGAATGACTAGATAAAGAACCATGGTACATCTACACAATGGAATGATAGTTGGCCTTAGGAGAAGGAAGCTGTGAAATCTGATGCTATATAGATGGCACTGGAGAGTATCATGCAGAGTGCAGTGACTCAAGAGAGGGACAGATCCTGAATTTTGAAACAGGGAAATGTCTTTATGAAGACATCTTTCCTGAAATAAATCGTTTTTTGTGGGTAGAGGGGCAGAGCCACACCCAGCAATTCTCAGAGCTTGCTCTTTAAAAAAAAAAAAAGTTATTGATTGATTAATTGGTTGGTTGTTGGGTCACACCCAGAAGTGCTCGGGGTTACTCCTGGCTCTGCACTCAGAAATTGCCCCTAGCAGGCTGAGGGACCCTATGGGATGCCAGGAATCGAACCAGGTCCCTCCTGGGTCAACCACATGCAAGGCAAATGCCCTACCATTGTGCTATATCTCTGCCTCCAGAGCTTACTCTTAGCTCTGTGCTCAGGTATCATTTCTTCAGGCTCAGGGGAATATATGGGGTGTTATAGATTAAACTCAGGTGGGCCACATGCAAAGTAAGCATCCAACACACTTGACACTCATTCAGTTTTATAGGGTATTTTTAGGACCAATTTCCACTTATATGGGCAAAAAGTAGTGAGTAGTGTGACATTCATTTTTCTACTATTACATATTCTGTTAGGTCTAATCACATCTCTATTCCTTTCTCTCTGTATTCACCTTCCATGCTCCTAATTGTCAGTCATTAAAGCAAATTTCACTGGAACATCTGCTGCCTCCTTACCTGTAGAACCGCCTTCCTGGTAAACCAAGTGGGTCAATGAATGCTCGTTCCAGCAACATCAGTTGGTCGTTCATGATTCTCACTGCAATGGGACTTTCAAGCACAAAATGAACCATCAGAATCCTGACCAAGGAACCAGAGTCTATGCTCATATTCAACAGGAATGAGGAATGGGAAAGTAAGCATCTATAACTAATAGGATATTAATACTAAAAGGATTACGTGCTTCCATGGGAAGCCCACATAACAAAGATTTATAATGATAGACATGCATCAGAAAATGGCTTAATAACAATACAGACATGTATTGTTAAAAAAAAACTGACATGTATAAAGGCTCCACATGCTGTGATTCCACCCCGGGGAAATGGGTCTGGAACAGGGTTTGCTGCTGGGAATAATCCAAACCCATCTGAGGGATGAAACAGCTGCCTGCCAGAACTGCAGTTTTATTGAGTACAGAGACCACACCCGGGCTGGGGAGTAAGACAAGAGGCCTATTCTGAGCCAGTCCTGCCCAGGCATGCTTGAGCCATGTGAAACAAGAAAACAGGAAAATCTCTGTTTGGGGTGAAACAACGTTATAAACAAACAGATACAAAGAAACCTGGAATGATCTTTGTTTTGGATGAAACCAAGTTGTAAATTGTGAACCAACAGGCATGAAGAAAGCTTGCATTTCTTAGAAGAAAACCCAGTTCCCCAATAAAGGAAAATGTTCTGTCACATTTTCCTCGAGAAGCTATTTGGTTGGACTGAGGATGAAAAGGCAGAAAATGCTACCTTATAAAGATGGAGAAGGCACAAGATCTATAGCATGCAGTGGCACCCATGAGCAGAAACATTTGTGCATTATGAGGCAGCCAGCCTCTGGGTCCTTGGTAAGTTCTCTGGATGCTCTTACAAGCCCAAGGGGAGAAGAATCTCTGAAAAATGACTGGCCCAGAGCCAGTGATATGGCTTAGCAGTCAAGCTAAGCTTTCTGCCGAAGTGGAGACTGGAAACACATGGACTTACAGACTGAAAAGAAAGACAGGAAGGAATGGGGACTGGGAGACAGTACAGTGGAGTGAGTGCTTCCTTTGCATGCAACTAATCCCCAGCATCCATAGGATCTCCCGACCTCACCAGAAATGATTCCTGAGAAGAGCAGGGTGTAACCCCTGAGCACCACAAGGTGTGGCTCAAAAAAATAAAGTTAAAATAAGGCCCCAGAAGGTAAGGAAAAGAATAGAATGGAGGGGAGAAAAATAGATGTGAAATAACAGGAGCAAGGGGTCAAGGTGATTCTGGTACATTGGTGGTACAAGAAAGGATAGAAAGAACTAAATATCCTAACCACAGAGTCAACAACAATGAAATTATGAAACCCAAACTTTAACAACCAAACTTTACAAGGTGCCTGTTATGATGACAGATTGGAGGATGGGTAGCTATGGAATGGACTCTGGGAACATAGGTGGAGAGAGGTTGATACAGTGGACTGATGCTGAAACATTGTATGTCTACAACTCAACTATTAATAAATTTGTAAATAACAATGCTTTAAATAAAAATTTTAAGTTAAAAAATATAAATAAGTAACAATTTAAAAAAGTTCCACCGCTGGTCCTGACCTCTCTGCTGTCTCTCACTCCATCTCAGGTTTGTCTGCTGAATGACACTGGCCACTCCTATCAACCCTCCTCTTGCCAAATCGCATGGACACTAGTGTGTCTGCATAAAGACATTTCAATTTATATCAGATATATTTCCAGGTAGATTGGACCTAGCACTTCTTTCACTTAGAAAATATACAACTAAAAACTCTGTTGAACAAACCAGTGAATTAGTTGGCAATATTTCTATCAAACTCAGATAATGTCGCATGTTTAGGAAAATAGCGTTGTTTGTTTTTTTTTTTTTTGGTTTTGTTTTTTTTTGGTTTTTGGTTTTTGGGCCACACCCAGCAGCGCTCAGGGTTTACTCCTGGCTCTGTGCTTAGAAATCGCTCCTGGCAGACATGGGAGACCATATGGGATGCCAAAATTCAAACCAACCACCTTAGCTCCTGGGTCGGCTGCTTGCAAGGCAAATGTCCTACCGCTATGCTATCTCTCTGGCCCCAGAAAATAATTTCTAAAGAAGATTATCTATAGCCATCTCTTATACAATCAATTCAATAAATCACTTTCTTAACTCCAACATTCCAACCCACCAAATGCAAAGAACAATGGAAAAACTAAGGAAGACAACTGCAATTGAGGCTATGGAGAGAAATCCTGGCAAATTTCCAAGCTCACCAAAACACTATCATAATGAGTCCTGTCTTCTGAGTCTAATACAGTACAGCATTGTGATGTGGAACTGGGGTGACCAAAAAAATAATTTATAAATGACTGCACAAGGACGCACTAGCATCCGCACGAATTGAGAAAATGAAGACTGAAGGGGAAGGAAGGAAAGATGCTGAGAAAGACCCAAAAAGACAGCCTCATTTGCGTTTGGTGGAAGGAATTAAGAAGTGAGATTCCCTATTCCCTCCCTGGCACCAACCTGGCTGGCCCCAAGGGCAGATGAACAGTGATGGCCTTGGAACACCCGGCAGTGCTCAGGGGTTACTCCTGGTTCTACACTCAGAAATCACTCCTGGCACTCTCGGGGGACCATATGGGATGCCAGGATTCGAAACACTGACCTTCTGCATGAAAGGCAAATGTCTTACCTCCATGCTATCTCTCTGGCCCCATCCTTTTTTTTTTAAATAATAAACAAGATAGGCAAACACTGGTAAGTCTTACAAGGAAAAAAGGGGAAAATGCTCAAATAAATCAGATCAGAGATGAAAGGGGAGAGATTACAACAGAACCCTAAGAAATCCAATACATCATGAGAGCTTTTTATGGACATCTGTACTCTATTAAGCTAGAGAACCTATACTAAGTGGGCAGATTTCTGGGAAAATATAATCTCCCAAAACTGAAAGAGGAGGAAATAGAAAGCCTAAACAAGACAATCACAAGTAAGGAAATTAAAACAGTAATTGAAGGGCTGGAGCACAGCAGTAGGGCATTTGCCTTGCATGCAGCTGACCCAGGACCAACCTCATTTCGATCCCTGACACCCCATATGGTCCCCCAACCCAGGAGCAATTTCTGAGTACATAGCCAGAAACCCTGACCATCACTGGGTGTGCCCAAAACCATAAACAAACAAACAAACAATAATTGAAGAAAATCACAAGAAATTTGAAACAGAAACTCCCCAATAATAAAAGTCTGGACCAGACAGGTTTATAAGTGAGTTTTATCAAGCATTCAGAAAATAATTATTATCATCGACTCTTCCAAAATATCGAAGAAATGGGAATTCTCCGTAATATCTTCTATGAAGCTAACATCACACTCATTCTCAAAACTGACAGAAGATACTACCCAGAAAGAAAACTATAGACCAATATTACTGATGAACATGGTTGCAAAAATCCTTAATAAAATCTTGGCAAACTAGGGCTGGAATGGTGGCACAGTGGTAAGGCATTTGCCTTGCATATGGTCGACCTAAGACTAACCTCGATTTGATCCCCGGCATCCCATATGGTTCCCCAAGCCAGGAGTGATTTCTGAGCGCATAGCCAGGAGTAACCCTTGAGCATCACCGATGTGGCCCCTCAAAAAATAAATAAATAAAATCTTGGAAAACCAAATCCAACAATACATCAAAAAGATTATACATCATAACCAAGTGGGTTTCATCCCAAGGATGCAAGGATGGTTCAATATACACAAATCAATCAACATCATACATCACATCAGTAAAAGGAAGGATAAAAAAAAGACATGATCATGTAGATTGATGCAGAGAAAGTATTTGGCAAAATCCAACATCCATTCACGATGAAAAACCCTCAGCAAAATAGGTGGGGAAGGAACCTTCCTCAAGATAGTAACAGCTATCTTTTAAAATCCCACAGTCAACATTATTCTTAATGAAGAAAAACTAAAATAGTCTTTATGAAGCTAACATAACCTGCTACCAAAAGCAGACAGAGATGCCACAAAAATGAGAACTATACAACAATACGAAAACAGAAGCAAAGATTCTCAACAAAATCCTAGCAAATAGGATCCAATGGCTCATCAAAAGGTCAACACCATGACCAAGTAGAGTTCATCCAGTGATGCAAAGTTAATTTAACATACACAGGTCATCATATCAACAAAAGAAAATAAAATCCATTATCACATTAATGCAAAGATATGCATTTGACAATGCAGATATGCACCTGATGCAGATAAAGTATTTGACAAGGTCCAACACCCATTCATAAAAAAAAAAAACTCTCAACAAAATCTAAATTGAAATAACTTTTCTCAATATAATCAAGATCATTTACCACAAGTCCGTGGCAAATATTATACTCAACGAAGAAAGACAAAATCCCTTTTCTCTAAGATCTGGCATAATACAAAGTTGTCCCCTCTCACCACTTCTTTTTAACATAGTACTGGAAGTACTTGCCATAGCAATTAGGGAAGAAAAAGATATCAAGGGCATCCAGAATAATCTCACTAATATGAGGTATATAAGGAAAATAAAACACAGTGTGGGGATGGTATTTAGAGACAATAAAGATGAAAATCAGGAGGACCATTCCATGGTAGGTAGCTTGCCACAAAGAACAGGACATTCACAGCATCCCTTCATTTGCAGTAGTACAAACCCCAGTGTCACAAAGAAGATAGAGGGGGAGAGCGAGCAAGTGAGAGAAAGAAAGTGAAGTAAAATGCCTGCCCTAGAGGAAGGCAGGAGAGGTGACTGCACAAGAAGAGGGTATCAGAGGGGTTGAGAGGGAAACTAGTGACAGTGGAGATGGGAAATGCACCCTGGTGAAGTTTGTTGTACATTGTATGACTGTAACTCAATCTGAACAACTTTGTCTATGAAAAAACTGTATTATGGGAGTCGGCGAGGTGGCGCTAGAGGTAAGGTGTCTGCCTCGCAAGCGCTAGCCAAGGAAGGACTGCGGTTTGATCCCCGGCGTCCCATATGGTCCCCCCAAGTCAGGGGCAATTTCTGAGCGCTTAGCCAGGAGTAACCCCTGAGCATCAAACGGGTGTGGCCCAAAAAAAACTGTATTATGAAAAAGAAGAAACATGAGCTAAAATTAGAAGGCAGCTAACTGAATGGGAGAAAATTTTTGCACTCAACACATCAGATAAAGTTTTGATATATATCTAGGATCTACAAAGTACTCACAAAAGTTAAGTCCATAAAACCTAAAGTTTCCATTAAAAATGGGGAGCAAAAATAAACAGACACTTCTCTGAGGAAGACTAACAGATGGCCAACAAACATGAAAAAATGCTTATCACTTAGCATTAGGGACATCCAAATCAAGACAACATTGAAATATCATCTTACACCAGTAAAGATGGGTCATATCAAAATACCGAGAACAATCTGTGTTGGCAGGAATGTAGTGAGAAAGGAACTCTCATCTACTGCTGGTGGGAATGCTGCCTGGTCCAACCTCTATGGAAAACAGTATGGAGGGTGCCCAGTAAACTCAGAATTGATCTTCCATATGACACCCAGTGTAAGATGACACCCAGTATGAACCCAAAACAAAGGTATTCCCCCATTTCCTCTTTCCTTTAAACCTTTCCTTTTATGTATATATTTATATATATATATATATATATATATATATATATATATATATATATATATATATATATATATATATATATATATATATATCACTCTATTCTGTCCCACCCTGGTGGATTTTGTTCTGGAAGAATAAAGAGCAGTTTCACTGTGGTGGGTTCATTGAGACCACAGGCAAAAAAGCAAACTGACTCCATGATTCTTTTCTGACATCCTGGTTTGCTAATCCTTTACTGCTACTCTGCTTCTTTAGAGCTGTCCCTCTGGGATTAAAAATATATGTGTGGGGCCGGATCTATGGCACAAGTGGTATAGCGTTTGCCTTGCATGCGCTAACCTAGGACAGACTGTGATTCGATCCCCCAGCGTCCCATATGGTCCCCCAAGCCAGGAACAATTTCTGAGCACATAGCCAGGAGTAACCCCTGAGCATCAAACGGGTGTGGACCAAAAAATAAAAAATAAAAAAACTTCAGCAATCCCTCTTTTAGGTAGCTACACCCAGAACAGAAAAACATTCATCTAAAAGTATAAATGCACACTGCTATTTATTGCAGCACTCAGTATACTAGTCATGACTTGGAATCAACCTAGATGTCCAACAGATGAGTAGATCATAAAGGTGTGGTACATATATACAATGGAATACTACATAACTGTAAGGAATGATGCAGTCATGCAATTTGCCACAACATGGGTGGAACTGGAACATACTAAGCTAAAGGAAGCAAGCCAGAAGAAGAAAGATAAATACAAAATGATATGTCTTATTGTGATATTTAGAATAACTGCATGAAAACACACAGTGGTCTAAATGGGAGTTGTCTCAAAGACCCTTGTCTCAGAGTATATCAAGGAGAAGGAAAGAAATGGAGTAGAAGAGGAGAAACACAAATATGAAAGGATGGGGGCCAAGGGCCAGCAGTCTGAAATAAATATCCAACCCAAAGGTATCAACAATGGAATCAAGAGACCCAAACTATAACAATCTAAACTTAAAATGGCCCTGTTATAATGAAGATCTTTGTAAATCACAATGGTTTCAATAAAATTAAAAAAAATTTCTTTTAAAAAAATTTTAAAGAGCATGGGCCCGGAGAGATAGCACAGCGGCGTTTGCCTTGCAAGCAGCCGATCCAGGACCAAAGGTGGTTGGTTCGAATCCTGGTGTCCCATATGGTCCTCTGTGCCTGCCAGGAGCTATTTCTGAGCAGACAGCCAGGAGAAACCCCTGAGCACCGCCGGGTGTGACCCAAAAACAAAAACAAAAAAAAAATTTTAAAGGAAGAAAAGTGATATGGACTAAATTGTGGAACAATGTATGCTGGATAACATAATACTTTGTGGGGCTGGAGTGATAGCGCAGAGGTAGGGTGTTTGCCTTGCATGTTAATGACCCAGAACAGACCTGGGTTCGATCCCTGGCACCCGATATGGTCCCCCCGAGCCTGCCTGGAGCGACTTCTGAACACAGAGCCAGGAGTAACCTCTGAGCACCGCCGGTTGTGGGCCCCCCCAAAAAAACACAAACAGACATAATACTTTGTGTTTAACTTTTTAAAGAGGGTCCACAAGCAGCAGTGAGGGTGTGGGGGAGGGACTTCTTGCAATTAGAGCCTAGAAGTTCGGGGCTTAGCTAGGCAATGTCCAGAGCCATATGACCACACTGGACCTGCTGGGCACATGTGCCTAGCACTTGAGCTATCTTCCAGGCCTCTGTGTTTACCTTTGTAATTATTGGTCAACCCAAAAGTGGGTAAATAAAATGTAGACAAATATTAAAAAGGTTTTAAGGTAATAGAAGCATTTGGAACATAGTAAAATATATTACAAATGCAATTAAGTCCAAGATACTGCCTAAAGTCAGGCATCTTAATGTGCAGACTCCAAAAAAATGCCTCCTGGGGTCTCAGAGGGACCTAGTTTAGTGTCCTCATGAGAGTCATATTTCTCAGACTTGACTATGTAGAAAAACCATCCAAACAGGCTCGTTCAAGCACTGAGGGAGTTATGGTGGCCAGTCTCCAAGCTTGCAAGTCATAATCAAAGCAGCAAAGATTCAGAGTTGAATGCTTATCGCACTGCATACAACACATACTAGAAACCAAATCGCTTTCCAAAAAAATTATCTTTAGATTTGATACTTACTCATTAACATCAACTTGCATAAGTCTTCTATGAAAATCAGAGGCAGCTTCTGAGAAGTTTTTCACAGCAGAAAACAAGGCATCTTTTTGTTTTTAATGAAAAACATAGAATAGGAAATGGTCAGCACAGCCTTCATAATTCAGTGCCTGCCCTCCCTGTTACAGAACAGAAACAAAAGTGTTCCCTCTCTGTCATTTTTCAGAAACATAGAAAATTAGAACAAAGAAGTATTGTGTAAAATAAGTAGCACTTAAAGTATGGAAATAATTGTTTTCTTATTTTGCTTTTAGGCCACATACAGGGATATACAGGGATGCTCAGGACGTGGCTCTCCACTAAGGAACTACTCCTGACAGGTTCAAGGGACAATATGGGGTGCCAGGGATAACTCCTTATCAGCCCTTTACAAAGTAAATGTCCTACCTGCTGTACTATCAATCCAGACCCAGTAAATAATTTTAAAGATGCTAGGACACAGACTTTTAAATGTCTGCCTTATCAGAAACCCAGATCTCTGTTCGTCCTTTAGTCTGTCTGGGTCACACCCAGCAATGATTAGGTAACTTCCAGTTCTGTGCTCAGGGATCACTCCTAGGGATCAAACTTGGGCTGATTGTGTGCTCTGTCTGCTGTGCTATCGTCAGAGCACCAACCCAGAATTTTTTATGCAATCAATAGGTATTTATCAGGACAACTATAAGGGAAGACACTGAACATAGACATAACAGAGCTATGTTCTTCAGATTTTGATGAGATTTTAAAAGGCTGATCTCTTTCCATATTTTTTAATACCTGTTCTCAAGTAAAGATTTTTATTACTTTGGGGGGGTTACACCCAGCAGCGCTCAAGAGTTACTCCTCGCTCTGTGCTAAGAAATCACTCAGTATTATGCTGAGTGAAATAAGTCAGAGAGAGAGAGAAAAACGCAGAATGGTCTCACTCATCTATGGGTTTTAAGAAAAATGAAAAACATTCTTACAATAATACTTTTCAGACACAAAAGAGAAAAGAGCTGGAAGTTCCAGCTCACCTCAGGAAGCTCACCACAAAGAGTGATGAGTTTAGTTAGAGAAATAACTACATTTTGAACTGTCCTAATAATGAGAATGTATGAAGGAAATGGAAAGCCTGTCTAGAGTACAGGTGGGGGTCGGGTAGGGAGGAGGGAGACTTGGGACATTGGTGATGGGAATGTTGCTCTGGTGATGGGTGGTGTTCTTTACATGACTGAAACCCAAACACAATCATGTATGTAATCAAGGTGTTTAAATAAAACTATATATATATAAAGAAAAAGCACATGGCAGAGAAAGGCCATGAGGAATAAAGTGAGTTGACTCCAGTGGAAAAAAAAAAAAAAGAAATCACTCAGGCAGGCACGGGGGACCATATGGGATGCTGGGATTCGAACCACCATCTGTCCTGGATCAGCTGCGTGCGAGGCAAATGCCTTACCACTGTGCTATCTCTCCGGCCCAATTTATTACTTTTTTTGCAGGGGCACACCCAGCGGTGCTCCAGGGGTACTCCCAGCTCTGCACTCAGGACTTCTCCTGACAGGCCCCAGGGAACATATTGGGGTGCTGGTGATCAAACTCAAGTCAGTGATGTGCAAGGCCATGCAAGTACCCTATCCATAGTACTATCTCTCCAGACCCTTAGGATTTTTATTTAAAGATAATGCAGGCAACCTGTGACCAACTGATGTCTCTAGACCAATGGTCCTCAAACTACAGCTCACAGGCCACATATTGTATTTATTCCCATTTTGTTTCTTCACTTCTAAATAAGATATATGCAGTGTGCATAGAAATTTGTTCATAATTCTTGTTTTTACTATAATCTGGCCCCCCAACAGTCTGAAGGACAGTGAACTGGCCCCCTGTTTAAAAAGTTTGAGGACCCCTGCTCTAGACTGATAATAAAAAGAAAAAGAGCAGGTCTGATCTGGTCAGGTCAAATTTTACAAAGTTTTAGATTTCTGTTATGTGTGGGGGTTTTGTTTTGTTTGTTTTATTTTGTGGCCTTGCCTGCTAATACGCAGGGCTTTCTCCTTGCTCTGTGCTCAACATCACTTCTGCCTGGCTGGGGGGCCACAGGAGATGCCGGTGATTCAACCTGGGTCAGCTGCACGCAGGCAAAACTCCACCTGCTGATCTATATCACTCAGGCCCCAAAATTTATAGTTTTAAAGGAAAATTGTTCTATTTTTCTACATATGTTTTGTTAAGATATTGATTGGCTACTTGCATTAATGCTGTGATACAAGGGATATGATTATCATCGTACTTATATAATACATGTGACATATGATATATTATTTATAATATAATAAATACTTCATAATAATAGTGCACTTATAGCTCTAGACACAGAACTTGTGAAGAGCCACATGGCTGACAAGTCAGTACAGAGAGCACTTAATTATTGCTCCTACTTTTTTAAAGCCACTTACAAATACAAAAATGCCAAGATTATGAGAGCTAAAAAAAAGCACTAATCTGTTTTCTGGTAGACAAAAGAAACAGTAAACTAACTTAGTATGTGCTCTGCAGGAGGCCCAGATTAAATCCCTGACACTGCCAGGAACAACCCCCAAAAATAGAGTTGGGAGTAGCCCCCGCTCCCCATTGATGGTTGTAACCCAAAATCCAAAAACAACCATATATTTTTTAATTTGGGGGGAATGGGGGTTACTCCTGGCTCTGTGCTCAGAAATCGCTCCTGGCAGGCTCAGGGGACCATATGGGATGCCGGAAATCCCAGGTCTGTCCCAGGTCAGCCACGTGCAAGACAAATGCCCTATGTTGTCCTATCACTCTGGCCCCTCAGATTTTCAAATACACATAGAAATCAAGATAGAATTGGGGCTGTGATGATAGTACTGCGGATAAGGTGCTTGCTTTATATGCAGCTGACTAGGGTTTGACCCCAGCTCCCCATTTAGTTCCCCAAGCTCTGCCAAGAGTGATTCCTGAGTGCAGAGCCAAAAAAAGACCTAAGCATCTCCAGGTGTGGCTCAAAAACAAACAAAATGGGGGCCGGGGAGGTGGCGCTAGAGGTAAGGTGTCTGCCTTACAAGCGCTAGCCAAGGAACGGACCGCGGTTCGATCCCCCGGCGTCCCATATGGTCCCCCCAAGCCAGGGGCGATTTCTGAGCACATAGCCAGGAGTAACCCCTGAGTGTCAAACGGGTGTGGCCCAAAAACAAAAAAACAAAACAAAAAAAAAAACAAAATGAAGATAGATAAGAATTGAAATGTTATTGCTGGGATCTGGTAACATTTGGCACAAGAGTAGTCAACTATGTGCAAGGCATACCTCACACAGCTGTACTCTATCTCCTGCCTCCCTAAAGTCTCTTTAATAAGTGCTTTTAAATGTACATATTTAACTATCATTTTCATTTTTAGCAACACCAACTAGTGCCTAGAGCTGCTTCTAGCTCTGTACTCAGGGATGACTCCCAGCAGTGCTTAGGGAAATCAGGTGGTATCCAAGAGAGGACTTAGGTCTCCTATCAAGTTCTTTTTTTTTTTTTTTTTGCCTATCAAGTTCTTAATAGTGCTTTAAAGTGTTTTCCTAGATGTCATAATTAGTTATTTAGGCAGGAATAAATTCTGGAATGAAGCAGTAGGAATGACGGTAGAATGAAGGTAGGCAATTATATCAGAAAGTTTTAAGGATTTTAAAATATCTATCCAGACTGTTCTTACCAAATGTTACTCCATGGTCTCTCAATTGTTGTTCATGCTTCTTGGATAAATTGCTGATACTCGTAGCATAGCTTTTCAAAGCTTTTGCATAGTCTTGAATATTGAAAGGAATGATTTGAGAGTCTGCGAGCTCATAAACCAATGCTCCTCGTAACTGAGCAACAGAAAGCTGCTTTCTAAATGTGGGGTCATAAAATTTCTCTACCAATTCAAACGTCTCATAGATTGTATGATAGACCGGGTAGCTGCTGTAACGATCTGTTTTCTAAAAAAGAGGGGAAGGGCGAGTATAGACAAACATTCAAATTGCATTATTTAAGTATACTTTATGTAACCCCAAATATACTGTAAAAAAAAAAAAGTAAAAGGAAACCACGAACACTGAGTATTATCACAATGAAGCCAATAAAATGGTAAAATTTGGCTAAAACACCAAATGTTCACTGACTTAAAAAAACTGGGGGGGGGGGGGCAGAGAGATAGCACAGCAGCGTTTGCCTTGCAAGCAGCCGATCCAGGACCAAAGGTGGTCGGTTCGAATCCCAGTGTCCCATATGGTCCCCCGTGCCTGCCAGGTGCTATTTCTGAACAGATAGCCAGGAGTAACCCCTGAGCACTGCCGGGTGTGGCCCAAAAAAAAAAAAACTGGGGGGAGGGGCCAGAGAGATAGTATGGAGGTAAGGCGTTTGCCTTTCATGCAGAAGGTCGGTGGTTCAAATCCAGGCATCTCATGTGGTCCCTGTGCCTGCCATGGGGCGATTTCTGAGCATAGAGGCAGGAGTAACCCCTGAGCGCTGCCAGCTGTGACTCAAAAAAACAAAAAACAAACAAAAAAAAAACTGGGGCGGGGGGCATACCAATGGAACTTAGGGGTTGCTCCTGACTGTGCTCATGAATGTATAAATAATATACAATGTACACTATACACAAACACTCATACACACACTCACATATACATGGTTTTTATTCTTTGGGCCTCCCACACAATGCCAATGCTGCGGGGACCAAGTCACTCCTAGTAGCATCAGGCCAATGAGGCTCTGCTGCTCTTTGCTGGGCCGGAGAATGTGCAAAGTTGCTTGGGCTTGGTGTGGATCACCAAGGCCATAGTCAGTAGTGCTTGGATGAGGAGATATGTGGTAGCAGGGTAGACGCATGAATCCCTGACCATTGAGCTATTGCTTCAACCCCTTCGTAGAAATGTTTTTTTACTCTTTAGGTCTTCTCAAATATCCTCATATCACCAAATGTCCTAATGTTAGCTTTCCGTTGTTTGCTACTTTGCTACAGGTATTATTATCGCTGCTTTACATATCACTCCAAGGCTACCCTCGCTAGTCTCTCTTCTATCTAATTCTATGATTTTCATTATTTTGGACATCAGAAACAAGTTCTTCAAACTAAGAATGACACGAAACTGAGGAATTCTTGCAAGTGGTAAAGTACTGCTATCATGTTTCAATTTAAATAAGTCTCTGCAGAAACTGATACCTGAATTCTAGATTGTTCTAGATTGCTAGATTGCCCACTTCTTTGTGAATTGTGTTCTGTAGAGTTGATCTGTAAGGGCTATGTAGCCTATTCAGTTATTAGTTAGCATTGAAAACTGGCAAATCTGAGTTCACTGATGTCATTTTGTTTGATTCATAACATAATTTGCACATACTCTGAGTTGACATATCCAAAATCTTGCATATCACTTAAGAGACAATGTTGCAAACTAGTCACTGTAGAACAGAAAGATGAATCAAGTCAAAAAGAAAAACCAGGTCAGAGCAATAGTACAGCAGGTAAGGCACTTACTTGCCTTGCATGCAGCCAACTCAGGTTCAATCCCCAAGAACTCTAGATGATCTACCAAGCCCACCAAGAGTGATCCCTGCGTTCAAAGCCAGGAGTGAACCATGGGCATTGCTGGGTGTGGCAAAAAAATAAAAAGATAAGAAAAGCAATCTCCAGTCAGACCCGAAGCCCCAGACTAGGAGGCCAGCAGGAATGGGTTGTGAAGACAGGCTGCAGACCAAGTAACTTGGTCTCATAGTCTCCCTGACTATCAAAAGACTGACACCAGAATCTACAGATGCAGAAGAGCTTTCAACAACCCACACCAGACAGTCTGAGAACTACTTGGTGTTTTTTGTTTGTTTGTTTGGGGGTGGGTTGTTTTGGGGTTTGTTTGCTTCATCTCAATTTTTGTTTTGCCAGTATAATGTAGCAAGTCTGAAGGCTCTTTCCTTTTTCTTTTTTTTTTAAATATCTTTATTTAAGCACCATGGTTACAAATATGTTTGTAGTTGGGTTTCAGGCAGTGCCAACATTTCCACCACCAATGTCCCCCTACCTCCATCCTCCCCCACCCCTGATTGTCTTCGAGACAGACATTCTGTTTCTCTCACTCACTATCATTATTATGATAGTTGTCCGTGTGGTTATTTCTCTAACTGCACTCATCAGTCTTTGTGATAAGCCTCGAATCGTGGGCTGTCCTTCCAAATCTCATCTCTATTATCTCTGGGTATTATTACTATACTGTCTTTTGTTTTACTTAAACCCCACCAATGAATGAGACTATTCTGTGTCTCTCTCTCTCCCTCTAACTCATTTCACTGGAACTACTTGTTACTGATAAGCAGAGAAAAGACTGGCGTTGCTGTCAGCTACCTCTGCACTGAAGACCCAGCAGTGAAGATTCCCAAATCACCCCTACTCCTCCCTGCGCTTCTCTGTCCTTGGGATGCTCCCCAGGCCACATGTCCACTGATGACGGCGATCAGAAAGAATGTGGCCTGCAGAGCAATGAAGGCTTACCCGGTTCTTCGTGTAGCGGGCTCGGCCTGAAGCAATTCCAAGTCTCTGAAAGAAAGCTTCGAAATCGCTGCCAGATCCCAGTTTGTTGATTCTAGTACAGAATGGAGAGATAAATACAGGAACAAATGGCAAGAAGTTAAACTGGTGGAACAGTAAGTCCTAATGCAAGAGTAAAAAGGAGCTGCATGCCATTTTTAGAGCTGAGAAAAGGAACCCTAAGGCACATTTCCCTTCACCTGCTGGTACTAGGTGTCATTACCCACACGCAGTACCCACAGCTGACCTGGTTCCCTGGTTATGAGCACTGACATACTAGTCTAGAGGGAACTACAAGTAATAGAAAGGGTCCCTGCCTGATATAACGCACTGAATCTAAATAAGTCTTATTTGAGGGGGGCACCTCACCAGCACTGCTTGGTGGCTAATCTTGACTGCTCAGGATTCACAAATGGCAGTGCTTTAGGGACCACTTGGTGCATTAACCCCTCTTCAACTCTGCAGCCCCTAAGTCAGTCTTATTTCATTTCATTGAATACATTTTGTATAGTTTTATTTTATTTATTCTTTGGGGGGGTTGGGCCACACTCAGTGACGCTCAGGGGTTACTCCTGGCTATGCGCTCAGAAATCGCTCCTGGCTTGGGGGGACCATATGAAACATTGGGGATCAAACCACGGTCCATCCTAGGCTAGCGCGGGCCTAGGATGCCTTACCGCTTGCACCACCGCTCCGGCCCCTTTATTTTATTTTTTGGCATACTTGGTAGTACTTGGGATCTACTCCCTACTAAGGGGCCACTCTCAATAGTGCTCAGAGACAGAGTGGTGCTAGAAATTGAACTCAGACCTCCTTCATTGCAAAAGACATGCTCAGTTCAGTAAGCTATTTTCCTGGCCCATTACAGCATATTTATTTCTGACATTTTTTGTTGAAAATGTCAACAAAGACCTGAGAGATAATAGAGTGAGTTGGTTGCACACAGCCAACCCATGTTCAAACTGCAACACCAAAAATGATCCCCCTCATACCGCCAAGAGAGATCTCTGAACACCCTGGGTGTAGTAAAAATAAAAATAAAATACATGCCTGTAAACTATTAAATGGTGTGTGTGTGTGTGTGTGTGTGTGTGTGTGTTTGCGCACGCATATGTGTGTAAATTTTGGGATTTGGTTTTGGTTTTAGGGTCACACATAGCAAAGCTAAGGAATCACTCCTGGGGGGGCTCAAGGGACCATAAGGGATTCTGGGGATTTAATCAGGGTCAGTACATGGAAGGCAAGTATGTGGCCTCTAATATGTATTCTTTTTTTTTTTTTTTTTTTTTTTTTTTTTTTGGTTTTTGGGCCACACCCTGTGCCGCTCAGGGGTTACTCCTGGCTATGCGCTCAGAAGTTGCTCCTGGCTTCTTGGGGGACCATATGGGACACCGGGGGATCAAACCGCGGTCCGTCCTAGGCTAGCGCAGGCAAGGCAGGCACCTTACCTCCAGCGCCACCGCCCGGCCCCTAATATGTATTCTTATATTGAGACATTAACTATATATTATTAAAACATCCTGTAACTCTGGTACTTTTAATAGGTACATACAATTTTTTACCAAGAGACACAAAAGTCTTTAATAATAATTTTTAAGCTAGAAATCATAACACTAATAATAATAGTTAATATTTTTCATTAAATTTTTTTTGGCCACACAGGGTACATACAATTTTTCTAATGGAAACATTTAAATTTTCACATGACTTATCCGCAATATGAAATGAAACTACAAGCTTCCCCATCATCTGCTGGTTTCAGAAACAGTATTGCAATATAAAGAAAGATTCAAAAACCTGCTACTGAATGAAAGGAAGTGAAAAATAGTTACATAAAGTCTACAGAATACAATTTAAAGGTAATTATACCTCCTCTTAATAACTTAGTAACGAGTAATAGTTATTTTTATGTCATTACTACTTAAGTCTTATAAATCAATGCTTATAACTGAATGAATTTTTTGCAATGACCTAATGTAGAAAATAACTGACTAGAAATTTTCAGAACTGCTCTCTCTCTTACAGGCTGAAAGACTTGCCTATTCTTACTTGATTATCTTGTACTATTCAAACTTGTGAACCATCTGAGAATTGTATGACCAGAGAAACATGGGAAAATTATATTAAAAATTCATACTCAGGCCGGAGAGATAGCATGGAGGTAAGACGTTTGCCTTTCATGCAGAAGGACAGTGGTTCGAATCCCGGCATCCCATATGGTCCCCCATGTCTGCCAGGAGCGATTTCTGAGGGTAGAGCCAAAAGTAACCCCTGAGCACTGCCGGGTGTGACCCAAAAACAAAAAAAAAAAATTCATACTCAGGGCCAAAGAGATAGCATAGCATGGAGGTAAGGCATTTGTCTTGCATGCAGAAGGACGGTGGTTTGAATCCCGGCATCCCATATGGTCCCCTAAGCCTGCCAAAAGCAATTTCTGAGCATAGAACCAGGAGTAACCCCTGAGCGCTGCCAGGTGTAACCCAAAAACAAAAAAACAAAAATTCATACCCTGGGGCTGGAGTACATCTGGGTAGATGTTTGCCTTGTATGCAGCCAATCTAGGTTTAATTCTCAGCACCTTTTATGGTCCCCTGGACCCTCCAGAAATGATCCTTGAGCACAGAGCCAGAAGTAACCCCTGAGCAAAGCCAGGAATGGCCAAAAAATATTCGTCAAGTGGAAGATATGTATACAATGACTAACCTAGGAAGGTTTTCATTTTCCAATGAAGGGTCCTTTACCAACCAGCTTTCATAAAGAGATTTGTTCTCGAAGCCGTCATCAGGACTAGCGATCTGGGGAGGGGGGAAAAACACTGAGGAGAAGCAGAAGCAATAAATCCTATGCCAGAAGTTGACTTCAGCATTTAGTTCTAATAAGCACATCTGTGTATCATGTTTATTTACAAAACAAATGTTTTTGCAAGTGACTATGGAAAAAATTCAAATTCCCATTTATTTATGATGCCTACCAATTGAGGACTTTTCTGCATACCAAAGATAATATTTCCTGATGATCACAGTGGCCTTTCAAATAAATTCTCATTTAACCAATGTCATTACTTTAATGTTGGGTAGCTTAGATTTATTTATGTGATAAAACTGTGATATAAACTTTAGCAATGGGTCAAATGCAGTCACCATGTTTGAATCAGGCCAGCTCAATCGATTCACTCTTTTCTCAAATGAGATGTAAACCAAGCCATGTATTACGACTACACCTGCCCATGCAGCAGAAAGCTGCCCACCTCTGGAGGAGAGGGTGAGACCAGTCCCCACCCTTCTGAAGCCAGGCTTGCTGCCTTCATCACCCAGAATCACCATTTCTCCAATGGCCCTGCCTCGTCTGTGAGCCTCGACAATTCCCTGCAGGGACATTGATCTGAGCACACTTCAAACACACCAGTTTTAGGGCTGATATCCCCAGTGCTTTTTGGAGAAAGTGTAGGCACCCTCCTTCTACATCTTCCTTCTTCCAGGAGGCATGCCAGCTGAGTACATGCTCCTAAAAGTCAGAGTATTAGGAATAGTCTTTGAATTTATGGACAACTTCATTTGTTTGACGTTGTCATCCCTAAAGGAATACCCCAATTTAACAGAATGGACAGCTAACAAGAGCTTACTAAATATTTTGCTATTGTATTAAAGTTGAAATACAATAATTTTCACAAAATGTACTCTTTCATTTTTCTTTGTTTTTTTCTTTATTTTATTTTTTTTTCTTTTATATTTATTTTATGTTCAATAACTTATCTGGAAACAATGTATTATGATTAACTATGTCAACTATGTGGTGCATTTTCTTTCAATAAATAAATTTTAAAATAAACTTTAGCAATGAGGCAAGAGAGACATTATGCAGGTAAGGTCTTGCCTTGTTTGCAGACAACCCAGGTTTGATGTCCAGCATCCCATATGGCTCCCCAAGAACACAGGAGTGATTCCTGAGTACTGCCGAGTGTGGCCCCAAACCAATAAGAAAAATTAAAATTTTAGCAATAATATTGTTAATAATAAGTTAATTGCTAACAAAGTAATAATATTAACTTGACTTGGCTGATAAAATTGCTTCAGGAAGCAGGTACAGCTTAGGACATTATACATGAAATTGTCATGTAAGCATTGATTTAGTAAGCCAGGTGTGGTAGGGAAGATCTTTGATTTTAGAGTCTAATTATATTTCAACAAAATCAGAATTTTATGTGTTTAAAAAGTCATGATTTCAGATTTGTATGAGACTTTTAAAAACTTCTGTGTATATTTCAAAACAGTTTTTGTTTGGTTTGGCTTTGGGTTTTGTGCCACACCCCACTAGTACATGGAACTAACTCCTGGCTCCGTACTGAGGGATCACACCTGGTGGTGCTTGCTGGAGAAGGAACCCAGGACAGCAACATGCAAGGCAAAGGACCTATCTGTCACACTATCATTTTTCACTGTCCTCATTAAAAGTGAACTGTCAGGGGTACAGTGATGGCACAGCAAGGCGGGGATTTTCAATCCTCAGCACCCCATATGGTCCCCCAAGCCAGGAGGAGTGATTTCTGAGTGCAGACAGGAGTAACCCCTGAGTTGTAGCTAAAAAAAAAAGTGAAGAAGCAATTTAAGCAGTTTGTAATTGTTTACCCATGTTCAGAAAAGAGAGGCTCTGTGGCTGAATGATCTGAATTTGTTTATAGCTCTGAACACTACAAGTTATAGTATATCATGTGCTCTCTGTATGTTTGCTATCTATGGAGACAGGGGTGAAGGTGCCCATCTGGGCCTCAACAACTGTTCTGCCCTTCTGTTGGGTGAACAGCTTCTTCCTTCCACATCGGCAGCTTCTACAGGCCAGGGCAGCCCAGTCCCGCACTGCAGATCATCAGATGCTGATTCGCCCGAACAAGAAGGGTGACTAAAGTATCCATTTGTCTTCTACAGAGGTAAAATGGCAAAAGACAAGCACCTACCTGTGTACAAAATTCCTTCCTTATTGACATCAAATATTTATTCTCCCTGATCTCAACAGCAGGAGCTGTCTCTGTAGGGCAGTGTAAAGCATGAATGCATAGCCTGAAAACGCTCCTCAAAGCCAGATTTTCTATATCACCTGCTTTCAGGCAAAAGGCTTTATTTTATTTGGGGGGAGCCAATATTCAGTGATGAACCCTGGTTCTGTTTTCAGGTTATCACTCCTGGCAGTGCTCAGAGGATCATATGGGATGCCAGGTAGTTGCTGTACTGACAGTGTGTAGGGTAAGCTCCCTACCCACTGTTCTATCACTCCAGTTCTATCACTGTTCTATCTCTCAGCTGATGCTGAGAGAATTTTTTTTATTTAAGCACCATAATTACACACATGATTGTACTTGGGTTTTAGTCATAAACAGAACACCCCTCTTCACCAGTGCAACACTCCTACCACCAATGCCCCCGTCTCTCCTTCCCCACTCCCTGCTTGTATTCAAGACAGACATCCTACTTCCCTCACTCATTCTACTTCTTTCACTCATTAACATTGTCATGATAGTTAGTGTAGTCATCAGAGACTTTTCTGAGTCATTTTAATGAGAGAAAATGAACAGAAGCAGAAGTGGGAAAGCAGCGTGCAACAAAAGATACCCACCCACTGGGGAGGACTTTGCTACCAAGGTCAAGAGGAAAAGCAAAACTAAGGAAGAAAGTGATGAATTCTTTTTTCTCCCCAAGAAGTGATGGATTCTTGAGAGAAACATTCATTAAAATGGAATTCTGCAATGGGGAACAGTTTAAGTGCACAGATGCCAAACCAATAAAGTATATGGATTTTTTTTGAGTAGATAAATTTTAGAGACTGGTTTGTTTTCAAAGTACTTTTTAATGATAAAGTTTCTGTGTTATAAGTAATCATGTGGAATTATTTACTTGATTGTTGGGGGCAGTGCTCAGAAGTTTCTCCTGGCTCTGTGCTTCAGAAATTATTCCTAGCAGACCTGGGGACCATATGAGATGCTGGGAGTTGGCATAAAGGTTGGCCACATGTAAGATAAGTGCCCACCCCACTGTACTATTGCTCCAGCTCCTCTATTTTGTTTTTGCAATTGTCACTTCTTATTTGGAAGGGAGGAGTTAGGCCAGAGTCAGCAGTTCTTGGAGGCTAATTCCTGAAGAGGAACCATAATGTGTTAAGGACAGTCAAATCGGGCCCAGAGAGATAGCACAGCGGCATTTGCCTTGCAAGCAGCCGATCCAGGACCAAAGGTGGTTGGTTCGAATCCCAGTGTCCCACATGGTCCCCCGTGCCTGCCAGGAGCTATTTCTGAGCAGAGAGCCAGGAGTAACCCCTGAGCATCGCCGAGTGTGGCCCAAAAACCAAAAAAAAAAAAAAGGATAGTCAAACCCACAGATGCTCCAACCCCTTAAGTTATCTCCCTGACTCCATACAAAGGCCTTTTTTTTTTTTTTTTTTTTTTTTTGGTGATGCTCAGGGGTTACTCCTGGCTATGCATTCAGAAATTGCTCCTGGCAGGCTCAGGGAACATAGGGGATCAACATTTGGGGATCAAACCCGGGTCAGCCACATGCAAAGCAAATGCCCTACCCATTGTTCTATCACCCCATCCCCATATTCTATATTTTTGGGGGGAGTCACACTTGGCTGCATTCAGGGGTTACACCTGGCTCTGCACTCAGAAACCATTCCTGGCAGGCTCAGGGGACTATATGGCATGCTGAGATTTGAACCACCGTCTGTCCTGGTCAGTTGCATGCCAGGCAAACACCCTACCACTGTGCTATCTCTCTGGCCCCGTATTGTACTTTTTTTTTTTTTTTGGGTCACACCCGGCAGTGCTCAGGGATTACTCCTGGCTGTCTGCTCAGAAATAGCTCCTGGCAGGCACGGGGGACCATATG
Source organism: Suncus etruscus (assembly GCF_024139225.1). NCBI lineage: Eukaryota > Metazoa > Chordata > Mammalia > Eulipotyphla > Soricidae > Suncus > Suncus etruscus. Next base: position 44,570,847 of record NC_064866.1, on the reverse strand, counting down.
GGACACCGGGTTTCAAACCAACCACCTTTGGTCCTGGATCGGCTGCTTGCAAGGCAAACGCCGCTGTGCTATCTCTCCGGGCCCAAAGAATCTTTTTTTGTTTGTTTGTTTGTTTTATTTTGTTTTGATTTTTGGGCCACACCCAGCGGTGCTCAGGGGTTACTTCTGGCTGTCTGCTCAGAAATAGCTCCTGGCAGGCACAGGGGACCATGTGGGACATCGGGATTCGAACCAACCACCTTAGGTCCTGGATTGGCTGCTTGAAAGGCAAGCACCGCCATGCTATCTCTCCGGGTCCGTATTGTACTATTTTTAAAGAAAAAACTGAGATAAAACTTTGGCTTATGCCATTGCATAGATTTCAGATGTGCAGCCTTATATTCAACATATGATCTACATTATTATCACACCAAAAATAAGTTTTTAATACTGCATCATAGGATTGACTCACTTTGTCTAATTTATCCACTTCTCCCTTTTCTGCAGGTAACAATCATTTTGATCATACATTCCAATATTGCTTTTTTTATTGTTCATCTATATTTTTATAATTTAAATGTAAGCAAAAGTATATAAAGTTTGTCTTTTTCCATATGATTTATTTCACTAAGCATAATATTCTCAAAGCTTATCTCTGTTGCTACCAAAGGCAAAATTTCATTTTTTTTGGGGGGTGGGTCACACTCAGTGATGCTCAAGGGTTACTCCTGGCTATGCATTCAGAAATCACTCCTGGCTTGGGGGACCATTTGGGACACAGGGGGATCGTCCTACCTAGGTTAGCTGCATGCAAGACAAATGCCACCACTCCGGCCCCAATATTTCATATTTTCTATAACTTATTAGTACTCCACTATGTATATCAACTATGTCTTCTCTATTCATTCAACTACTAGTAAACATTTAGGTTGCTTTAACTGCCATGTCTTAAAGTGTTTACTACAGATCTAGATAAAAATACATGGGATAGGGCCGGGAGAGATAGCACAGCGGCATTTGCCTTGCAAGCAGCCGATCCAGGACCTAAGGTGGTTGGTTCGAATCCCAGTGTCCCATATGGTCCCCCATGCCTGCCAAGAGCTATTTCTGAGCAGACAGCCAGGAGTAACCCCTGAGCATCGCTGGGTGTGGCCCAAAAACCAAAAAAAAAATAATAATAATAATAATACATGGGATAAAACACTGCTTTGTGGGGCCGGTGCGGTGGCACTAGAGGTAAGGTGTCTGCCTTGCCAGCGCTAGCCTAGGACGGACTGCAGTTCAATCCCCGGCATCCCATATGGTCTCCCAAACCAGGAGCAACTTCTGAGCACATAGCCAGGAGTAACCCCTGAGTGTCACCGGGTGTGACCCAAAAACCAAAAACCAAAAAAAAAAAAAAATACTGCCTTGCAACCAACACCAGTTTAGCACCTCGAGCAAAACTAGGAGTGATCCCTGAGCAGCCCTCCCCAAAAATAGTGTCTATTTTTAAGTAGAGACTGGTATAGGGTGCTCCTGCTACTGACCAATCTTTGACACAGTTAGTGTCAAAGATGCTCTAACTTTTTTTATCATCAGGTTTCTGAATGGCTTGGCCAATTTAGCACTTTCTTTTTTGTTTTGTTTTTGTTTGGGGACCACACCCAGTTGCACTCAGGGGTTCCTCCTTACTCTGTGCTCAGAAATCACTACTGGCAGGCTTAGGTGACCATATAGGATGCCAGGGATCAAACCTGGGTCTGCCTCAGGTCGGCTGCATGCAAGTTGAACTCCCTACCACTGTGCTATCACTCCAGACCCCAATTTAGCACTTTCTGTCTTTTCATCCTCCTCTTGTGAATAGGTCCTGAGAACTAGTTGCTATTGAGGAAGTGTAACCCAGGTTTTCAAATATTGGGCCTTTTCGTTACTGAATTGCTCTCCACGTACTGCCCAGATGGAGCTTCCCAACTGTCCCAGGAACTTAGGCAGAGGTTGTCCAACGTCCCAGGAAACCTTCTTCACATATCTGCTGCTTCTCTAGATGACCAAGTATTTGGACTCAATCTTTGTGTCCAATAAGTTTAAATAAAACTTTATCACTTTGGAGCCAGAGCATGGTACAAGCGGTAGGGCATCTGTCTTGCATGCACCAGCCTAGTACAGACTGTGGTTCAATCTCCCAGCATCCCATATGGTCTCCCAAGCCAGGAGCAATTTTTGAGCACATAGCCAGGCCCCTGAGCATCACTGGGTGTGGCCCAAGAATAAACAAACAAACAAAACTACAAAATAAAAAATGTTATCACTTTATCACATATATAGATAAAGATTAAAAGCTTTATCACTGCTGCTGTTGCTAGAATTCATTTTATAACTGAAACACAGTAACCACTTATTAAACACTTGAATAAATATGTGGTGTAGGCAGTGTTTAAAACAAACTTTTTTTTTTCAGCTCCATGTTCTTTTGTCAAATGTATCTTTCGGGGGCAAGGGCAATAGAGCACAGGTAGGATGCTTGCCATTCATACAGCTAGCTTGGGACCTCATATTGTTCCTATGAACCCCACCAGTTTTCCGGAACTAGAAGCAAGCCCTGAGCACTTCCAGGCCTGGCCCAAGCTCCCCTCCAAAAAAGTGTCATTAAGAAAATACATACCATTCCCTTACCCATTCGGCAGAAAATGTAAAGACAGACTTGCATATGTACCTCTTTTGTCAGCTGATATACCAATTGATAGAGAAGGGGTGTGCAGTCAACTCTGAGAGTATAGTTGCCTGAAAAGTCAAGCACAGAGCATTGTTCCATATTTTTAATAAACATTCCAGGGGCCAGAACCATAGTACATTTGGTAGGGCACTTTGCCTCATTCAGATAGAATCCATTCCATTCCTAGCACCACATATGGTTTCCCAAGCAAAGCCAGAAGTGATCCCTGAGCAAAGACCCAGGAGTAAGCCCTGAACACCACTGGGTTGGGTCCTACCCCAAAAATATACTAACATTTTAATTTCTGCTTGATTTAACCCTTAGGAAAAGTATAAACAGGCACAATGGACTTCCCACGAAAGCATCACCTGCAGGGAAGTGATGTGCTTGGGGCACGAGATTGCATGACAGCAGGACAGGGATGTGTAGGTGCCACAAACTGCGAGGCAGGAAGTGTTGGGACTTTGGCAAATAAAGTGGCAAAGGGCCCAGGTTGGCTCCACTCAATAGTAGATGCTAGACTTCAGCCCATCAATAGCTATTGAGTACATGCTGACATTCACCTAGACCACATCAGCATAAGTGAAAAGCCTGGGGACACAGCAGTCACAGGTCATGCTCTAAGGAATTTCATCTTAGAAAATTCTAAGATTTTCTTTATGTCGTTCTGAAGCATACAGGAAGACTGTCTATGTGAAATACCGTACTCTAACATTTTTTATGAAGTATTTTAGGTATTTTAGATACTAAAATTTAAATACTGTAAGACTTTCCGTATCTTGGGACTGAAGCAATAATGCATAGTGGTAGAGCATTTACCTTGCATATGGCCGACATAGGTTCAATCCCCAAAAACGGAAAAAAAAGTACCTTCTATAGATGAATCTGAGTTAATATAAGCAATGCTTCTCTCCTGGAGTATTTTTGTGTTCTCCTGTAAATAAAGTAAAGTTCTTCTTAATTCACAGTATTCATAACTATGACTATAAAAAAATTAATTTACTTTACTTTAATCAATTAATTTAAAAACATTTTGCAAATACACTCATGAATAAAATAATTATGCATAAGCCAGGTGTACATGTGCTGCCTGGGTACATGGTGCTGGAGCACAGGGGCCTGCAGCTCTCTTCTTGAGGTGGGGAATTTCCTACACTCATGCTGGGTTAGGTTCCAGGGCTCTCTCTGCCTTTTAGAAGCCTGTGCTCTCTCTTGAGCACATTTCTTGTTACTCTCTCTCTCTCATCTTCTCCCTCCCCTTCCTCAGTACCTCCAATAAAATCTGTTTTTATTTTTAAAATTATGCATTAACTAAAATGTCTGAGAAATTACTCATAACTGACTGAAGAACAAGTAGCAACAAGGTACTTACCACAAGAAAAAAATGATATAATGAAACTGTTTCTGTATTTAGAATAAATGTTTTCCATATGTTTCCCCAGCTTCTCATATGACCCCACATGAACTACCAGGAGTGATTCCTAATTGCAGAACCAGAAATAAACCCTGAGAATATTCTCAGTGATCTGGTCAATGGAATTGTGTCAATGAAATGTCAATGGAACTGCCTGCCTCTCTACACTCAGACACTGATTTCATGATGGCTAGTCACAGAATCTCGGTGTCCTCCCAGAATGACATGTCCACGAAGGATGGTTTCTAAGGGTTGTTGTTGTTGTGTTGTTGTTGTTGTTGTGATGGTTTGGGAATACCCAGTTATTCTTAGGGGTTACTCCTGGTTCTGCAAGTAGGAACCACTCCTGGTGGTACATGGGAGACCATATAGGAAGCTGGGCATTGAACCCTGTTGGCAGCATGCAAAGCAAGTGTCTTACTTCTGTATTATCCGGCCCCTAAGAAGAATAGTTTCTTGTGTATACATGCACATGTAATTACAAGTATTTCTTTCTAAAAGCAAACAACCTAACTAAACAAAATTTGATTCATCAAATTTAACAGTAAGCCTTTTAAAAAAATAAATCTTCATAATATGAGTGAAATAACAGAACTTTGAAATTTAAGTGAAAATCAGAGAAGTGATTTCACTCCTGTAATTGATTCATTATTCAAGTAAAGCAAGAAGGGGCCAGAGCAATAACACAGTAGGTAGGGGATTTGCCTTACACGTGGCTGACACAGGTTCAATTCCCAGCATCCTGCATGGTCCCCCAAACCTGCCAGAAGTGATTTCTGTGAAGAGTGGTTTTGTTTTGTTTTGTTTTTTGTCTTTTGTTTATTTGTTTGTTTAAGGTCACACTGGGTGGTGCACAGGAGTTCTTCCTGATTCTGCACTCAGAAGTGGCTCCTGGCAGGCCTGGGGGACCATAGGGGATGTCAGGATTCAAACCGCAGTCTGTTTGGGTCCACCGCATATAAGACAGACACCTTACCCTTTAGACCAGGGGTCTTCAAACTACGGCCCGCGGGCCACATGCGGCTGCAGAGGAGTCTGATCCGGCCGCCAGCAGTGAGCGCTGTTGGGTTGCCAAGATACCTGCCAGCATATACACTCAGTGTATATCCAAATATTAGGAACCATGCACTCAAATAGTAACCATCTTTGGTAGCACTTATGCCTGTGAACAGACTTTTTCAAGAATGAAACATCTGAAATCTCCAACCAGATCAAGATTAACTGATGCCCACTTGTATCACTTGTTACGGCTGGCAGTGACAAATATGGAACCGGACACTGACCATCTCATTAGCCAAAAGCAGGCCCACAGTTCCCATTGAAATACTAGTGCATGATCTGTTTATTTATAAATGGTTTTCATTTTATTTATATAAGATATGTACAGTGTGGGCCCGGAGAGATAGCACAGTGGTGTTTGCCTTGCAAGCAGCCGATCCAAGACCAAAGGTGGTTGGTTCGAATCCCGGTGTCCCATATGGTCCCCCGTGCCTGCCAGGACCTATTTCTGAGCAGACAGCCAGGAATAACTCCTGAGCACTGCCGGGTGTGGACCAAAAAAAAAAAAAAAGATATGTACAGTGTGAGTAGGAATTAGTAGCTCATATAGTCCAGCCCTCCAGCTCTCTAAGGGACCGTAATCCGGCCCCCACTTTAAAAAGTTTGAAGACCCCTGCTTTAGACAATTTCCCTCTCTGTCAGGAGTGATTTCTGAGCTGAGCCAGGAGTAACTCCTGAGCACTACCAAGTGTATCCCAAAAACAAAACAAAACCAAAAAATGTAAAGCTAGAGGGATAATGGCAGGAAGAAAGCATTCTAAAAGTACAAAGGCAAACAATAAGTCGCATATTTCAACCATTCTATGAAATCTGGGATAACAAAAGAGGCTGGTGCAGAGAGAGGGTCAGGCCTAGCTGTTCTGGAAGAACAGCTTCTCTACACAAGAACTCGTTTACCAGACAGAGGCAGAGAGAGCTCAAAGCTGGGACACAGGCCCAGAGCAGGAAGACTAGCCACCAGGAAATGAGTGTCTGAGGTGCAGAGGCAGGCAGTTCGCTGACACAATTCCGTTGACCAGATCACCTCACCGTACCCACCACTCACAGAGCTAAAACTACAAATGCATCTGTCCGTGTGAACCCCACATTTAAGTGCAATCATCCTGACAAAGCATCTTGAGTTTCAAGTATACGCAAGTATGCTTGAGGAGTTGTTGATACATTTAATGTATCTTTAGGGGGTGATTGTGCCTTCTTGCAATTGTCATTGGGCTGCAATTCACCCCTGGACATGCCCCCTGTAGCGAACATCTGGTTGTTTATTTAATAATATCTTTATTTAAACACTGTGATTACAAACATGATAGTAGTTGGGTTTTGGTCATAAAAAAAAAAACAACTCCCCTTTCATCAGTGCAACCTTCCCACCACCTGTGCCCCCCTCTCCCTCCTCCCCACCCCCAACCTGGATTTGAGACAGGCATTCTACTTCTCTCGTTAACATTGACACGGTAGTTATTTGTGTGGTTATTTCTCTAACGGACATCTTTCAGGTGTTTAAGGAACAATTCACGATGGCAGTGGGAAGGGTTGGGGGATAGGATAGAGATGGGAGAAGAGCCTTGCGGCCCGATGACTCAGCCTGGACCTGAGTTAAAAAGTATGGGAAAGATTGGGCCGGAGAGATAGCACAGTGGTAGGGCATTTGCCTTGCACGCAGCTGACCAGGACAGTCGGTGGTTCAAATCTCGGCATCCCTGTGACTTCTGAGCACAGAGCCAGGAGAAACTCCTGAGACCGCCAGGTGTGACCCAAAACCAAAACAAAACCAAACAAAAGTATGGGAAAGATGCTGCTTGCTCTACCTTTAGCCATCAAGAGAGAGAGAGAGAGAGAGAGAGAGAGAGAGAGAGAGAGAGAGAGCACTACAGGCTTCATCCTTCCTTATCCTGCACTCTCTGGTCTGTGTGCTCTCTTGCTCACTCTCTCCTCTCTATCCTCTCACTCTTCTTGCTCTACTGTCTCCTCTCTCTTATCCTCCCTTCTCTCTCTTGTCCTCTCTTCTCTCTTCTCTGTCTTTCTGTCTCTCCCCTTCCTTCCCTCAACCCTTCCCCCTTCAGACCTCAGGAGATAAAGGCCAAAATAAAATTTAACACCTAGGACCAGAATGAGAGCACAGTGGTAGGGTGTTTGCCTTGCACAAGGCTGACCCAGGACGGGCCTTGGTTCAATCCCTGTAGTCCCATATGGTCCGCTAAGCCAGGAGGGATTTCTGAGCAGCGCATAGCCAGAAGTAACCCCTGAGCATCACCAGGTATGGCCCAAAAACAAAGATAATAGATGATGATGATGATAGATGATAGATGATAGATAGATAGATAGATAGATAGATAGATAGATAGATAGGTAGATGATAGATAGATAGGTAGGTAGGTAGGTAGGTAGGTAGGTAGGTAGACAGATGATAGATAGATAGATGATAGATAGATAGGTAGATAGATGATAGATAGATAGGTAGATAGATAGATAGATGATAGATAGATAGATAATAGATAAATAGATGATTGATTGATAGATAGATGATAGATAGATAGATAGATAGATAGATAGATAGATAGATAGATAGATAGATAGATAGATAGATAGATAGATAGATAGATAGATAGATAGATAGATAGATAGATAATAGATAGATGATAGATAGATAGATAGATGATAGATAGATAGATAGATAGATAGATAGATAGATAGATAGATAGATAGATAGATAGATAGATAGATAGATAGATAGATGATAGATAGATAGATAGATAGATAGATAGATGATAGATAGATAGATAGATAGATAGATAGATAGATAGATAGATAGATAGATAGATAGATAGATAGATAGATAGATGATAGAAAGAATGCAACACTTGTTTCTAACCCCTCTCTCTGGTCACTCTCTCTCCTACATGAGTCAAACAGAGGTCTGGGTCGATACAAGTAGTAGCTCTAAGAGAATCTTCACCTGTTTAGCCACTTGTCAAAAACTGCTACTTTGGATTATTTTCTGAGTTCACAGGAATTTTTCACAAAATAAATGCTAGTGGAAACCAAAGCTTTCTGAAAATCATGAGTGAGCTGGTTTGTAACTTTGCAACTTAGTGATTCTTGTGTTTGGCCAATCTATTGTGAAGGGGAAAGAAAACATTTTGTAAGCTATTGTCATTATTTAATTAATATTTCAGAGTTAGTTTTGAACATTCAAAGATAATTGGAAAAAATATCACCCAAGTGAATGACCGCATAGTCAATCACAACGATAACAGAGAAATGCAATAGAAAGGAGTACAGTAAAAATTTCAAGAACCAAAATGTATCATATCTAAAATTAATATTCACTAATTTTCACAGGACAATGAAGATGTTAGAAGCATACATTAAAAAATTTAAAAGTAGGCTAATATAGGGGCCGGAGTGGTGGCACACGTGATAGGGTGTCTGCCTTGCACATGCTAACCTAGACGGACAACGATCCAATCCTCGGCATCCTATATGGTCCCCAAAGTCAGGAGCGATTTCTGAGCAGAGCCAGGAGTAACCACTGAGCGTCACCAGGTGTGACCCAAAAAACAAACAAAAAAAGTAGGCTAATATAAAATAGCCTTAATATATTAGTAGCAAGATGAGAGATTGTGTAAGGGTTGAGGTATTTACCTTGGAAAAACCATTGTCTAATTCTTCCAAGTCTGTCTCCACACTGAAACTACATGAGGTGATGGAATGATGTGACCCGGGGACACACAGCGAATATGACCCTAGTTGCATGAGAAGAGGCATTCTCTGTAAGAACTCACCTCGGCCCATTCCGTAGAACCCAGAAGTCCAAATTCCTCTGCATCCCAGCTGGCAAAAATGATGGTCCTCCGAGGCCTCCATCCTGCAATCGTGAACAAGCGATTATAACAGGACCCACCACAAAGGAATGGAGGCTTCTCTTCTCATTCCCTCACCAGGGATGCAGATTCTACCTCTCCTCAGCAGTTTCCCAAAGCTCTGGACGATCTCCAGCAAAACGGCTGTTCCGCTGGTCGGGTCGATGCCTCCGAACACCCAGGAGTCCCGGTGTCCTCCCAGAATGACATATCTGTCTGCAAAAGACCATTGCAAAGACGCGAAATTCCCCACAGAAGAATCAAGCAGCAGACTTTGACAGTAATATTTTTCCAGATTTAGTTGTTTCACACTAATAAGAAAAATATGAACTGCTGACTAACATTTCTCCACTTTCCCTTACAAAGCAGAATCTTAAAAAAAAAAAAAAAAACTTCCCCTGACTCACCAGGTTCCACAGATCCTCTGATCATTCCAATGACATTGTAAATCCTGGTTATTTTATTAGTGTTATGAACATGCATTTTAACCTTCCTAGAACTAAAAAGGGAATAAGTTATTTCATACAGGCTGCTTAACATTTTGCTTATATGTTTATTATAAAAAACAACATCTAGGACAAAGTTCCAAAATTCAATAAGTTTTAATATTGTTAACCAATAAGTTGTTGACATCAGAACATTTTTTTTTTTTTTTTGGTTTTTGGGTCACACCTGGCGGTGCTCAGGGTTACTCCTGGCTGTCTGCTCAGAAATAGCTCCTGGCAGGCACGGGGGGACCATATGGGACACCGGGATTCGAACCAACCACCTTTGGTCCTGGATCGGCTGCTTGCAAGGCAAACACCGCTGTGCTATCTCTCCGGGCCCGACATCAGAACATTTTACTCCCAAGTATTTCAACACTAAAATTTGACTTTTTTTTTTTTTTTTTTTTGGTTTTGGGGTCATACCCAGCAGTACTCAGGGCATACTCCTGGCTGGCTGCTCAGAAATAGCTCCTGGCAGGCACGGGGGACCATATGGGACACCGGGATTCGAACCAACCACCTTAGGTCCTGGACCGGCTGCTTGCAAGGCAAACGCCACTGTGCTATCTCTCCGGGCCCTAAAATTTGACTTTTTAAAAATATCGGGGCTGAAGAGATATTTCAGCAGGTACAGCACTTGCCTTGCTTACAGCCAACCCAGATTAGATCCACGGCATTCCATAGGATCCCCTGAGCTTGCCAAGAGTAATTTCTGAGCACAGTCATGAGTAATCCCTGAGTATCATTAGATGTGATCCAAAAACCTAAAATATAATTAAAACTTTAAAATATAAAATATGGAGCCTGGAGAGATAGCACAGTGGTGTTTGCCTTGCAAGCAGCCGATCCAGGACCTAAGGTGGTTGGTTCGAATCCCGGTGTCCCATATGGTCCCCCGTGCCTGCCAGGAGCTATTTTTGAGCAGACAACCAGGAGTAACCCCTGAGCATCGCCGGGTGTGGCCCAAAAACCAAAAAAAATAAAAATAAAAAGTAAATAAATAAAATATGAACATTTCACTTTCCTCCTTTCTTATATAATTAATGATATAATTTAGAATCTCTTGGGCACTCATCCTAAAAAGTTAAATGCATCTCATTTAATTACAAAATCAGAAGACATGAAATTTTTCTGCAACATCACTACTGTTTCTTATTAGAGCCAAAAATTCTTATGTTATTGTATTTTTTTAATTTGGGGCCACACCTGGTAGTGCTTAGGTCTTAATCCTGACTGTACTCAGAGATCACTCCTAATGGTCGTTTGGGGACCATCTGCAGTGCCAAGGAGAAAACTGAAGTAAGCCACATTCAAAGCTAATTTACCTTCCTTCCCTGTTTTTTGTTTGATATTGTTAATTTGCTTTTGAAGAGCCAAACTTTTAATTATTCATCAGGATTATAATTTACCTAATGTGATGGAAAATAAAGTTCAGACAGCAATAAAGTTTTGAATGGCATGGCAGGACATACAGGATTTGTCTTAAATGTGTTTGGGGGCTTGAGCCCCTGAAACAAAAGTATTATATAAGCATGTATGTGTTCATGTAAATAGTGTGAGGAAATGTGCCTCAGTGAGCCCTCCTTTTCTCCTCACAAAGGAGGCAAGATCTATCTCTAGGGTAGGACTCTCAGCCATTCTACTCTATGAGCAATCTTGAGTGGAAGAACCGATTAGTGGTCCAAACATGCATATTGTTCAATACAGATTGTGGCTTTTTCCTCAAATTGTATACTGTGTCTCTTACTATACTTGGGGTAGGGGGCTGTGCCACACCAATGGTACTCAGAACTTACTCCTGCCTCAAACTTAGGAAACTCTCCTGACAAGGCTTCGAGGACCATATGTGGTGCCGGGGATCGAACCAGATTAGCCAAATGCAAGTTAAGTGTCCAACTCACTGTACTATCTCTCCAGCCCTTATTACACGTTTAATTCTATATAATATTCAGCTAAAAATGTGTTTGAGTATAGACTAGTGGGTATTTTTGCTAAGAAAAATAAAGCAAAAAGAGCAGAAACTTTATTTAACATGTTTCCGTATCCTAGGACTCTGGGGGCCAACTAAAGTCCTTCACAACTGCAGACACACAAACTCACATGAAGGCCATGTTGGCATGGCCCATCTTCCTGCCCACTGAAAAGCACAATCTGATCTTCCAGAGACTTCTTTCAGCAGAGTGTGATCTCAGCTACTAGGTATGTTCACACCAGCGATCTTTGAAGATGGCTGTGTCTTAGAATTGTGCCTTGAACTAGGTCTTTGTTTTGTTTTGTTTTGTTTTGTTTTTGGGGCCACACCAGCAATGCTCAGGGATGGGCCTGAGGAATCATATGGGGTGCCAGAAATTGAGTCCATGTGTGAATAGCACAACAGGCAGGGTCCTTGCCTTGCATGTGGCCAACCTGGGTTCAATCCCATATGATCCCAGATCACAGATCAAGAGTAGAGCCAGTAGTAGCCCCTGGGTTTCACTGGATGTGACTCAAAAACAAATCCTTTTAAAAAGTCCCATTGAGATCTGTATTGAGTTAAGATTTCATCACTTTGAAACTGCCCTTCAGTGATGTTAAGATTCGCGAACAATCCCATCATCACTCTCCCCATGGTTATCATTCTCCTAACAATAAGCAACGTATCTATCAAGCATCACCTGACAATGAGCTTATCCACAGTAACCCAGCTGAGCCGCCCAATAGGAAGTGGTGCATGACAACTGGTCCCTTTTCTTTTCCCTTTCTTGCCTTAAGGAAACCTGGTCACAGGTATAAAGCATGTCCAAAGTTGCCTGAAAATCTATTTTAAAACTTTAGGCAAGTAATGTGAAACTGTTCAATCTGTAACTTGGAAGTAATATTTGGCCTTGATGAAAAATATATTTTATTATTGGAAGGTCTCAAGACCTCAATCATTCTGAATGCTTCTGACATGATATAAAATGATCCATGGTTAGCCACAAATAAATGAGAAAATGAGCAAATTCTATCTTGCAGAACAGTCATCTTGACATATATATAAACATATACATAAATGCATCCTCTGCAGATCCTAAAGGTTAGGTACAATTACCTGAGAGAACCATTCCCTGTGAAGCCAGGACCAATGTTATAAGCCACATTCAAACCTCCTTTCCAGCTCTCATCTGGCGGGGCACTTCCACCCATGCGGCTGCAGGACAAATGAAAACAACACAAAAAGACTGAAAGAAGCCATCATAATACTGACAAAGAGACATTGTGTTTATTTAAGGATATGCACGGGGCCAGGGATATAGTACAGCGGGGAGGGCATTTGCCCTGCACGTGGCTAGCTCAGTTTCAATCCCCAGTATTCCACATGGTCTCCTGAGCAACGCCATGAGTAATTCCTGAGAAGAGAGCCAGGAATAGAGCCCTGCTGGATGTAGCCCAAAATAAAACCAAAAAAAAATTGGTTTTCTGGTTTTGGGGGCCACATCCGGTGATGTTCAGGGGTTACTCCTGGCTCTGTGCTCAGAAATTGGCTTGGCTTGGGGGACCATATGGGATGCAGGGGGATCGAACCGTGATCCACCCTCAGTTAGCCACATGCAAGGCAAACGCTCTACCTCTTGCGCCACTGCTCCGGCCCTGAAAACAAAAATTTTTGTTTGTTTTTTGGGTTTTGGTTTTTGGGTCACACCCAGCAGCGCTCAGGGGTTACTCCTGGCTCTACGCTCATAAATCGCTCCTGGCAGGCTTGGAGGACCATATGGGTCTCTTGATTCCATTGTTGTAGACTTTGACTTGGATATTTAGTTCTGTTTTAGTTTTGGGAGGTCACACCTGATGGTGCTCAGGGATTACTCCTGGCTCTGCACTCAGAAATCACTCCTGGCAGACACTGAGAACCATAAGGAATGCCGGGATTCGAACTACCATCCATTCTGGATCAGCTGCTTGCAAGATAAATGCACTACCACTGTGCTATCTCTCTGGCCAAGTTCTGTCCTTTTTTTATATCCACCAATGCTCCTGAGACCACTGGACCCCTGACCCCCATACTTTCATATTTGTGCTTTTCCTCTTTCTCTCAGTTTCTTTCCTTTTCCTCGCTATTCTCTGGGGCCAAGACTGTGTGGGACACTCCCATTTAGACCACTGCATTTCTTCACGCAGTTATTCTAAATACCACATATAAGTGATATCATTCTGTATTTATCCTCCTTCTTATGGCTTATTTCATTTAACTTAATATCTCCCAGTTCCATTCAGGTTGCAGCAAATTGTCATATCTTATAAGCTATGTAGCATTCCATTGTATATATATGGAACACATCTTCATAATCCACTCGTCTGTTGTTGAACATCTAGAATTCCAACTATTCACTTTTTTTAAGAATCAGGAATCAAACCCAGAGCCTCATTAGTGTAAAGCTAATGCTCTCCCACTGAGTCACAACCCAAACATAACAAGATTTTGAATAATTTGCTTTAGTTTGGGGCCACATGCAAATAAAGTGCTCAAGGTTTACTTCTGGCTCTGCACTCAGGGTGCACTTCTGATGAGCTCGGAGGATCATTTGGGATGCCAGAGATTGAACTTGAGTAGACTGCATGTAAATACTGTCACTCTGACTCTTAAAGGCTTTCACTTTAATATAAGTAAGCTATATTTAGATGAGAAAATGGCAGTGCAAAAATCTTAATTTCATATAAAACTAGGAAATGATACCGTAATAATATTTCTGCATCATTATATCCAATGGGATGTACAGGAATTTGTGGGATCCCCACTCCATCTTCAACATCAAGTCTAAAGGTGTACTCTGCAAAAGTCAATTGCATAACATTAAGACATAAGCATGTAAGCAAGGATCTAGAAACAAGTTTCTTTTACCACCATTATTTTTTCTTTTTTTTGTTTGTTTATTTGTTTGTTTGTTTTTGAGCAACTCCCAGTGGCACTCAGAAGTTACTCCTGGCTCTGTGCTCAGAAATCACTCCTGGCAGGCTTGAGGGACCATATAAGATTCCAGGAATCGAACCTGAGTCCATCTGGGGTCAGACACATGCAAGGCGAACACCCTACTGCTGTGTTATCACTCCGGACCCTACCATTGCATATTTTCAATGCTTAAAATTATATTCAGGGGCCCGAGTGATGGCACAAGTGGTAAGGCATCTGCCTTGCCCGTGCTAGCCTAGGATGGACTGCAGCTCAATCCCCCAGCAACCCATATGGTCCCCAAGCCAAGAGCGATTTCTAAGTGCATAGCCAGGAGTAACCCCTGAGCATCACCAGGTGTGGCCCAAAAACAATAAATAAATAAATAAATAAATAAATAAATAAATAAAAATAAATATATAAATAATAAGTAAAATAAAATTATATTCAAAACTTAAATTTTGGGCCCGAGTGATAGCACAGTGGTAGGGCATTTTCATTGGATGCAGCCAACCTGAGACAGACCCAGATTTGATTCCCAGCATCCCAGATGGTCCCCCAAGCCTGCCAGGGGCAATTTCTGAGCACATAGCCAGGAGTAACCCCTAAGCATCACTGAGTGTGCCCTCCCAAAAAAAAAAAAAAAAAAAACCTCAATTAAATTAATGCTTCACCAAAGATACTTTTTCCAGCCAAACTTTCAATGAAATTTTAATGAAGGATACACAGCATCATGCATAAACAACAGCTTAGAAATTTTACAGATTCAAAATCAGCCATAAAAGAAGAGCTGAAGGTTTTACTTTAAAGCAAGACAGACCCAACAAACACATCAAACTTGTACAATAAGATGACACTTAATCCCATGACAATAATCTCTCTCAACATCAGTGGACTTAATATTAACATATTAAATGCACCAAGAGATAGAATATTGGGGCTGGAGAGATAGCATAGAGGTAGGGTGTTTGCTTTGCATGCAGAAGGATGGTGATTTGAATCCCGGCATGCCATATGGTCCCCTGAGTCTGCCAGAAGTGATTTCTGAATGTAGAGCCAGGAGTAACCCCTGAGTACTGCTGGGTGTGACCATAAAAAAAAAGAGAGAGAGAGAGAGAGAGAGAGAGAATATTAAAATGGAGGGGCTGGAGAGATAGCATGAAGGTAAAGCATTTGCCTTGCATGCAGAAGGACAGTGGTTCGAATCCCGGCATCCCATATGGTCCCCCAAGTCTGCCAGCAGTAATTTCTGAGCATAGAGCCAGGAGTAAACCCTGAGCACTGCTGGGTGTGACCAAAAATAAATAAAGAATATTAAAATGGATCAAAATGTCAAATCCAACATTTTCCTGTTTGCAAGAAACACATTTGAATAGTCAGAGCAAACACAGAATCAATGTCAAAAGTTGGAGAACAATCATTCAAGTAAACAACTCCCTTAAAAAGGTTTGGAGTGGCCATACTAATATCAGACAACACAGACTTGAAGCTTGAAAAGGTTATAAGAGATAGAGATAGACATTTCTTAATATCAAGGGATACAATCCACAACAAGCTAACCACAAAGCTAAAAACAAATACTACTGTTACACTAGTAGTATTACCCCCTGGACTACGAGTATGGGATCCATGCTGGGAACAGAGGAGGAGGGAGGACGGCTCTGATGATTAGAATGGCCCTAATTCACTGTCATTACATACCTTAAATATAACTGTGAAAGACTTGTAATTTATTGGTCACAAGAAAAATTATTTAAAAAAGTAATCAAGGGATATTACAACAGGAAGAAATCACACTCCTAAACATATATGCACCCAATTCAGGACCAGCAAAATACTTAAAAGAATTGCTGATAGATTTGAAGAAAGACATCAATAACAACACAATAATGGTGGAAGACTTCAACATCTTACTATCAACCCTTGACAGATCAAACATGCTAAAACTTAAGAAGGATATGCTGGCTTTGAAGGAAGAAATTGAAGAGAGTGGCTTGGTAGATATATATAGGACTCTCCATTCCCAAAAAGCTGAATACACATTTTTCTCCAATGACCATGGGACATTCTCCAACATAGACCACATAATGGACCACAAAACATACCTCCATAAAATCAAGAGTATAGAAATTGTATCAACTACCTTCTCATATCACCATGTACAAAGTAGAAGTGAATTACAAACAGACACAGAAAAATTAAACTGGAAATGAAACAGCTTACTACTGAACAGCAAATGGGTTAGAGACAATTAAAGAGGAAATCAGAAGATTCCTAGAAACAAATGAGAATGAAGACATGATTATCAGAATTATTATCAGACACTCTTATTATCAGACATAGCAAAATAGGTATTAAAAGGAAAATTTAAAAAAGAGAAAAATTTAAATGTATAGCTTTGCAAGCATTCATCAGGAAGAAAGACCCTACATAAATAAAAGTTAATGGTCCTACCACCACCACCACCACCACAAAAATTATAAAAAAGAAAGAAAAGAAAAGAAAAAAAAAGTAAGTTAATGGCATAGCTTAAAAAATTGGAAAATGATCAATAAGATGAACCAAATATAGGCAGACAGAAGGAAATAAGAACTCAAAGCAGAAATTAATGAGCTAGAAATCCAAAAAAAAATTCCAAGAGATCAATTAAAGCAAGAGTTGGTTCTTTGAAAAAAGAAAAATGTCTATAAAGCACTAGCAAGACTCACAAAGAGTGAGAGACTTAACAAGCTAAATTATAAATTAAAAGGGAGAGATTACTAGAAACAATACAAAACTTCAAATGGAAATCAGAGATTACTTTAAGAAACTCTATGCCAGAAAACAAAAGAACCTAGAAGAAATGGATATTTCTTGGACTCCTATAACTTTCCAAGTTTGAACCAAGATGATCTGGCATATCTGAACAGACCTATCACTATTGAAATTAAAATGGTAATCAAAAGTCCTTTTAAAAACAAAAGCTCAGGTCCAGATGAATTTACTAGCGAATTCTTTCAAACCTTTTAAGAATACATACTACCAGGGTCAGAGAGATAGCACAGCGGTGTTTGCCTTGCAAGCAGCCAATCCAGGACCTAAGGTGGTTGGTTCGAATCCTGGCCTCCCATATGGTCCCCCGTGCCTGCCAGGAGCTATTTCTGAGCAGACAGCCAGGAGTAACCCCTGAGCACCACTGGGTGTGACCCAAAATTAAAAAAAAAAAAAAAAAAGAATACGTACTACCAATCCTTTTCAGGCTCTTCCAGAAAATTGAAGAAACAGAAACACTCCCAAATAGTTTTTATCATGCTATCATCACCCTGAAGCCAAAAGCAGAGATTGAGAGAGTCAGAGAAAGAGAGAGAGTCAGAGAGAGAGAGAGAAATAACTACAGAACAAAATCCTTGATGAAAATAGATCCTCAATGAAATCCTACCAAATAGGAGAGCAGAGTGATAGTGCAGTGGTAGGGCATTTGCCTTGCACGCAGCTGACCAAGGACGAACCTTGGTTCTATCTCCAGCATACCATATAGTCCCCCAAGTCAGGAGCAATTTCTGAGCACATAGCCAGGAATAACTCCTGAGCGTCACCAGGTGTGGCCCAAAAACAAACAAAAACAATTTAACACCCAAAAATCCATGGCATTTTAATATACAAATAATGAAAATGAAGAAAGAAACATTACAAAAATAACCCCATTCACAATTGTGCCTTGGAATATTAAGTACCTTGGAGTCAATTTAACTAAAAAGATGAAAGACTTATTCAAAAAAATTATAAAACACTGTTTCAAGAAATAAAAGAGGACACAAGGAAATGGAAATATATACCCTGATCATGGTTTGGGAGGATTAACATAATTAAAATGGCAATACTGCCCAAAGCATTGTACAGATTTAATACAATCCTCTAAAGATACCATGACATTTTTCAAAGAAGTGAACTAAACATTCTTGAAATTCATTTGGAACAATAAGTTCCCATGAATAGCTAAAGCAATACTTGGGGGGCCGGAGAGATAGCATGGAGGTAAGGTGTTTGCCTTTCATGCAGAAGGTCATCAGTTTGAATCCCGACGTCCCATATGGTCCCCCGTGCCTGCCAGGAGCAATTTCTGAGCCTGGAGCCAGGAATAACCCCTGAGCACTGCTGGGTGTGACCCAAAGCCACGAGAAAAAAAAAAAGCAATACTTGGGAAAAAGAGGATGGGAGGCATCACTTTTACTCAACTTTATTTTTTTTTTTTTGGTTTTTTTTGGTTTTTGGATCACACCCGCAGCGCTCAGGGGTTACTCCTGGCTTTATGCTCAGGAATCACTCCTGGCACTCTCGGGGGACCATATGGGATGCCAGGATTCGAACCAATGGCCTTCTGCATGAAAGGCAAACGCCTTACCTCCATGTTATCTCTCCAGCCCCTTTTACCCAACTTTAAATTATACTATAAAAAACACAAGCATGGTATTGGAACAAAGACAGACCCTCAGAACAATGGACTAGACTTCAATATTCTGAGACCGACCCCCAGATATACAACCAATTAATCTTTGATAAAGAAGCTAGAAATACAAAATAGAACAAGAAAGGCCTCTTCAACAAATAGTGTTGAAACAACTGGTCAGCCACAGGCAAAAAAGCAAATATGTCTCTATTTAACACCACACACAAAGATCAAATCAAAATGTATTAAAGACCTAAAACTATAGATACATAGAGGAAAACATAGGCAAAACATTTCATGAATTTGAAACTAACGGCATCTTCCAGGAGAAAACACCACTGTCCAAGCAAGTGGAAGCAAAGATCAACAAATGAGACTACATAAAACTGACAAGCTTCTGCACTTCAAACAGTAACTAGGATCTAAAAGCTACTCAGGAAATGAGAGAAACTATTCACCCAAGACCTATCTGATAAAGGGCTAATATCTAAGATATATAAGGTATCAGAACTGAACAAACAAAACTCATCTAATCCCATCAAAAGTGGGGAGAAGACATGAACAGACATTTTATCAAAGAAAAAATACAGATGGCCAAGAGGCACATGAAAAAATGCTCCACATCATTAATCATCAGGGAGATGCAAATCAAAACCACAATCAGGTATCATCTGACACCACAGAGAATAGCACACATCACAAAAACAAGAACCACCAGTGTTGGCATAGATGTGGGGAGAAAGGGACTCTCATTCACTGCTGGTGAGAATGTTATCTAACCCACGCTCTCTGGAAAACAATATGGATATTTCTTTAAAAACTGGAAATTGAGCTTCCTTATAATCCAGAAATACCTAGGAATATACCCTACGAACACAAAAATGCCAAGCAAAAAAGCCCTTGCACTCCTACATTCATCACAGCATTATTTACAATAGCCAGAATCTGGAAGCAACCCAGGTGCCTGACAACAGATGAGTGGCTAAAGAAACTGTCGTACAGCTATACCATGGAATACCATGCAGCTGTTCGGAAAAATGAAGCCATTGCCTATACATGGATGGACATAGAGTATCATGCTGAGTGAAATGAGTCAGGGGGAGAGGGATAAACAGAATAATCTCACTCATCTGTGGGATATAAGGAAAATAAAAAGACAGTGTAGGGATGATATTCCAGAGACAATAAAGATGAGGATTTGGAAGACCAGTCCATGGTAGGGAGCTTGCCACAAAGGGCAGAGACTGCAGTTAAAGCAGAGAAGAACATTCACAGCAGCCCTTCATTAGCAGTAGTGCAAACCACAATGTCAAAAAGGAAGAGAGAGAGAGAGAGAGAGAGAGAGAGAGAGAGAGAGAGAGAGAAGTAAAATGCCAGCCCCAGAAGCAGGTGGAAGGTGGGAGGGAAGAGAGAATTAGGGAGGGTGAGAGGAAAACTTGACATTGTTGGCAGGAAATATGCATTGGAGATATACATTGTATAACTGTAAACTCATTCATGAACAACTTTTTCTGTGGGGGGAAAATGTAGTATAAAACAACCTTATAACCATGGTATTTAAATTTTAAAAAAAAAAATAGAAGAGTAATAAAATAGGGGCCAGAGGAATAGCATAGCAGGTAGGGTATTTGTCTTGCATGCAGCCTACCCGAGTTCAATCCCTAACATCCCATACAGTCCCCTGAACCTGCCAGGAGTGATTTCTGAGTGCATAGCAAGGAGTAAGCCCTGAGCACCGCCACCGGGTCTAGCCCAAAAAGCAAAAACAAAGAGTAAGAAATTAAATCATAGGGACCAGAGTGATAGTAGCAGACAGGGCATTTTCCATACACATGGTCAACCTTGGTTTAATCCTCAGCATTCCATATGGTCCCCTGAGCACTGCCAGGTGGAGCCCAAAAGCAAACAAAAAAATTTACATTATAGCCTATCTGGCCAGAGAGATGGTACAGAAAGTAAGGCACTTGTATTGCACAAATTTTTAGTAGGGACCACCCAGTGACTGACCCCGCCCCTGCAAAAAAGAAATTGCCTACTAAAATAGCTTTAGGCCTCCTGGAGCACTACTGAATTCCATGAAACATTTACAAACAAAATAGGGGCTAAAGGGGCCAGAGAGATAGCATAGGGGGTAAGAATCTTGCCTTGCTTGCAGCCAACCTGGGTTCAATCCCCAGCATCCCATATGGTCCTACCACTATGCTATCCCTCTGACCCTAGATCAATGTTTTTCTTTCAGAAATACAATAGTACTTAAAGTGACTTGCACTGAAATAAATGGAAATTTTATTTTAAGAGTACAAGAAGCTTCTAGACAAGCATAAAAGGACTAGAATAAAACTGTTCAATGCAGCTTTATGTGTCAGAACCTTTTGAAAACAATCCAAATGTCCATCAACAATTAATTATCTAATATTCATTCAGGAACACTACTCGGCAGAAAACAAAACAAAAAGGGATTAGGTAATGACCAGACCTTAGAGTAAGAATCTCTAATCAATGCTGCTGACATATTAAAGAGCACCAAAAACATCCTGAATATCATTAAAATTTGCCAATGCTGGCCTATTGAAGAGATAAATCACTGGGAAATTTAGGAAAACTAAATTATAATTCTTTAAGAGTAGGGTTGCTTTGGGGATGAGAATATGTTTATTTCTGGATAGATCTGCTAAAGGGAATGAAAGAATTCTACTCTTCCCTGAACTGTTTGTTTTTGTTTGTTTGTTTGTTTTAGGGAGGTCACATCTGGCAATATTCAGGGTTTACACCTGATTTCGCACTCAGGAATCACTCCTGATGGTCTCAGGGAACCATATGGGATGCAGGGAATTGAACCCAGGTTGGTCAAGGTAAGTAACCTCCCTGCTCTCTGATTGCTCTGGTCCAACTCTTCCTTGAATTTTTTTGGGAGGATCACACCCAGTGGCGCTCAGGGATTACTCCTTACTCTGCACTCAGAATTGCTCTTGGCAGGCATGGGGAACCATATGAAATACGAAAGTTGAACCACTGTCCATCATGAATCAATGAATGCAAGGCAAAAGTCCTACTGCTGTGCTATCTCTCCAGTCCATCTTCCCTGAATTTTCATGCCCATGTTCATGCCTCATGAAAATTTAAAAATAATGTATTAAGAAATGTTTTTTTTTAATTTCTAGAGTTAATACAAAACATTCTAACTGATAACATTTGTCGTTATTGTTATTGTTCTGTAAAATACTTGCTTTCTCTAAAGGTTTTCTTTTTTTTTTTCCTTTGGTTTTTGGTTTTGGGGCCACACTTGGAAGTGCTCAGGGGTTACTCCCAGCTCTGCTTTTAAGAATCACTGCTGGCAGGCTCGAGGAATCATATGGGATGCCAGAGGTCAAACCTGGGCTGGTCATGTGCAAGGCAAACACTCTACCTGATGTGCTATGGCTCAAGCCCCTCTCTAAGGGTTTTCTTAGGACTGTCTCCCCGAAGCGCAAGTAGTATTTTTACATAAATGGTGATGGCAGCTCACCCTTTACCTTTAGCTGGATAGCCTGGTGTGAGTGGGTCCCCAGCACCATTGAGGTTAAGCACGTTCCCTCTCTGGGCTACCGTGCCAGGAAGGTTCCATCCTTTGGGGTACGGCTGGACATCGGGGGCAGAATAGTCAGCTGGGTCTGAGAACAAGATGATTCCTATGGCCCCCGCCAACATGGCATTTTTCACCTGCAGAGGAAATGTGCAATTCACATGTGAAAGAGAAAATAATATATCACTAAAAAGAAAATCAAATCTCTGGAAAGGAAATGGAGACTTTGCTTTTGAGAACACATTAGATATTCTGTTTTGCTTTGCCCTGAAGACAATTCCTCTCACAGAACTCACATTTGTTGTATATTGCTATGAGGCTTCTGCTTCTATTAGTCCCGTGATCTCTAAAACTATAAAATGAACCCTTCCCTACTATATTTATATATTCTAAACACTCTATATTTATGGAGCCAGAGAGTTGGCATAGCAGTGGGGCATTTGCCTTGCATGCAGCTGACCCGGGAGGAACCCGGTTCGATTCCCAGCATCCCATATGGTCCCCCCAAAGCCTGCCAGGGGTGATTTCTGAGTGCAGAGCCAGGAGTAACCTCGACCACCGCTAGGTGTGGCCCAAGAACCAATAAATAAATAAATAGTGCTTTAAAAGATAAAAACACTATATATTTGTAATATGGCATCAGTCACAATATTTAAAAATACTTTTTTTGATGTGGGATTTTAGGTGTTTGCTTTTTTATTGGGGGAAGAGGAGAGCATTTGATGGTTATGATGCCAGAGCAACAGTACACCAGGTGGAATGCCTGCCTTGCACAGGGCCAACTTGGGTCTGACTCCCCACACACATCCCATATGACCCCCCAGGCATTGCCTGGAGTAATTCTGAGTGCAGAATTCTGCACTGAGTGCCATCAGGTATTGCCCAAAAACAAAAACAAAAAATTCAACAGTAAATTCTAGCTATATCACAAGACATATCTTTTACAAAATACATGGATTTTGTACATATGCATATAAAATAATATACATATGAATCATAAAATAAATGCATATACATGGCATATATAGAAAAAGTGTAATACATGCACATAATGTATCTAGACACAAGATATGAGCACATGCAACAAGTGTATATGTATCATTTAATATATGTATGATATAACAACTTTGTGTAATTATACCCACAATTTATGCATAACTGGTGCATAATTATACCCCACAAGATATCTGTGTTACATTATGCACATATGCACAGAACATATTTAGACAAAATGTATACCTATATGCAACAAAATACATGGACACATACCATCATATTATGTACATATATTTAAAGCACTTTGGGAAACATAGATATCAACATTTATGATACTAAGCCTATCTTCTTTTTCAAGAGGATCAAATAGTCCAATACCTTATTTCCTCTGAAGATTTTCCCATATCTTGCAATAACTATCTTTCCAGTGCAATTGATACCCAATTCTCTTTCCAGTTTAAAAAAATCTTCAGTACGAGCATAGTTCACATATATGAGATCTCCCTGGAAAGGAAATTAAAAAATAAATACAATCCTGCTGTGACGAAAGAGAAAAAAACAAAAAATATATGCATCTAACCATACATCATCAATGTTATCTCTCCTGGCTGGGGCTGAACAAATAGATCAAAGCTAATTCTATAAGTGTTTTAGAAAGGATTGCAAAATACTGAAAAGTGAAAAAATGACAACATAAAAAAAAAACATTTTAAAGGGCTGGAGTGATAGCACAGTGGGTCAGTCATTTGCCTGGGTTCAATCTTCAGCATCCCATAGAGTTCCACCAGGAGTTAATTCCTAAGTGTAGATTCAGGAATAACCCCTGGATATCACAGATGTGCCCTCCCCAAGAAATACACATTTTAAGCAGTATTTTCTGTTTTGAATAAATCATCAGCATATTCTGGGACACCAAAAATAGAATAAATAAAATCACAGGCTTTTTCGTTGTTTTGTTTTATTTGGAGCCACCTGTGGCTGTGCTCTGGTCTTACTCCTGGCTCTATCAAAGATCTTTCCTAGCAGTGCTCAGGGACCAAACCAGGATTGATCATGTGCAAAGCAAGTACTTTAGCTCCTCATTCTGTTTTGTTTTGTTTTGTTTTGTTTTGTTTTGTTTTGTTTTGTTTTTGGGCCACACCCGGCGTTGCTCAGGGGTTACTCCTGGCTGTCTGCTCAGAAATAGCTCCTGGCAGGCACGGGGGACCATATGGGACACTGGGATTCGAACCAACCACCTTAGGTCCTGGATCAGCTGCTTGCAAGGCAAACACCCTGTGCTATCTCTCCGGGCCCTCCTCATTCTTTAAATTCCAAGTATGTTTAACTCCCCACTGTGGTAATAATTTAAGAATTTCTGGGGCTGGAGCAATAACACAGCGAGTAGACATTTGTCTTGCATGCGGCAGCCCTGGGTTTGATCTCCGCATCCCATATGGTGCCTAGAGCCCACCGGGAGTAACTTAAGAGCAAAGAGCCAGGAGTAACCTGAGTGTCGTTGGGTGTGGCTCAAAAACAGAAACAAAAAAATTCTGTTGTTGCTGCTGGATCAATAGCAATAGCAGATAGGGCACTTGTTTTGCACATGGCTTACCTTGGTTCAATTCCTGACACCCCATATGATACTCAGAGTACTGCCAGGAATAATCCCTGAGAACAGAGCCAGGAGTAGTAAGTCTGAGTGTGGCACAAAAAGAAAATATAATTTTTGGAGGGGGCTTTGGGACCACATCCATGTTGCTCAGGGATTACTCCTGACTTGGGGGACCATATGGGACACCGGGGATCGAACCTAGGTCCATCCTGGGTCAGCCACGTGCAAAGCAAACACCCTACAACTGTGCTATCACTTGGGCCCCGTGCAGCTTATGTTCTTTGGGGAGAAGTTTGGTTTTTGGGTCACACCCGGCGGTGCTCAGAGGTTACTCCTGGCTCTGTGCTCAGAAATCACCTCTGGCAGAATCGGGGTACCATATTGGATGCCAGGATTCGAACCACCATCCGTCCTGGTGAATCGGCTGTGTGCAAGGCAAATGCCTTACCGCTGAGCTATCTCTCTGGCCCCCCCAAAAATAAGGATTTTTGTGATGCAACCTATAAAATCCATCTGCATACTAGTCACAGATCAGACTGTGGAAGAAAAGCAGGCAAGAGACGCTTGTCTACAAGTCCAGAAGGGCATTCACTCCTCTAGGCTCTGGCTTCAACTTAGTCTCCTCTCTTTATGCTTTAAATTGGTTTTAGGCTACTGTGCTACACAGCACAATCATTCTGCCTCCTCCTTCTGACCTTCTTAATTTCATTTTTCTATCTTGGTTTTATAAAACAAATATTTAAAGAGTGATTAATTTTTTTTTTACCTCTGGCATACCCTGAGCTGAGAAGGCATTGTATGGAGGTACAATATTTGTAACATTTTCATATCCATCTGGTGGTGGCTCAAGGTATGATGTTTTAAAAATCTAGTAAGGATAGAAATATATTAAATTGGAGAGAAAATTCCAAGACAATTATTTTACAATAATGCATTTCCCATAACTATAAATTTAAGAAAAATTACTCAAACACAGGTTCTATAACCACTTTATTTAGATGAAGTTCATGGCAACATGATTGGAAAACTCCTGTATTAAAGAAGTGAGATTTTCTCCGAGGCGCTTAGCCTCAGGTAATCAGACCATGGAAATAGGAAAGCATGAGATCCAAGGTGGACCCTGCTTGTCTCCCTTTCCGATTTCCTAGGAGCCCCTGGTCTTTCATGGGCATTTATGTAATGGCTCCCTCTGTCTTTTACCCAGTCCACTGCTTACTGAAATCTGTATTCCTTTCCTGCAACAATTCACTGGCCCTCAACTAAGCCATGGCCAACAAGCTTTCCAGACTGTTAGTGCTGATGGAAAGGTCAGTTCAGACGTCCAAGCACATGTCAGGTGGAGCTGCTCTTCCCGCCCCGAAGCCCTGCCACTGGTTCCCTTCTGCCTTCCCTCCTGCTCCAACATGCCCTAGCTGACCCCCACAGCAAGCAGAGGAGTCCACTTGAATGCTACTTCCTTCCCCCATTCACTTCTCCACTGCCTCCTAACTACTGTTAAACTCACCCCTTTTTCTCATTCCTGCTAACAGCTGAATTCAGTGCCTCACATCTGAACTGCCTCACAGTTCCTCTCATCTGGAAACCAGTATTCACCCTGTGTCCTGTCTGTGTGATTTAAAGACCATCCAAAATGCCTTTTGGTCACATCTTTCTGATGGTTTCCATTGACTAAACCCCTTGGAATAGCAGAAAAGCCTTGCTATGGCATCTATAATGTTTATCTTTTGTCTATTTTGGGTCCACATCCATTGGTACTCAGGGGCTCCTCCCTCTTTGGAATATTTCCCATATAATACGAGGAATCAAACCCAGGCTTCCTCCATGCAAAGCATGTGTTCTGGACCCTGGTCATCTCCCTACTGTATACTCTCTATTGTCAGGGTGCACTTTGCATCTGACACGTTTTTCTTTTGTTTTGATTTTTTGAGAGTCTACACCTGGCGATGCTCAGGGGTACTCAGAACTCTTCACTCAGGAACTACTCTTGGTGGTACTCCAGAGACCATAAGAGATGCCAAGATCAAATCTAGCACCTTGGCACTGATGGAACTGATGAGTGGCCCTCCACTGTACTATTGCTCTGGCTCCAACATTTGACACTCTTAAAATGCAGAAAATCTCTTATGTTCTCCAAATAATACTAAGCATGTATTTGTCTCCACATCATTGACAATATTGTTTTCTTCTGTCTAGAATATGTTACCTTGAAATATCATGGTAAAGTTTTAGGATATTAAACACCTAACATATTAATCTTTCAGGGCACCTTCCAGAACTCCCAGGATTCTGGAATGTTCTGCGATAAAATGAGTTTTTCTATGTAGATAAATAAACTTAATAACACTTTCCATAGTGCTTTCATTCTGATTGGAAGTAACAGTTTCAATATCTGCCTCACCTGAGTTAGCTAGAGGAAATCTGTCTTCATCCTCACTCCTGTCTGAGGCCTTAGAACTGTCTAACACAAAGTAGATAGACAACCTTGCCCTAAACAGGAGGCGCTTAATAGCATTAACTCAGATGCTATTTTCCTACATTCCAATCTAGGTAAGCACATGAAATTCTAAGATAAAAGAACCAATTACCTCCACTCCATGTTCATCCAGAATTGACACATAGCTGGGTTTCGTCTCATTCGGGAAAGAGAGAAGAACATCATAATGAACCAACTGTGCTGAATCTAAACCAAACTTCTCCCACTGGGTCTGGATTTTTTTGGCAAGAAGCAAATTTTGTTCTGTTCCTGCCAGATGAGGGAGCCTTGTGAAAGAACTAAAATTAAAAATGAAATATAAGTGGGAGTTAGAAACATACCTACATACCTGTGGACCATTCTAAATACCTCAGCCTCCCTTTAGGAAGTCAGTTTTCGTTTCTCTATCAAAGAGATGTTTTTAAAAGTCAAGCTGTTATCAATATCAATATTGAGTGACTATTCCAATAACTGAGAAAGCCAATTTTAAATCATCCGTGTGTATAATTGCAACTGTCTCATCACGCTCCTAAAGAATTCATTTGAAAGTAAACAAAGCTGGGAAGAGGTTGTGATTCCACACCAAGGAGCGTCCATGCTGCTCATCAGGGAACAGGATGTTTTGAAAGTAGATCATCCTCAAGAGCAGTTAATCAAACCCTTTTTGTTGTTATTTAGGGCCACACCTGGCAAAAGCAATGCTCAGGGATACTCTTGGCTCCGCTCTCAGGATCTGGGTTCCACTCCCAGTACTCCGTATGGTCCCCCAGACACTTCCAGAAATAATTCAAAGTGCCTGAGTGATAGCACAGTGGGTAGGGCATTTGCTTTGCACACTCCAACCAGGGTTTCATCCCTGGAATCCCATATGGTCTCCTGAGCACCACCAGGATTAATTCTTGAGGTAGAGCCAGGAGTAACCCCTGAAAATCCCTGGATGTGACCCCAAAACTAAAACAAACAAAACAAAAGGAACCACCATTCAAACCTGTTTTGTTTTGTTTTGTTTAGGGGGGTGTTAAGATGCACCCAGCAATGTTCAGGGGTTACTCCTAGCTCTGCACACAGGAATTATTCCTGATGGTGTTCAGGTGCCATATGGGTACTGCAGATCCAACCTGGGTTGGCCTGGTGCAAGGCAAATGTCCTAACTGTAGTATAATGGCTCCAACCACAACCTGTTTAAGAAAGCTCACAAGATGATATCAATAGATACAGTGCCTTTCTGATGATACTCTTTTGGAAAAGTCTGAGTGCAAAACTACTAGGACCTTTACTTTCACAAAGTTCAAAATAACTTGCCTAGATATTACTCTTGGATTTGAAAGCTGATGGAATTTACCCTTAGCCATCTGCTTCTGTTGTGTCTTATGTGGGTCTGTTTTATTTATTTAATAGTTCGGTCTCCCAAGCAGCACTCGGGAGGTCCCCAGACAGCTCCACCTACTCTGAGCTCCCAAGCCAGGCCCTGAGTATGTCGTAGTGCTAGGCCTTGGAGTTGCTTAGGCCCTGTTGCACTGCAGGGCCACCTTGGCAGTGCTCAGGGACTTTCAGGACTATACCCTGCAGTGTTCTAATAATGCTCTGAGGACCGTGTGATGCTGGAATTTGAGCCTGGGCTGACTCAACACAAGGCAATGCTGTCACCTCAGTACTATCACTTCAGCCCTCACTTTGTGCCTTTCCTTATTTTGTTGGGGGGGGGGGGGCAGGGGTTTGGGTAACACCCAGCAGCACTCAGAGGTTACTCCTGGCTCTACGCTCAGAAATCACTCCTGGCAGGCTCAGGGACCAGATGGGATGCCGGGATTCAAACCACTGTCCTCCTGCATGCAAGGCAAATGCCTTACCTCCATGCTATCTCTCTGGCCCCCGCCTTTCCATTTTCAACAAGGAATAAAGGTTTATATTATGTCTGACAGAATCTAAATTTTTAATCTCCTTTTCTTTGAATCAGAGTTGAACATCAGGCCTTTCTTTTTTTTGTTTGTTTTGGGCCACACCTGGCGGTGCTCAGGCGTCACTCCTGGCTGTCTGCTCAGAAATAGCTCCTGGCAGGCACGGGGGACCATATGGGACCCCGGGATTCGAACCAACCACCTTAGGTCCTGGATCAGCTGCTTGCAAGGCAAACGCCGCTGTGCTATTTCTCCGGGCCCCTAAAGGGATATTTTAAAGTAGTATAGATGTGACATCTAATTTCACTAGAAGATTGAAAATTGACCAGTTGAATATAACCTGTTTATGTTTATATTCGTTTTGATCACAGTATTTATTTTCTTTTTCTTTTTTGATCACAGTATTTAATCAAATATGCACGATAACTTACTGAAGAAATGACCTGATGTTTTCCGCTTTCATCTCAGATACCAGTTTCCCTCGGTTACTCTCAGGATGGCGTAGAGAGGAGGCTGTTTGCTGAAGAGGCTTACTGAACCAGCCTGTGGAAGAACAGCACATGCATGCCAGCTTCCAGCTGTTCTAAAGCAGGAGAGACACAGCCGAGAACGTAACTGGGACCCTCCCCTGCAATGCAGAGCCAGGCCCTGGGGAAGGCTACGCTGGGAAGGCGTCGCTGGGAAGGCGACTCTGGGAAGGCCACTGCTTTTCCTGGGCTCTGCAAGTCAGGTTGCTTGGGGGGGGGCGGGGGAGTGCGGGGGATGTGTCCAACATTCCAGATGCTACACACACACACACACACACACACACACACACACACACACACACACACACATACACCGTGTTAGCAAATCCTAAGACCTAGGAAGGCTCCAAATTTAAAAAGGCCCTCACTGCCAAAGGGTTTTCTAAAAGGTATCTGCTATTACAGGAATTTTTCCAAAGCAGTCTGTACTCACTGCTTTGGATGTGAGGGAGGATGTTTAAAAAAAAAAAAAAAAAAAAAAAAAAGTCGCACCTGTAAGAAAAGATGCTTGAAAAAATAACCTCACTAACAGGCATTAGGGCCCTGAAAAAACCTTGGTTGCCTGTCCAGGAGGCATTTGGGAAATATAGGGGTGTAGGATAAATATTAGTTGAGACATAATTTAGCTGATATTTTAAAAATATTGACATAAGTTAGCTGCCATTTTAAAGATTACTCAGACATACAAATACACCCTATGAGGAACATTTGCTTAGATTCAAGTATTTTTATTCAGTCTTACAGAAATATTACTTCTCTAATCTAACTTTGCTCTTAGTGCAGTCCAAGTAAGGGTTAACATTTCAGGTCCCGCTTCGGTTAAGCATAAAACCAAAAGAATTCTGAACTGACCTTGCTACTGAGAAACTGCAAGAAGCAGCCTCCAAAGTGGAGCTATCTGCAGTCAGAAATATGCCTTGGACAGTTTGCCCCTCTGCGCTTTTTTCTGTTCACTTCACTTTTGTCTAAATAACTTCGTTTGAAAATGATTACTTGCAAGACATTGAGTATAAATCTTCCACTCTGTGCTTTGTATAAACGGAACAGAGCTTGAATCCAAGTTGAGCCCTTGGATTTTGTGGCCCACAACCACCCCTGCACACACCTTTCAAGGGAACCCCAAAGATCCCTTAGTGTCAGGGCCATTTCGGTCTGTCACTAGACAGTCCCCAATCGTGCACGAATGAATACCGGTCTCGTCCCTCGCCAGCCTTCCCTGCAGCCCTCCAAGAAGTGCCCCCAAGTGCAACCAAGTCTCGCTGGACGCGGTGGCAACAACGGCCTCCCAGGAGCACTTACCCGCCAGGAAGCCGGCCAGGAAAGAGGCCAGCACCGCAGCCACGCACGACCACACGCACCGCCGGCTGCGGGGCTTCGCCATCGCTGCTGCTCTGGCCCTGAGCTGAGGGCCCTGGGGCCTGCGACAAGAGGACGTGAGAGACCACAGCAGGGTGCAGAGGGCAGGGCTGGGGTGTGGGCCGCAGGAATGCGCCGCAAGGCGCCCACCCACCAGCTGGGGGCACTGGAGAGAGGGCCGCATCCAGGCACCCCTGAGCTGAAGCTGATGGCCAGGGGGACGGCTGGACGATCTGGCCCCAGAGCATCTTACCTCACACCCCAACCCCAGACCATCCACCCCCAGCACCTGAGCATCCTGAGCACCTCCCCAGGCCACCTTCCCATCTCACCCCAAACCTCCTCAGCCCCAGACCACAGCTCCCCAAAACATTTCCCACCCTGGATGTCCGGCTCAGATCCCTGCCCAAATTGTGCAGAACAGGAAAGCGACTAAGTAAGTGTCCTGCTTCGGCAGGGGTCCAGAAACCACAGTGAATCCCAGGTAAGAATTGCTCACTCTAAACCCTCCAGAAGTGGGGTGTGCACAAGGGCCACCTCGGTTCAGATGATGCGGCATGCCTGTGGATTTCTGTCCCCCCATGCCTGTGAGTGAATTCGCAGCAGCTCCTGCCCCTTCCCCAGAGAGAGGTCTGGAAATAGTTGGTAAAGGGTTCTGCTCAGCAGGCCTTAGTGAGGAAGTCCCCCTAAGACCCAGAAGCAGGTGATGGGAACTTTCGTGTGTTGTGTGTGTGTGTGTGTGTGTGTGTGTGTGTGTGTGTGTGTGTGTGTTCATGTAAGCATGCACCTCAGTTCCTTGGTAGGAAGCTCCTGCAGGCAACCCACAGGCCTCACCTGTGCACCTCTTCACCTGCCTTCTCAAATAATGGTTCTTAAAATCATACACCACTTTTCCATTTCTTCTGCAACTGAATTTTTTCCTTAACTCACTGGACTTAACTCACTTCCTTAACTCGGTTATTAATAAGATTCACCATTGAAGGTCCCTCGCTGTCATGAGAGTCAACCCTTTTAGGTCTCTGCCCTCTGTTCTGGACCCTGTTTTGGAGGGGTCACTTATTGCAGGGTGGCAGGGAGTACCTACCCCTACTTGGTGCTGAGTGATCACTCCTAGTGGTGTGCCAGGACTGGATGGTGCTGGAGTTAATCCTGGCCTCTTGATGCAGAGAATGTATGTGCTCCCACCCACTGAGCTATTTCCCTGGTCCAAAGGTTTAAAAGTGTTAGATTTGCAAAGTGGTGCTTCCAACTAGCTCTCTGCATGTGGGCATTTCACCCCAGAGCATTTCCAGACTGGTTTTCTCATTTTTAATGAGAGCAAAATGTTTTGTTGTTTCTATTTTGGGCCACATGAGGCAACGATCAGGAGGAACTCCTGACTGTGCACTCAGGATTTATTCCTGGAGGTGCTCGGGGAACAAAATGGGATGCCAGGGATCAAACTCAGGTCAGCTACATGCAAGGTAATTGCCCTATCCACTCAACTATTGCTCCAACGCCACTTTTTGTTGCTTGTTTGTTTTGGGGTTAAGTCAGCAATGCTCAGGATTACTCCAGGCTCTGCACTTAGTGCTCAAGAGACCATATGGGATGCTGGGGATTCCGGTAGTGCTACAGAACAAACTTAGGTAGGTGGAGTGCAAGGCAAATACCTTATCTGCTGTATATCTTTCCAGCCCAAGAGCAAAGTTTCCTGCCAAGGCCAAGAGCCATTGTGGGCACTGTAGAGGTACTCAGAGCATCTGTAGCTGCCACACCCCAATCCTATCTACTCCCTTCTTTTTTTTTTTTTTTTTTTTTTTTTTGGGCCACACCCGTTGATGCTCAGGGGTTACTCCTGGCTATGCGCTCAGAAGTTGCTCCTGGCTTGGTGGACCATATGGGACACCGGGGGATCGAACCGCGGTCCGTCCAAGGCTAGCGCAGGCAAGGCAGGCACCTTACCTCTTGCGCCACCGCCCGGCCCCTCTACTCCCTTCTTACACCATAACTGTGGCTTAGTATCTCGTGGCTATTCCCCTAGGGCCTCAAAGACCCCCAACTTTCAATAATATATCTTTAACAAATTATTTCAGGCACTGATGGTAAAAACCTCATTTGCACCCCTAAGTAGGTTCCCTGTCACCTGAAATGAGAGAACCGTCGCTGCCTCAGTCGGTAGCAGCCGCAGTCTGCATCTGGACAATCCATGTGTAAAAGCTCCAGTTGCTGGTTCAGCAAAGTCTTTGACCTTGTAAATACAAACACAGGTTCATTTTCATCGCAATTAGCATATCCCAGGAGACCAATGCCTATGAGCATTTGCAAGAGTCTTGTGTTCTGGAAAGTACATTGTTGATGTTTGTCAGTGTCACTGGACTTTTCCTTCAAAACTAAGAATGTAATGGAGCCAGGGCAATAGCACAACAGTAGGGTGTTTGCCTTGCACACAACTGACTGGGACAGACCCAGGTTTGATTCCCAGTATCCCATATGGTCCCCTGAGCCTAACAAGAGTGATTTCTGAGTGTAGAGCCAGGAGTAACCCCTGAGTGCCACTGGTTGTGGCCCAAATCTTCCCCCTCAAAAAAGCTAAGAATATAAGAAAGTTTTAGTCTTAGAAAACCGAAGTACTGAACTATTTGATCTGCTCTAGTAGGACATTTTTCCTTTGAAGAGAGGCCTTGTAACCAGAGTTCAAATCCCAACCAAAGGCTCCCAGCAAGGTTTGAAAGAGCATGCCACAAGCAGTGTGTACGACATGCTGAGAATACAGCCTCAGCTGTTCAGACTCTACAGAAAGAACCCTGGGACTGCCCATCCATCCCACCCCACTGTGCTTTGATTACGATCCCCTTTTACAGAAGAGTCCCCAGCTGGTCTGCCCTTGCTGAGGTCATCGGACCCTCGTTAGAGATGGAGACAACTCAGCCAGCTATGTCCTCTCTGGAGAGATGGACAACTGAGGTGATGACTGGAATTCCTAGCAGGAGACACATTCCAGCTGGAAATTTCTAAACTCCTGAGCCAGAGACATTCAAAATTCATTTTTACAGTGAAAGAGGTATGCGTGTGTGTTAGCGTGTTGAGTGATCTCAGACCTCCAGAGCAGATGGAAAGCAATAAAGCAGCAGCATGAATGATGAGAAAAGGCTCAGAGGCAAATCAAGGTGAGTGAGAAAACATGCAAGGGAAAAGCAGAAAACCAGGTTGGATGCCTTCTGATGTCACAATTACAGTAAATGTGGGATCAGAGGAAACCCCCTGGGTGTCAAACAGAGAGCCCTCCCCCACTACACACACACAGGTTGTGTTTGTGTAATGCTGATTTGTTGATGAATCAGGCTCTTGGACCTTTTTTGTTTGGCTTTGTTTTGTTTGGGGGCCACCTGGCGATGCTCTGGGGTAGCTACTACTGGATCTGCATTCAGGAATGACTCCTGGCAGGCTCGGGGGATTCTATGGGATGCCAGGGATCGAACCCAGTTTGGCTGTGTGCAAGGCACTCCTTTCCAACTCTGCTATCGCTCCAGCCCAGATTCCTGGATCTTCAAATAGTAGGTTCTCAAGCTGAGCATGCCGTCCCTAAGACCATGCCTTCCACCTATTTCCCCACTGCTGCTTTTACACAATCTTATAAAGCTCAGGGGACACTATTTGCTATTTCTCCCAGTAACTCACCTCTAGTCTCATGCACAACCACAGTGCCTAGAACCTTTAGTTTCATTCTGTTCTGTAAATTTTTCAACTCATCTTTGTCTTTTTAAACAGGGTAGGCCACCCATGCTAGTGCTCAGAGTTATTCCTTTTTTGTTTGTTTGTTTGTTTGTTTGTTTTGTTGTTTCGGGCCACACCCAGTTGATGCTCAGGGGTGACTCCTGGCTAAGCGCTCAGAAATTGCCCCTGGCTTGGGGGTACCATTTGGGACGCTGGGGGATCGAACCGCGGTCCTTCCTTGGCTAGTGCTTGCAAGGCAGACACCTTACCTCTAGCGCCACCTCGCCGGCCCCAGAGCTTATTCCTGATTCTGCACTCAAGAATCACTCCTAGAGGCCAGAGAGATAGCATGGAGGTAGGGCATTTGCCTTGCATGCAGAAGGACGGTGGTTCAAATCCCGGCATCCTATAAGGTCCCCGAGCCTGCCAGGAGCAATTTCTGAGCATAGAGCCAGGAGTAACTCCTGAGCTCTGCCGGGTGTGACCCAAAAAACAAACAAACAAAAGAATCACTCCTGGTGCTGCTTAGGGGACCTACTGAGGTGCCAAGCATCAAACCTGAGTCAGCCACATGCAAGCCAAGTGCCATGCCTGTTGTACAATCTCTCTGAACCTAGTCTTCCTTTGAAAAACCCTTTCTTATATGGATATTCCTCAAAAACGACATTGAGCTCCCATATGATTCAGCAATACCACTCCTAGGGATATACCCTAGGACCACAAAATACAAAATGCCCTCTCCATTCCTATGTTCACTGCAGGGCTAGTTACAGTATCCAGAATCTGGAAACAACCCAGATACCAGACAACAGATGAGTGACTAAAGAAACTGTCAAAAAAAAAAGAAAAAAGGAAAAAGAAACTGTCCTACATATAAACAATGGAACACTACGCAACTCATGAAATTTGCCTATCATCGATGGGTTTGGAGACTATTGTGATGAGTGAAATAAGTCAGAGGGGGGGAGATAAGCTGAGAATAGTCTCACTCATCTGTGGGATTTAAAAAAAATAAAGACAGTGCAATGATACCAGAGACAATAGAATGAGTGCTGGAAGGACCAGTCCACGATAACAAGCTTATCATAGTGTGGTAAGTGCAGTTAGAGAAAGAACTACACTGCCAACCGGGTTCGATCCCCAGCATCTCCTATGATCCCCTGAGTGCAGAGCCAGGAGTAACCCCTGAGCGCTGCCGTGTGTGGCCCAAAAACAAAAAAACAAAAAAAAAAAATTTTTAAAGGAAAAAAAAAGGGTGCCAGAGAGATAGCACAGCGGTAGGGCATTTGTCTTGCAAGTGGCAGCACCAGAACCAATGGTGGTTCGAATCCTGCCATCCCACATGGTCCCCCGAGCCTGCCAGGAGCGATTTCTGAGCATAGAGCCCGGAGTAACCCCTGAGCGCTGCCAGGTGTGGCCAAAAAAACAATAAATAAATAAATAAATAAATAAATAAATAAATAAATAAATAAATAAATAAAATAAGTAAAGGAGAGGGGTAGACATAGAGTATAGTACTCATTTGTGGGATGTTAAAAAAGGTAGTATGGAAAATAAATAAAAAGTGGGTGGAGAGATAGTATGGAGGTAGGGCATTTGCCTTGCATGCAGAAGGATGGTGATTCAAATCCCGGCATCCCATATGGTCCCCTGAGCCTATTAGGAGCAATTTCTGAGCATAGGGCCAGGAGGAAACCCTGAGCGCTAGCAGGTCTGACCCAAAAACAAACAAACAATTTCTGAGCATAGAGCCAGGAGGAAACCCTGAGCGCTGGCAGGTCTGACCCAAAAACAAACAAAAACAAACAAACAAAAAATATGGCCAGAGACATGGGAGGGAAGAGAGCATCAGGAAGGGTAAGAAGGAAACTGTTGACAATGGTGGCAGGAAATGAGCACTTGTGAAGGTTATTATATATTGTAAAAAAATTGTAAAAAATTGTAAAAAATAAATACATTGTTATTATCTGTATGGCCAGAGACATGGGAGGGAAGAGAGCATCAGAAAGGGTAAGAAGGAAACTGTTGACAATGGTGGCAGGAAATAAGCACTTGTGAAGGTTATTATATATTGTAAAAAAAATATTGTAAAAAATAAATACGTTGTTATTATCTGTAAAAAAAAAAACTGTAGTATGAACAATCTTGTAACCACAGCATTTAAAGAATAAAAGTATCCAGAGAATAATAGAGTCATGGGCCAGGAGAACCTGTTCATGATAGAAAGCTCACCACAAATAGAGAGTGCACTATGACAATGAGACCGCTAGGAGAAGGGACCGCTGTGACAACGATAGCTGGAAATTGTCACTCTGGACAAGAACTGGGTGCTGAAAGGGGATATAGTGATAGGGATGATATTCTTTCAGCAATAATATTGCAAACCACAGAGTCTAAAAGAAAAAAAGAAGATAGAAAAGAAAAATGTCTGCCCCTAGAAGTGAAACTGGGAACACTGGTGGCAGGAAACATGCACTGGTGAAGAATGTTATACATTGTATGACTGAAACTCAATCATGAACAACTTTGTAATTGTGAAGAAAAGATGTACTGTAAAATTTTGAGTTGTGAAAAAAGTGTATAAATGATTGATTTTTAAAAAATTAATTTTTAGGGCCCGGAGAGATAGCACAGCGGCGTTTGCCTTGCAAGCAGCCGATCCAGGACCAAAGGTGGTTGGTTCGAATCCCAGTGTCCCATATGGTCCCCCGTGCCTGCCAGGAGCTATTTCTGAGCAGACAGCCAGGAGTCACCCCTGAGCACCGCCGGGTGTGGCCCAAAAACCAAAAAAAAAAAAAAAAAAACCCAAAAAAAAAATTAATTTTTAGGGTGTGTGTGTGTGTTTAAAGTCACACCTAGGGGCCAGAGAGATAGCACAGCGATAGAGCATTTGCCTTGCATGTGGCCGATCCGGGATGGACCCAGTTTGATTCCTGGCATCCCATATGGTCCCCTGAGCTGGCCAGGAGTGATTTCTGAGCACAGGGCCAGGAGTAACCCCTGAGAATCTCTGGGTGTGGGCAAAAATAAATAAATAAATAAATAAACAAACAAACAAACTGCTAAGAAAATAAGATAAAAAATAAAGTCACACCTAGCAGTGCTAAGAAGTTACTCATTTTGTTTGGTTCAGGGGTTATTTCAGGCTCTGCACTCAGGAGTCACTCCCAGCAGTGTTTAGAGGACCAAACCAGGGTCAGATGCATGTAAAGAAAACATCCTCTCTGCTGGCTGTACCACAATTCCAGACCACGAATACAAATCATAGCCCTGACCTAAACCCAATCTAAATTCTACCCTCAGTAGCCTATCACAGAAGTTAAAGATGAAGAAACCAAGTCCAGGCAAAGCCCAACTGAGGATAAGTTGCTTTGAGAACCTCCTACACCTGGGTCACTTCCAAAAAAATTAACTTTCTGGGGCCAGAGAGATAGCACAGTGGTATGGTGTTTGCCTTGCATGCGGCTAACCTGGGACAGACTCAGGTTCAATTCCTGGCATCTCATATGACCCCCCCAAGCCTGTCAGGGGTGATTTCTGAGCTCAGAGTCAGGAGTAACCCCTGAGCGCCATCAGGTGTGGCCCAAAAACTAATAAATAATTAAACAAACAAAAACAAAAATTAGCTTTTCTCTAGGTTATTCTCTTGATTCTATTAGCATCGGTCACTATATTGCTGGTTAAACTGTGTTAATAGATACTCTTTTGCTCTATGCCCCACTGCAAACAGATACCATATTTTCTGGTGTATAAGACAACTTGGCATATAAGACGACCCTCTACTTTTCCTGTTAAAATATAGGGTTTTGGGGTACTGGAGCAGTGGTGCAACGGTAATGACTTTGTCTTGCACGCAGCTGACATAGGACGAACCGCAGTTCAATCCCCTGGAGTCCCATATTGTCCCCCAAGCCAAATGATTTGTGAGCACATAGCCAGGAGTTACCCTCAGCATCACCAAGTGTGCCCCCCAAAAAAAACAATAAATAAATAAATGTAAATATATATATTTATATATATAGGGTTTGGGCTATATTTGCCATATAAGACTACCTCTCTTAACGCACACTAAATGGGAATTAAAAAATGTAAGATTTAATTTCAATATGAAAATTTTAATTCAAATGCTTATGCCATGCATGTACTTAGCTGGAAAACTGTCACTTATAAACATAAAGGCTATTTTTCATCAAACATGTAAACACAAAACAGTGAAATTTGATTCAGCTTTTCCTAAATCACTCGAAAGCTAAAAGGATAGGATAAAGGATAAAACAATAAACCCATGTGAGCTGCATGCTGTTTTCTAAGCTGTCAACCAAACTGCAACTGATGATGATAGGAGGAAGAACAAGCAATAGAGAGGGGGAGTAAGTCCTGGGCAAGTCCCTGGTGACTCAGCAATGCCTGTCATTACTGCAAGCTATTTTTGTTTTTTTGTTTTTGTTTGTTTGTTTGTTTTTGGGCCACACCCAGTGACGCTCAGGGGTTACTCCTGGCTATGCGCTCAGAAGTTGCTCATGGCTTGGGGGACCATATGGGATGCCGGGGGATCGAACCGCGGTCCGCCCAAGGCTAGCGCAGGCAAGGCAGGCACCTTACCTCTAGCGCCACCGCCCGGCCCCACT
Source organism: Suncus etruscus (assembly GCF_024139225.1). Classification (NCBI taxonomy): domain Eukaryota; kingdom Metazoa; phylum Chordata; class Mammalia; order Eulipotyphla; family Soricidae; genus Suncus; species Suncus etruscus. The sequence goes on along the minus strand of NC_064866.1, from coordinate 44,531,290 downwards.
GCAAGCTATTTTTACAGGTTTACTTGGTGTGACAGTTTCCTTTTAAAAGCCTTCAAGATCCTTCTGTTCATCATCTAATATCATAAGTGTTGCATTAAATAATTAACGATGGGGCTGGATGGCGATGGATTTCTCTCTGCCATCCCAGGCCACGTGACTCCGCAACCCCATCCAGCCAGCGGGTTCCAGGCCCAGGTGAAAGGCGAAATCACTCACTCACAGGCAGGCATTAGGAAGCATCATCTTTATTCATGCCCTGACCACCACAGGTGTGTGGCCTATCTCATAACCTTTCAAGCATTCGGCCATTCTTAGCCCTGCATCTTATAATTCTGCCATCTTCCTTTGGCCTCCATCCTGGTCAAAGACCAAAAGAGGCAAAGAACCTAAAGCCAGCGAGCGCAGCAGGGCAGAGAGACTTAATTCCCTGGCTTCAGGGTTTATCTACCTTTTCCAAGACCCCTCCCAGGAATGGGCGGGGTCTTGCAGGTAAGGTTACACCTAATATTCAGTTCCCAAGACCCCTCCCAGAAATGGGTGGGTCTCAGGTAGCTACACCTAGATCCAGGGTCTCAGATAGGTACACTACAATAAGTACATCAATGACGTCTTGTGATACATTTGTAAGGTGGTCATCGTATGGATCTAATTCCATATTAGATGGTGTGGTCTCAGGTTCCGCTTCCCCTTCATCTTGCCACAAGTAGTCATCCTCCACACTATCTAATGAATTTGATATGCCACACTTCTTGGAAGACTGGATTACAGTTTCTGCATCAACATTATTCCAGGCTTTTATGACAAACTTGCATAAAACATCCAACTGTGGAGCACGCATGTTTCCTCCTTTTGTGAATGACTTTTCACCACTAACCATCCGCTCATTTCACTGTTCTCGAATGTGATCTTTAAATGGCTTGTTTAGGCATACATTCAGTGCTGTACCAAATATGTCAATACTGCTGGAATAAATGCAGCACTTATATTCATTTTTGCAAGCCTTTGCTTGGTGCTGGGCCCACACCAGTAAACTATGTTTTGGGGGAGGGGGTTTCTGTTTTTCGTTTGTTTGGTTGGTTGGTTTTTGGGTCACACCTGGCAGCGCTCAGGGGTTCCTTCTGGCTCTATGCTCAGAAATCGCTCCTGGCAGGCACAGGGGACTATATGGGATGCCGGGATTAGAACCGATGACCTTCTGCATGTAAGACAAACGCCTTACCTCCATGCTATCTCTCCGGCCCCTAGACTACGTTTTTTAATAAGTCCACCTGGTCGCCTGCTATCCAGTCTTTTTCATTTACATGTACAAAACAACTGACAAGGAACTTGAGTTTTGGCATTGTTTTTCTTTTAAAAATAATCATTGGGAGCCGGGTCCATGGCACAAGCCTTGCCCGAGCTAGCCAACCACAGATTGTGGTTCGATCCCCCAGCATCCCATATGGTCTCCCAAGCCAGGAGCGATTTCTGAGCGCATAACTAGGAGTAACCCCTGAGCATCACCGGGTGTGGCTCAAAAAAAAAATTATTGGTCTCAGTTTGGCACCCTCAGCTGTACAGTTTTACCACTGTACAGTTTTACCACTGTAAAACTGGACTTATCATGTCCAGTTGTTGTTTTTGTTTGTTTTTTTTTTGTTTTGTTTTTGGGTCACACCCGGCAGCACTCAGGGGTTCCTCCTGGCTCTATCTTCAGAAATCGCTCCCAGCAGACTCAGGGGACCATATGGGATGCCAGGATTCAAACCACCATCCTTCTGCATTGCAAGGCAAATGCCCTACCTCCATGCTATCTCTCCGGCTCATGTCCTGTTATTTTAATTAAAATTTTTTCACCTTTTGGGTGAACAGCTTTATTTCCATCCATATCAAAATTCATTGGCATTTCATCCATGTTTCCAATACTGCTTAATGCATAGACATGTTTATTGCACTGACTATTACATATCGATGCAAACTATTTACTTTAGCGTCAAGATCTGTAGGTAATTTTTGTGAAATTTTTGTCTTTTGCCTTAGTGACTGTGGTGTACCCCAAGACCCACCCATATCTGGGAGGAGTTTTGGGAACCGGATAATAGGTGTAACTACCTGCAAGACCTCCCATTTCTGGGAGGGGTCTGGAAAAGGATAGATAAACCTCTGAGCCAGGGGATTCGGGCCTTTTGCCGTTTCTCTCTTGGCCCGGCTTGGCTTCCTGGCTTTTGGATCTTTGGGCCGCATGGAGCCCAAAGGGAAGATGGCTAACAGGAGATAAGATGCAGGGCTAGCAAAATATAGCTGTGCTTAAAAGGTTGACATAGGCCACACACCTGTGGTGGCAAGGGCATGAATAAAGATGATTCTTCCTGATGGCTGCGTGTGAGTGAGTAATTTCACCTGGGCCTGGAACTCGCCGGCTGCATGGAGGTTGCAGAGCCACGTGGGCTGGATGGCATCCTTCACCATCCAGCCCCATCGTTATTTATTTAACACAACATCTGGCGCTCCGAACTTTGACCTGAATCCTGAACCCAAGAAACCAGCAACAATGGTAACATTTCTGCTTTTCAGTTTAATTTTGGCTCTTGTCGGGTGCACTGAGCCCAAAACCCTGGACCACGTGCAACCATTTTTAAAAATGGCCGACACCCCATCTGGGGGTTCGAAGGCCATTAAAACAAGAGAGGTGAAAGCTTGCACCACCTCTGGCCAAGGCCCAGAACTAAAACTTTGTTACAAAAACCAAAAACCTCGGCCTCTTCAAAAACTTATTAAAAGTCTAAATTGGAAATGGAGGAGAAAAAAGACTGTATTTAAAGTGGACTGATTTTCTAAAAATGACCTTTGGCTTGAATTTGGATTTCGACTTTGGAAATTTCGAACTGAACTTTTAGTTTAAATCACTTGAAACTCTGAACATCCATAAGCTGCTTCCAAAGTGCGCCCGGAGGGAAAAATAAGGCAGCGGTGAAGCCCCTCCAGCATCAGAAAAGTGGCCGAAAACTTGCTTGCAAAGTGCGCCCAAAGAAAAAAAAAAGCTGCGAAAAGCTCCAAGCGGCTGGGCTCGGCTCGGCTGGAATCTCGGCTGGGATCGGCTTGGCTGGGCTCAGCTTTGCCCGGAAAAGCGAAAAACCTGGAATCCTCGCTCCAGATCACAAACCGGCAGCGGAGCCTGGAACTACGGAAGAAAGCCACGTGGTAAGATCAGCGTGGGACAAACCAACATCTGAACTTTAAAAGTTTACAAAAGCCACGTGGTGAGATCAGCATGGGACAAATTAATCTAAACTATGGTTTTAGGTGTAGAAAATTAGTGGGTAGTAATATTTTACTCATAGTTGGTGATGGAATAAGTTTTAATTAGTTAGTGGTTAAAAAATAAAAATATAAGGGAGGTAATACAGATTAGCCCATTTTAACATCTAATTTCTAACCACCTGCATCTTTGTCTTAGTCATTTTCTTTATGATTTAAATGTGTTTTGTTGTCTTTCAAAGTTAATATTTTCAATTGCAAAATGTTTTACTGTGTATTTTAATGTACTTAGCCTGTTTTTAAAATGTATGTTATGCATGTATGCTGCAGTACTTGTGTATAGAAAAGTTATAGGAACAATAAAGTTCCCCCAATATAGTTTAAAAGTATAGGAACATGAAAGTTCCAAAATAGTGCTTGGTAAAAAAGCATTAATAGAATTTTAGGTTACAGGTGTAAAGTATATTTTGCAAATAATATGTTTTTGAAAAGGGCTGGTATATTAATTTTCACTTTATTACGTTGGCGCATGAAAATATTTAAAAAAGGGGGAAATGTGGTGTACCCCAAGACCCACCCATATCTGGGAGGAGTTTTGGGAACCGGATAATAGGTGTAACTACCTGCAAGACCTCCCATTTCTGGGAGGGGTCTGGAAAAGCATAGATAAACCTCTGAGCCAGGGGATTCGGGCCTTTTGCCGTTTCTCTCTTGGCCCGGCTTGGCTTCCTGGCTTTTGGATCTTTGGGCCGCATGGAGCCCAAAGGGAAGATGGCTAACAGGAGATAAGATGCAGGGCTAGCAAAATATAGCTGTGCTTAAAAGGTTGACATAGGCCACACACCTGTGGTGGCAAGGGCATGAATAAAGATGATTCTTCCTGATGGCTGCATGTGAGTGAGTAATTTCACCTGGGCCTGGAACTCGCCGGCTGCATGGAGGTTGCAGAGCCACGTGGGCTGGATGGCATCCTTCACCATTCAGCCCCATCGTTATTTATTTAACACAACAAGTGACAAATTATGCCTTTCCAGAAATCTAGTACACCAGGATACAGTGGCCTTAAATTTGTTGCTGTGATCTGGGTTAGATTTGGCCCACTGAAGTGCAAACAAACGTATTGTATTTCGTGTCACTATATAACCATTTTGGCGATGCTCATTCATCATATCTGCTATGTTTTTCTAATTCTGGCCAATGTGGGGTGCCTCTTCTTAATGCACTCTTACCCTTGGCATACTCTTTAATAGTTTTTTATTTGCTTTCCAACTCCAAACCATCTTTTCTGTCATTCCATATTCCCTTGCAGCAGCAGTTATTATGTTTCATTACAAAGTTTAAAACTGTCTTCATCTTCTTGCTGGTGGAGCCATGATAGGGCCTTGACTATTCGCCATTTGTATACTGCACTAGTGCTGTATTGTACAGATGCTGGTGTTATACTGTACTGTATTCATCACCACATATATCTTCTCGCCAAGTAGACTTCGTTTTTTCACCACAGATAAGATGCACACCAAAGTTCCCTCAGAATTGACAATCAGGGAGGGAGGGAGAATTGACAATTCAACCCCGTATACAACAACCAGCAATCATGGCAAGCGATATAACACAGCATACAAAGCCTGCTCAGATTGGGTCAGCTATCCCTGTCTCCGAGGCTATCCAAGTGGTAGTATGTGATAATGCTGGCATGAGAAAAAGAGTAGAACCCTCAAAGGTTAACAGGATTTGTTTAATAAAGCTACATTTGGAGTGCCAAGAATCATTTTACATTTGTCATTTGTAGTGAGTGACTGTAATTTTTTGTTTGTTAGTTTGTTTGTTTTGTTTTTGGGTCCCACCCAGCAGCACTCAGGGGTTACTCCTGGCTCTGCGCTCAGAAATTGCTCCTGGCAGGCTTGGGGGACCATATGGGATGCCGGATTCGAACCACCGATATTCTGCATGCAAGACAAATGCCCTACCTCCATGTTATCTCTCTGGCCCCAAGGTGGGGAAAAAATTTTACGTCAGTTACTGTGGTATCTAATTACTAGAGCAAAAAAGGGAGGTTGTTAGATTACAAAACAAGGATCCTCATTCCTTTGTTTGCTTACATTGTTTTATCCAAAAACAAAGATTATCTTACATGCAAACTTGGGCGGTATTGGCTCAGGACAGCAAGAGCTATCTGTCCTTACTCTGTTCATATACCCCCACCTGGAGATGGTCTCTGTACTCAATAAAAAAGACAACCTATCCCTATAAAACCTAACCTCTAGCCCTCCCCCCAAATCCTATCCCTAACATTAACCCTAATCACTAAACTCTCCCCCTTACTTACCAATAACTCTAATCGTAAATATGTGTATGTATGTAGCTAAGCATTTTGTAATAATAGGTAAGATAGTACAGCAGAGGGCACTTACTTGCATGCAGCAAACTAATCCACTGAGCCCTACCAGGGGTGATCCCCGAGTACACAGTAACAAGTAAGCTCTGAGCAAAGTTTGGTGTCCAATCCCTCCTCAAAAAAAAAAAAAAAAAATAGTAATTGTATATGTATGCATATGTCTGTGGCTATGTAACATGCTAGTGTTTAGTAAGGATCATGAAGAAATAAAGCACCCAGTATGGTTAGGTGGGAAGTAGGTAAAATATAAAGTCACTGTGATTATGATTATATGGAATGAATAGGGAGACTTGTTCCTTTTACTATCAATTCCAAACTCCTAAGGATCATATGAAGAGAATGCCACATGCAGTAAGGTCCCTCTTTGGTGAGGACCCACCCAATCTGCAACTTATTTCAGAACCTTGGGGCATGAGGGTACTATATTACCACCTCAGTTGTCCATTCTGAGGTGGGGGTGATCAGACAAAAGACCCCGCCTGAGACTAAGTGAAGTCTATTATACTCATTTTGGGGGGCCACATCTAGCAGTGCTCAGGGGTTACTACTAGCTCTGCACTCAGAAATTACTCCTGGCAGATTTGGGGGATGATATGGATGTCGGGGATTGAACCAGGGATCAGCTGCGTGCAAGGCCCTACCCATCGTGCTGTTACTCCAGCCTGAGTTACATTCTGCTCTTATCTTGTCAGAAGGACATGGAGGGGAGGACTGGAGTGATAGCACAGCAGTAGGGTGTTTTCCTTGCATGCAAACGCCTTGCACGCTGCTGACCCCGAGTTAAATTCCCAGAATGCCATATGGTCTCCTAAGCCTGCCAGGAGCAATTTCTGAGCACAGAGCCAGGGGTAACCCCTGAGTGTCACCAGGTGTCCCCCCCACCCCACCCCCAAAAAAAGCACATGGAGGGGAACTGGAGAGATTTACAGTGGGTAAAGGCACTTGCCTTGTACACAGCCAACCCAGATTCAATCCCTAGCACTTATAAGGTTACCAGAGACCTGCAAGATCCAAGAGTAATCCCTGAACATCAATGACTATAACCTCCCCTCAAAAATCTTATGAAAGAAACCAGAGAGATAGTATAGTGGGTAGGGAACTTGTTTTGCATGTGGCCAAGTTAGGTTCAATCACCCTATATGGCCTATATTCATCACCCTTTTTGGCCCCCAAATCCTGTCAGTGATTCCTGACTGCAGAGCGAGGCGTAACCACTAAACACCAATAGGCGTGCCCCACCAAAAAAAAAGGTCCCTAAATACAAAATCAGGAACATGTCCTGAGCACCTGTATGTAGTTCCAAACACCATCCCCCCTCCCTTACACACACATTCAAAGTGCTAAACTCACAGAAAAAAAGTAAAGCAGGCTAGATATAAATTAGATTGAAATTTAGTAAGCCTCTCAGAAAATATCCCAATTTTACCAGAGTGACAGAATGGCCTCCCATCCCTACAGGAAATGGTGCCAACCAAAAATCTCATAGCAGTATCCAGAGACTAGTCAAAAGAATATCCCCATGGGGCACTGAGTTGTGGAGAATGCCAATCCAGGTTTAATTCCCAGTCACCCTACATGGTCCCCAAACCCTGCCAGGAGTGATCCCAAGTACAGATCCAGGTTTAAGCCCTGAGTACTTCTGAATATGCCCCTCCAAAGGAGAGGGGAAAAAAAAGACCCCTCCAGATATTGGTGATAATCAAGGGGAAATGTCATTTTGTGTCAGGATTTACTAAAACAGACACACTAATGTCTGTTTTTTTGTGGCCACTCCCTGCAAGCACTGCTGGAGTTTGCTCCGTCCCTACAGTGCCCAGGGACCTCAGTCAGTACAGGGGATTGAAACAAATCTGCACACCAGCCTTTTGAGTTATTTCCCTGGCCCAAAATGACCATTTTCTATTAGAGCCTTATCTTTCTTAAAGAATAAAAAATAGCACCCAACACTAAAGACAAATACATTTTCAGCTTAGGAGAAACTATTCACCATCAGTTTTCTTGTCAGTGATAGAAAATAGGACCTCACCCATGAGGTACATGTCCTACCACATGTACCTACCATGAGGTACATGTCTTACTGGCCCTTCCTCTTCTTTTGTGACTTAACACAAAACTTGAAACAATACAAATATTGGCATAACCAATACCCTGCACAAACAAAAAATCATGGGGCTAGGGATAGAGCTCAGGCGCTTGCATTTAGTATTGGATGAACTGGGTTTCATCCTATTAAGGATATTCTTCCTACTCATTGGTCAGAAGCACCTTTAGGTCAAAGCATCCTTTGGATCGGTGCCTTAGACCACCTGCTCTCCACCCCAGGGAGTGGTCTGGCGCTTGCTAATAAAGACCCCAGATCTCAGTGAAAATCCGCTTGCAGTTTAGGTTTTCCACCGGAGCTATTTGCATCTTAGGAGTGGAAGGCTTGTGTGGGAGACTTTCTGAACCTGTTTTATCCCCTTAACCATGTATGGATCTCCAATGTTGGTATTTGCTTCCAAACCTGCGTCTCTCCAATGCCCTGGATTTGGGGCATGAGGCTTCTGCTTCATCTCAGCACCATATTCTCCCCATTCCCCACCAACACTGGATGTGGACCTGGTAGCCTCCAAGGTCACTGAGCCCAAGTACCAAAATAAAAATGTGAGATATACAATTTTTTGTTTGTTTCTGGGTCACACCCGGCAGCACTCAGGGGTTACTCCTGGCTCTATGATCAAAAATCACACCTGGGGGCCGGAGAGATAGCATGGAGGTAAGGCGTTTGCCTTTCATGCAGAAGGTCATCAGTTCGAATCCCGGCGTCCCATATGGTCCCCCGGGCCTGCCAGGAGCAATTTCTGAGCATGGAGCCAGGAGTTTCCCCTGAGCACTGCCGGGTGTGACCCAAAAACCACAAAAAAAAAAAAAAAAAAAAAAATCACACCTGGCAGGCTCGGGGGACCATATGAGATGTTGGGATTCAAACCACTGTCCTTCTACATGAAAGGCAAATGCCCTGCCTCCATGCTATTGCTCCAGCCCCGAGACATCCAATAATTAAAGGGATCATTCACTGAAGCTCAAGAAGCCTCTAATCAAGACTGCTGGGGTGGAGTTAGAGAGACAGTACAGGCAGTAGAGTACTTGCCTTGTTCATCGCCAGATTCAATTCTCAGCATCTCATATGGTCCCCTAAGCACCACCAGGAGTAATTCCTGAGTGTAGAGCCTAAAGTAAACCCTGAACTTTGCTGGGTATGACCCAAAACACAACAAAAATCTAAGGAGAAAGAAGTCTCAGCCTTTAAGCCTATTGGAAGTCATCTGACTCCATTAGAGGGAATCAACCTACTCAGGAAGAAAACAAAACAAAAAAAGCCTTGCTGAGAACTTGAAGGCATGATGTTAGATGCTTTTGGTTTTGTTTGTGGGTAATATCCAACTGTGCTCTGTGAGATAAACCACCAGCTCATTAGACACATCACTTCAAAGGCAAGCATCAGTGCATAACTGTCTCCTCCAATCATCCTGATTACCATCAGTTACTCAATCTTACCCTAAAGACTGAACACAAAATTCTTTCCACAATACCCATTTCAGTTTATTAAATGCTTTCCTTTTCCCTTTTTTCGGGGAAGGGAGAGGGGACACACCCAGCAATGCTCAGGATTTCCTCCTGGCAAGGCTTAGCGCAGCATTTTTCAACCACTGTGCCGTGGCACACTAGTGTGCCATGGGAGAAATTCCAATTTCATCCGTAACATGCAGCTTCAGCATGATTGATCTATTTGTGAGCCGAAGTGCTACGTGTGTGTCTTTCTTAGATTCCTGCCAGAATATCAGCTTTGTGTCCAGCCGAACAGGCCCAGCTTTCGCACTGAGTAAGTAAACAGAAATACGAACAATTATAAAATACTTTATTATGAAACAGTAAAGTAATTATAAAATAATTCCTTTGGGTTTGATTCCTATTCAAGAGAATTATCTTATAGCCAATATAGGCACAGAGTTAAAGTTTTTTAACATTTTCTAATGGTGGTGTGCCTCGTGATTTTTTTTTTTTCATGAAAAAAAGTGTGCCTTTGCACAAAAAGGTGGAAAAACACTGGCTTTGGGGCCAGAGAGATAGCACAGCGGTAGGGCATTTGCCTTGCATGCAGAAGGCTGGTGGTTCGAATCCAGGCATCCCATACGGTTCCCCAAGCCTACCAGGAGCGATTTCTGAGCACAGAGCCAGGAGTAATCCCTGAGTGCTACTGGGTATGACCCAAAAACCAAAGAAAAGAAAAAGAAAAAGAAAAATACTGGCTTAGGGGACCATTTCGGTTGCCAGGTTCACACCTGAGTCAGTTGCATACAAGACAAGCACCCTTCCCCACTGCACTATCACTCTAGACCCCATTAAATGCTTTTCAAATAAATTAAATGCTTTTCCTCCTTCTGGCAAAAGGGATATCTCATCTAAAATCATATATGTGTGGTCTTGTTCTTGCCTGACAGTACCCACCAGACTCATCTCCAATGTGTCCAATGGTCATTTACTGACAAGCCAGGATCAGAACAACCCACATCTGCTGAAAAGAGCGAAGGACTCAGGATGGACTCTCAATCCTAGGCAACATCATAGCACCTGGGCAAGAACTCTTCCAGGAGAGGGTTAAAAGAAATTAAACTTAAAGTCTTCATCAGGAGCGCCCGGAGTGTCCTGTCTGCTTGCAGCCTGGCGAGGCCGGCAGACCTTCATGCTCTTCTTTCTGGTGGTCTCACTTACAGGCTCCACATGGGCTGCATGAGCTGCTGTGGGTGGGGATGAGGGCCAAAGTCAGAAATCAGTGGGTTTCTAATAAGTACAACCACAGAACTCTAACTTCTGCAATAAACATTACCATTTTCCCAAAATCAAAAGGTTGGTGTTACACCACACACACACACAGACTCAGAAAAAGGATCTACAGCCCCAATCCCAAGGTCCTTTTTTTCTTTTCCTTTGCTGGGCAGGTCGGGCCATACCCATTGGCAGTCAGAAATGGGACTTCCAGCTGTGTCCAGCCTGCAGCCCTAGGCATGCATGCAATACATTCTCTCAGCCCGACTAGAATAACTTTCCAGTTCAAGATTCAGAATTGGATGGATATAGAGGGGTCAGGGTGGAAGAACCTGTGGTGTTCAGGGGCCTATATGAGATGCAAGGGATCTATCTCATCAAGGTCTGCCCGTGCAAGAAAAACTCCTTATCCCCTCCATGTACCATCTCTCTGGTATCTCTTCAGATGCTTTGTTTTTGGGTGGGAGGGGGACGCTCAGGGGCTATTTCTGACTCTATTCAGGAGTGACCCCTGGTGGTGTTCAGGGACCATACGTGATGCATGTAAGGCAAGCACCTTCTGGTACTGTCAACAAGGCAGGATTTCTTGATGCCTCGTAGCTTCTCTGAGCCAAACTCCTCCCATATCTAAAACCCAGGCAGGTTGCTAAGGCATCTTCTTTTCACTCCCAAAACTGGGTAGTCCCAAGGGTAGTTCCCCTCCTCTCACCAGCCTTGAGAGAACTCAAGACCTCACGACGCTCAGCTTCCATGCGAACTCTGTAGTCCCCGAACAAGGATCGCATCAGCTGCCTCTTCCGAGGTAAGGGGGTCTTTCCGCTGCAAAGGGTCCGGATGGCGGCAGCCGCCTGCTCTTCTGCGGAGAGAAACGGGTAGGATGACAGCCTCTGTCCTGGCCTCCCCACCGCCACCGTCTCCCTCCAGTTCCGTAGAAGAGACTCTCACTTTGTTTGGGATTGGGTTTCTGCGTCTTCAGTCCCAGTTCCAACTGCTCCACGCACCAGGCCAGTTCCCGAGCCAGCTGCTCCGCCTAGAGGAAATGCAAGAAGCTGTGATGGGTCGCTAATTCATAGAGAACAGAACTCAAAATCATTCCTTTAAGACAAGATCTATCAGGACAGTTTTCATCATTACTTGTTTTGTTTTGGGGTCACACCCGGCAGTGCTCAGGGGTTCCTCCTGGCTCTAGCTCAGAAATCGTTCCTGGCAGGCGAGCTTGGGGGACAGACCATACGGAATGCCGTATGGGATTCGAACCACCGTCCTTGTGCATGCAAGGCAAACGCCCAACGTCCATGCTATCTCTCTGGCCCCATTTTCTGCAGGTCAAAGCAATGAATGTGGTTTATTCCAAGAAGCATTCCTTATTTGTTCAAAACTGTTCTATGGAATAGAGAAAGTCTCTTTTGATGCGTATAAAATGTGAATCACTGGGGCCGGAGAGGTAGCACGGAGGTAGGGCGTTTGTCTTGCACGCAGAAGGACGGTGGTTCAAATCCTATATGGCATCCCATAGGGTGCCCCTTGAGCCTGCCAGGAGCGATTTCTGAGCGTAGAGCCAGGAGGAACCCCTGAGGGCTGCCGGTGTGACCCCAAAATCAAGAAAATAAAAGGAAATAAAATGTGGATCATGACACGTAAAGCTCTGGCTTTCCCTTCGGCTCCCCGGGCGCACACAGCTAGCCGGCTGCCGCTCTCCCGCGGCTCCCCAGCAGCCAGGGCCACGCCGTCCCTCCACGCCATCGGGGGACCGGCCCGCTTGCCTGGCTCTCCGCACTCGGGGCGCCTTCCTCGGGCGAGCCGCGCTCTGCGGGGGCCCGGCCGCCTCCCCGGGCTCTCTTCTGCTTCTTCCTTCGCGGCTGCGCGGCCGCATCGTCCGCCCGGGTCGCGCCGCCGGGGGCCCCTGGGGAGGAGCGGCGTCCGTCGCGGGGGCCCGAAGCAGGACCCGGAAGCTCGCCACCCGGGGCTGGGGCCCGCGGCGTCTCCCGAACGGCTCCGCCTGCGGCCTGGAAGGGGCCGGCACGGAGGTCAGGGGGACGGACACCGACCGACCGCCCCGGCCCCGCCGCCCGCGCGAACCCGCAGCGCCACTCACAGCCATGCGCGACGTCGACGCCGAGGCGGCTGGCGCGCCGGAAGTGCGTCGCAGCGCCTGCGCCCGAGGGGTGTGGCTTGTTGTGGGCGGGGCTGTCGTTTGAGGCGGGGCCTGCGGGGCGGGGTCGCGCTCTGGGCGGGGCCAGGGCGGGCCGCCGGAAGTGGGGCTGCGAGGGCGGGGTGCGGGTGTGGGTGGGGTCAGGGTTGTGGGCGGGGTTTCCACAGGGCGCGGTCGTCGTTGGGGAAAATGCTGTCAGGCAGCCTGAGGGGGGAGGTCAAACCCCTTGTTGATGGTCTCCAAGTCAAAGAATGATTCCCAAAAAGATAAATTGAATCCCATTCTTCTGTCCCCCCTTTTGGGGGAGACTTTGATAATAATATCCGACGTGAATAATCAACGAATGCAAAAGATTAGGGGACCAAAGGTTCAGCAAAGAAAGTCTTTTGTCAGTTGCAGCCAGCTCCAAAAAGCAAACTGAACAAGCCGTCAGTTCTGGCAAAAGAGCTCCCTATGCCTCCCCAACAAGCTATTTATTTGTTTCCTTAATCACCCCCACCTGGAAGATCCAGGTGGGATGACAGGCAAAAACAATATTACAACAATTACACAACAATTCCCCCTTTTTTGTAAGCAAACAATAATAATATACAATACAATAATAATATACAATACAATACAACACTACATAATTACAAATACAAAACTTTAATGAAATATTAAATACTATAAAATTAAAAACATTAATTTCAATTAATTAAAAACATTTAATTACACTAATCATAAATTAAATATACTTTAAAAGATTTTAGTCATAAAAAATACAAATATATAAGTTAAAAAAATTTTTACCAGGTTCAAAGTTACTCTCAAAAAATAAGGAGTATAGAACTCCTAAAAGTCCAATCAAAGACATTTGATGAATCAGGAAAGACGAGTTGTAACTTGATATAGGACACAGCACTGGAACAGTTAATGATGTATTCCTCAGTTCGATATCAGGAGGCTTACAATTGTGATGAGATTCCTACAAATAAAATGTTAAGAACTAGGAAGAAAAGATGAATTGTGAGAAATAATAAATTAAGGCATAAAGTGTCAGGAAAGGAAACCATAAACAAAAATTACAAAACCTATAAACATGCAAATACATACTATACAAAATTATGAAAATAACACTCACTTATAATTGCCAAAAATATCTATTAGACAGGAATCAAAATAAAGCCAAAGAAAAAATTTTAACTAAATCAACAAAAAACACTTTGAAAATACAATAATGAAAAAACTGTTTAAATAAATATTTCAAAATAACAAAAAATTATAGTAACGAAAAAAAATTTTAAATCAAAGTCGAGTAAATCTAGACAATCAAGAATTTCATACACAACATGACCATAAAATTCTATAATACAAATATGAAACAATAAATATATTATAATCAGTCATCAATAATAAGCATTGTGAACAGAGTCTACCCAAAATTATGGTTATATCAAAACTATAATTATACCTCCATCTCAAAATCTATGTTGAGAGCAATTAAACACTGATGTTACAATGAAAAGTCAAAAGTTGCCAAATGAACATATATCGATACACAATCATAAAGCAACATTAACATGATTAAGAATCTTTCATATAGGTCTTAAGTAACATCAATATATTGCAAAATCTTCTAATAGTGACCTAAAACAATACTGAAATTAAGGCATAAATACATCATACAAACAACCACAATGGGGATTCATTGTATTCTTTCCTATTAAGAAATCATATTTAGGGGCCAGGCGGTGGCGCTGGAGGTAAGGTGCCTGCCTTGCCTGCGCTAGCCTAGGACGGACCTCGGTTCGATCCCCCAGCATCCCATATGGTCCCCCCAAGAAGCCAGGAGCAACTTCTGAGCGCATAGCCAGGAGTAACCCCTAAGCGTCACAGGGTGTGGCCCAAAAACCAAAAAAAAAAAAATCATATTTAAAAAATGACCAGCAAAACATCAATGATAATCGACAAATAAAGGAAATGATTATTAAGTCTTCATAGTAGATCTCTGAGAAATATAAAACAAGATATATTCTGCTGTAGATTTTACCGATGCAATAGGGATTTTCTTGATCTTCTTATCATCAAAATTGATCCAATACTGTTCTGTGGCAATTTTACAATATGAAGTACAATGTCCATAATGAACTTGACCAAAATGATTTGATACTGATGATAAATTATATTTTTCAATCTTGTTATTATCTTCTTGAGTGAATTCTGCTAAATTGAGGTCTTCCAAAGGAAAATCCACATAAGTGTATAATTTTTTAATCTGTTTTCCATCAAAAGCAAAACGTTTCAAATGAATTATCAATACAGGAGGTATTTTCCATAAATATGTTTTCTTTGAAAAATCTCTTTTAGTGTTGCAATTATTGCAGTGAATTCTATTGTTATCTCTCAAATCTTCTTCTTTAAAAAATTCAACAAGGCATTCCTGTAAAGTACATTTATCTGCAGACTTGACAGCCAGGGACAACTGAACAAATGTTTCATAAACCTCAGACTTTTGGTAACATGTAAGACACTGTAGTATAGATTTAAACTGTCCTTGAAAGTTATCATAGATAATAGATTTGCAAGCTCTAAATTGTTCATATTTATCATTGTCTATAAAGTGTACAGTTTCATCTGTTATTGAATTTTTAAGCAAATCTTGATGTAGTCCTTCTATAAGAAACATTAATAATTCGTGAGGATCCTGTTGGTTGTGTCCAGCAAATTGGTCATTGAGTAAACTTATTGTTGCTTTGAAGCTTTCAGGATTGAAATACTTATGGCATCCATTTCCCATGATTTTGATAAGATGACCAAATTCATCTGCTAATTTACCTTTATGTCCCTTTGGATTTTCTCTGTTAATATCTTTTTTATAATGATCTTGATAAAAATACTGAGTCAAGTCTGTAATATTATACAAGCATTGCAATATTGAATTCATGTAACATGAGTTACCCAAATTTTGTAATCCAGTGAAAACAGGTTTCTGTTTTTCTGTTTGTAGTCCAGACTGTAAGGATTTTTCACTTTTGTCAGATTCACTGAGAATATGAGGTATGAAAGTTGATCCTTCACTTACTTTCCCAGTCACCTCAGCAGCACCACAACTGTCAATATCTTGAGCACTCTGTACTTGATGTGGGGAGGAATCTATAGTCCCAGCAACCTGACCTTGATCATCAGTGCCAGTCCGATTTCTAACAAGACGCAAGGGGAACCAAAATTTCTTAGGAGGGTTGTCATTTGTAGAAACATAAGCATAACCCCTCCCTCTCAAGAGGAGAGAACCAGCAATCCAGTTTTTATCCTCTTTTATCCAAATTGGAATATTTGTTGTTTCTTGTCTCTGATTATCTTCTTTAAAATGTTTTTCCCCTGCTGTATAGCTCTCTCCCTGAGGTAAATTTAGATAATTTAGTGTAATGAGAGTCAAAGATAACAGCTCCGTTGGCATTAAACCTCTTTTTCTATTCTTTTGCAATTGAGTTTTCAGAGTTCTATGGGCTCTTTCCACAATTGCCTGTCCTTGACAGTTGTGGGGAATTCCTTTAAGATGTTTTATCTGCCATTCATTACAAAAAAATTCAAAAGTTTTACTTATATAAGAAGGTCCATTATCAGTCTTAATAGAATATGGAATACCCATAACAGAGAAACATTGTAAAAGAAAACTGCAAACTGCCTTAGATTTTTGGGAAGACATAGGAATTGCCCAAATAAATCGAGAATATGTATCCACTACCACATGAAGGTATGGTTTTTGGGGAAATAAGTCTGTTTGAGTTACATCCATTTGCCACAATTCGTTAGACTGCAAGCCTCTTGGATTTGCTCCTGCTATATGAGTCTTTTGTGCTAGCGGGGCACATATGTTACATCTTTTTATAATTTCTCTCGCTTGCCTCCATGGAATTTGATAATTTACATGTAAACAACGAGCATTTGTGTGTAAGGCTGAATGTTCCTCTACAGGTGATTTAAATATAGGCATTGCCAACAAATCAGCAGTTTTATTTCCTTGAGCCATTGGCCCTGGAAGGCCTGAATGAGCTCTAATATGTGTGATGAAGATAGGTTCAGTTCTTTTTTGAATAATGTGTTGTAACTTTTTTAATAAATTTTGTATAATAGGACTATGAGAATTGAGGGAGGCAGTGGCTATCACCGGGCATAAATTTACAACATATAAAGAATCAGAAACAACATTCATGGCTTCAGATACATTTTCTAATAGATAAATTAACGTTGCTATTTCAACTTTCTGTGCAGACTTATATTTGGTTTCTATTGTTATATTCATATTTTCTCCGGTTATTCCGCCCCGTCCCCCGCTTGATCCATCTACATAGAAAACTTTTGCATTGGGAATAGGAGAATCCCTCACAATTGAAGAGATAACAAACTGAGTCTTTTTCAAAAAGTCCCAGGTCTTTCCTTTTGGATAATGAGAAGAAATCTCTCCTGTAAAATCTGAGAGAGCCCTTTGTAGAGATTCATTAAGAGGCAATATTAATTCAATTTCCTTTTTTGGTATTGGCAATACTATTATATCTGGATCAAAACCTAACAAAGATATTGATCTGAGTCTTGCTTTAATAATCAATTTTGAGATTAGTTGCAGATAAGATATCACAGACTGAGGCTGTTTGTTATGTAAATACACCCATTCCAAAGGACCAGCCTGTTGCATTAAAGCCGCAGTAGGTGTTTCTTTTGTAGGAAAAATTAATAAAAATACCTTCTCTCGGGGCCGGGCGGTGGCGCTGGAGGTAAGGTGCCTGCCTTGCCTGCGCTAGCCTAGGACGGACCGCGGTTCGATCCCCCGGCGTCCCATATGGTCCCCCAAGAAGCCAGGAGCAACTTCTGAGCGCATAGCCAGGAGTAACCCCTGAGCGTCACAGGGTGTGGCCCCCCCCAAAAAAAAAAAAACCAAAAAAAAAAAAAAAAAAAAAAAAAAAATACCTTCTCTCCAGGGATAAATCTTAAGAGAAATGATTTTTGCAGTCTGTTCAAGAAAATGTCCAATTAATTTTTAGCAGCTTGTGTTAAATTTCTGGGACTATCTAATGCAGGATTACCTTCCAAAGTTTTAAACAGATTAAACAGCTCTGCATTTGAGATTCCTAGTGCTGGGCGGAGCCAATTTACATCACCCAAAAGTTTCTGAAAGTCATTAAGCATTTTAAGGTTCTCTTTTTTTTTTTTTTTTTTTTTTTTTTTTGGTTTTTGGGCCACACCCGGCGTTGCTCAGGGGTTACTTCTGGCTATCTGCTCAGAAATAGCTCCTGGCAGGCGCGGGGGACCATATGGGACACCGGGATTCAAACCAACCACCTTTGGTCCTGGATTGGCTGCTTGCAAGGCAAACGCCGCTGTGCTATCTCTCCGGGCCCAAGGTTCTCTTTTTTTATGGAAATTTTTTGTGGACGTATTGATGTTCTGTCCAAAATAAAGCCCAAGTATTGATATGGTGGCATGGTCTGTATTTTTTCTAAAGCTATTTTCAGTCCTGCCATTTGCAAACAATTGATCACATAAGCATATAATTTCTGTAAATCTGTTTCATTATTCATTGTAATTAAAATATCATCGGTGTAATGATAAATTATAGCTTGAGGAAATCTTTCACGAGCAGGGCTCAAAATTTTGTCCACAAAATATTGACACATAGTTGGTGAATTTAGCATGCCCTGAGGGAGAACAGTCCATTGAAAACGCCTGCAAGGGTGAGTATTATTAATAGAAGGAACTGAGAATGCAAAACGGTGTTTATCATCTGGGTGAATAGGAATATGATAGAAACAGTCTTTTAGGTCAATTATAATTAGTGGCCATTCCTTAGGGATTACTACAGGAGATGGTATACCTGTCTGTAATTTTCCCATAGATAAATTCACAGCTCTCAGATCCATTAACAATCTCCATTTACCAGATTTCTTTTTTATGGTAAATACAGGTGAATTCCATTGAGAAAACGAAGGCTCAATATGTCCTAATTTTAGCTGTTCTTCCACTAATTCTGTCAGCACCTTTAATTTATCAGGTTTTTTTTTTTTGTGGTTTTTTTTTTTGGGGTCACACCCGGCAGTGCTCAGGGGTTATTCCTGGCTGCATGCTCAGAAATTGCTCCTGGCAGGCACGGGGGACCATATGGGACGCCGGGATTCGAACCAATGACCTTCTGCATGAAAGGCAAACGCCTTACCTCCATGCTATCTCTCCGGCCCCTAATTTATCAGTTTTAAGGGGCCACTGGCCTATCCAAATTGGTTCATCAGATTTCCATTTTATTTTTATTGGTGCTGGGGTTTTTCTGGCAGTGGCCCCTACCAAAAATTTTGGGTTTTTAATTCAGAAGAAGGTTCAGACTCACCTTGAGCTAATGGAATATGGAATTCTGCCTTCCATTGTTTATGCAAATCACGGCCCCATAGGGATGGTGAGAATGGGCCCACATGAGGTCTGATTATAGCCTTTTGATTTTCTGGGCCATAAAATACCATGGTTCTTGTGCTTAACAAGCAAGAACTCAGGCCTCCTATTCCTTTTAATGAATATGGAATTTCTTGCAGAGACGAATTTTTTGGCCATTCTTTATCAGAAATTACAGTGATCTGAGCACCTGTGTCTATCATGCCATTGAAGACTTGCCCTTCTATATTAAGTTTAATCATTGGATTTTCATCTTTACATTTAGTAATCAGAGCCACTAATGGGTTTTTGGCAGCCCCTGGATCTGTGCTTCCAAAACCTCCAGTTCTTATCTTATCTGAAGTCCCAAATTTAACATAAGGTATTATTACTATTTGGGCAATCGTCTCCCCTTTTTTGAAAGTCCAAGTAACTGGCACATTGATAACTACAATAATTTCTCCCTTTGAATCTGAATCAATAACACCTGTGGTTACTGATATACCTTTTACATTAAGGGAACTTCTGCCCAGAATCAAACCCATTGTATCTGGGGGTGGTGGTCCCACTATGCCTGTGTGTAGCATATAAGGGCATTCTCCTGGGTAAATTGTAATGTCCACTGGGCAAGTTATATCAAGCCCAGCACTGCCCACAGTGGCATGTGTTAATTCACTAATTGAAATTAATCTTCTTGGGCTGGGCTGGGGAGAATTATGGTTTGATGACTTTGCCCCTGATTTGTAAGGGCCTGGGGATTGGCCCTGTAGGCGTTTCCCTGTTTTTTAATTGTAGATCCTGGAGGAACTGAATTTAACAAAAGACGGCAATTCCTTTTAATATGCCCTTGTTTTCCACAATGGTAACAGGCAAATTGTCTCCTTGGGTTTGTATTAAAACCTCTTCCTATGTTATTATTAGTGGGATTTCCAGATCTACAGTCTTTCGCCCAGTGGTAACCCTTATTACATTTTGGGCAGAGACCTGGTTTTCGGGCAACTTTTTGTCCCCTTTGGTAAAGAGGTATATTTCCTTTAGTAATTGCAAAGGTTTGCACCTGATCTGAATTTGCTAATGAATGGGGTATATCATAAACATTCCTACATGCATATAAAAATTCATTTAAATCAGCTTTTTCCTGCAACGGAGCCAATACCAATTTGCAAGCTGAATTAGCATTATGATAAGCCAAACATTTTTCTAGAAATTTCCTCACCTCATCATTTTTAACTTGTATTTTTAAAGCATCTTTGAGTTTAGCCACAAATTCTACATAAGGCTCTTGGGGACCTTGGATGATTCTTAAAAAGGTTCCCTCACCAGTACTGTTAGTATCAATTCTTTCCCATGCAGATAATGCAATGTCTTTAATTATTTTTGAGATTTCCTTTGGTAAAGCTGCTTGTGTCTGTATATCTGAATATTGATTTTCTCCCATTAATAATTCATATGAGAGATTAACCCCTGCCACTCGTTTTTTGGTTCCTTCTGGACTATATAGTTTGGATTTCACACCCTCTGCATATAACATTTCCCATTCAGTTCACTGTTTAGATGGCAGGCATATTTCAGCAAGTTTTTTAAAGTCATGCAGAGTCCAAATTGATTTTCGACACCACATGCTTAGTACCTCCTGACAATATGGAGTGGTAGCCCCAAATTCTTTACATGATTTCTTAAACCGTTCCACATCCTCCATTTTGAGAGGTTCATAACTTGAAACATATACTGTTTGAAATGGAGTTGAGGCCGGATTAGCAGAAGTACCTTGCACAGGACTCTGATTTCTGAGGTGTGGGATACTAGAATGTGGTTCATTGTCTGAGTTGGCACTAACATGTGAGTCCATATTGTGAACAGAATCAGGACTCCCTTGTGGACTTAGCACTGGAGGCTGATCATCAGTGTCAAGATCTTGATTTGGATTATGAGTATCTAAATTACGTGTCCGAGTTGATTTTTTACCGGCAATTTTTTTGCTGCCAGTGTCAGATTTATCAGCCTGTATCTTAGTCTGAATTTTTGTAGGAAAAATTTTTTTATTGTCCATACTAGTCATCACTTTACAATTTCCACATTGTCTATTTCCTACCCACCAGCTAATGCCTATGCATATGGTAGTCATATTAGCCAACACAGAAATTCCACAAACTATGACTAATAGAGACCATTCAAGCAATGCAAATATTGGAGTAGAAATATTTGATTGATGGGCCGGGCGGTGGCGCTGGAGGTAAGGTGCCTGCCTTGCCTGCGCTAGCCTAGGACGGACCGCGGTTCGACCCCCCGGCGTCCCATATGGTCCCCCAAGAAGCCAGGAGCAACTTCTGAGCGTCAAAGGGTGTGGCCCAAAAACAAAACAAACAAAAAAAAATATTTGATTGAATTGTAAGCAGCAACCATCCAACGACAATGATATTTACTAGTATCAAACCAAGTGGTTTATATCCAAGCAGAGTAATGCACTTGAGTAATGCCAAACCGATGTATTTAATAACAGATGGCATAGTGAGCGTGAGTATCCATAATAACCAGCCAAGGGTCTCCAGAGGTAATTTCCAATAAAACATGTCACTTACAGTTCCAGAGGGTCCAGATTCACCTGTTCCGGGCGCCAAATGAGGGGGGAGGTCAAACCCCTTGTTGATGGTCTCCAAGTCAAAGAATGATTCCCAAAAAGATAAATTGAATCCCATTCTTCTGTCCCCCCTTTTGGGGGAGACTTTGATAATAATATCCGACGTGAATAATCAACGAATGCAAAAGATTAGGGGACCAAAGGTTCAGCAAAGAAAGTCTTTTGTCAGTTGCAGCCAGCTCCAAAAAGCAAACTGAACAAGCCGTCAGTTCTGGCAAAAGAGCTCCCTATGCCTCCCCAACAAGCTATTTATTTGTTTCCTTAATCACCCCCACCTGGAAGATCCAGGTGGGATGACAGGCAAAAACAATATTACAACAATTACACAACAGCAGCCCAGTTCATATAACAGCCATTTTACATGCCAATTTATAGGGTTCCAGCGGGAGGCATTTTGCAAAGTCATTTCTTTGAACATCAGATGTTTACATTAGATAAAGAGTGTCTACTATACTTGAGTATGTGTCAAGGTCATATGGAAGAGGACACTGATCTAGAAGCATGAAGACAGAACTTGGCAGCAAGCAATAACAGGGAGCAGGGCGGGGATGAGCTTATTGGAAGCCCATCTTTGGAAATGCCAGGCTATTGTTAGAGCCAGAAATATAGCTTTTACTTATAAAGGTTACCCCACATCTCCCTCTCCTTTAGTTATAAAAGAGTGAGGTGTAAGGGTCCCTCCTATGGCAGAGATAGGAAGTTAAATGGCCTGCTAAATGTTAAATGGCTAGGGTCTGTGCCTGTCTTAGGTTGTCCCCTTGCCATGGGATCTCTGCTTCCCCAATGGGATACTTACTCATCATCGACTACCAGACCAGCTCACAAATAGGTTTCCACCAGAGCCACCCAAGCCCTGTCCTCTCTAACTTCAATCTGAACTCTAGTATCATTGATCGCATGCGCAAGCATAGTAATGGTGTTCAATCACGTTTTGATTAAAGCAATATATTTTTTATTTGAGGATTACTACACAACATCATAAAAATGCTCCTCAATTTTTAAGCTTCCTCCCCACCCCCTGAAGCAATAAATGTATTTAGCAAGCAAGAGCCAACAATGAGAATAATCAAAAAAAAAAAAAAAAAAAGGCAGAAAATAATGTGGTGAGTCATGGTGACCAATTAAATCACTGTTAAAACCAAGAACCTCCCACTTACTGCTCCCTTTTTCTTTATTCAAACGGGGAAACAAAATGTAGGTACTACAGCTTAGGCATTACAGCAACAAAATGTTGTGTGAAGTCAACAATCACAAGGGACATGGCATCATTGATTCATATGGTATGCAAAGATAGCGCTTGCAATGCTATGGCACTATTAGACTGAACAAGTTGCTTGACCTGGATGACTTTCTCTCTTTTTTTTTTTTTTTTTGGTTTTTTGGACCACACCCATTTGATGCTCAGGGTACTCCTGGCTAAGCCCTCAGAAATTGCCGCTGGCTTGGGGGACCATATGGGACGCTGGGGGATCGAACCGCGGTCCTTCCTCGACTAGCGCTTGCAAGGCAGACACCTTACCTCTAGCGCTCGCTGGCCCCGACCTGGATGACTTTCTCCTGAGCTCATAACAGCAGGGACACAAGTCTCTAAACAAAGACTTTCTTTTATATTCAAGGCCAGCTTGCAGAAATTCTCTTTTTCCCAGCATCTCTCCCCACATCTCCATCTTTTTACTCCTGGCTCTACACTCAGAAATCACTCCTGGCAGGCTCGGGGGTCCATATGGGATGCCGGGATTCGAACCATCCTCCTTCTGCATTCAAGGCAAATGCCTTACCTCCATGCTATCTCTCCGGCCCCATCTTTTTACTTTTTAAGAGCCAAGTGAGTTATGCAGGAGGCGCTGGGGACCTATGGGGTTTGTGCCTGGCTTAGGTTGTCCTGGTGACACCTAAAGGATGTCCCAGGATGTCCCATCATTGACTACTAAACCAGCCTATAGGCCATGGGTTTCTACTATCGTAACTTACACTGCAGCCTCTCTGTTTGTAATGTTGACTCATTTACTACATTAGCAAGCATTGCAACCATGTAAAATCAGCTCTTAATCATGACCACCAGATGATTTAAAATGCAAGGTCCAAGAACAATAATAATTAAAAAATAATTAATGGCCCTCCAATGCAGATAAAAGCGTAGTAAGCCAAGGGAACCAATAAAACCAATTTTGATACCGACGATCCCGCCTCCCACTCTCTTTTTCTTTGTTTAATTCCCACCTGCAGTTTATTTATTTATTTATTTATTTTGGTTTTTGGGCCACACCCGGCAGTGCTCAGGGGTTACTCCTGGCTGTCTGCTCAGAAATAACTCCTGGCAGGCACGGGGGACCATATGGGACACCGGGATTCGAACCAACCACCTTTGGTCCTGGATCGGCTGCTTGCAAGGCAAACGCCGCTGTGCTATCTCTCCGGGCCCCCACCTGCAGTTTATTAATAGAGTCCTCAATCAGTTCGGTATGGTCAGTATAGATGCAGCACTCTTCACAGAGGGCAGCACAAAGGCCACCCGCTTTCAGGAACAGTCTATCCAGGCCTCATCAGTTTTGCAACACCATGTTGACCAG
The DNA here is from genome assembly GCF_024139225.1 of Suncus etruscus. Lineage (NCBI taxonomy): Eukaryota > Metazoa > Chordata > Mammalia > Eulipotyphla > Soricidae > Suncus > Suncus etruscus. The sequence continues at coordinate 44,507,096 of NC_064866.1, read as the reverse complement.
GGAACATAGGGAAGTCTGCAGGTATGTGACAGAGTTGCCAATTTCAGCCAAATCTTCATCAATTTGTCATCTCATTGCTGCAATGGTTGTGTGCTGGGTTACAAGGGCTGCTGCTCTGATGGCTGTTCTTGCAAGGCTTAAAGGGGAGGCCACAGTGAAAGTGGTCACAGTGCCTGGGTCCCGCTTAAAGTGAGTTATGGTGGAAGAGGTGTACATATCTGAAACAGAATGCCGGGTAACTCAAGGAATTAACTGAACAATAACACATACATCCGGGTCATTGCTTAAAAATGCTGATTGATATAGGCACTTGGTGAGACCTATATTTTTACACAGCAATTGTTCGGTGGTTGGAACTGCCCAATCAGAAAAAGGGCATGTGCAATAGGTGTTAAACCCTAAAAGAACATGTTTCATAGGCAGTGGCCCACTAGAGGTCATGGTAAATTAGGATCTAAATATTGGTGACCTGGAGGTCAGAGCAGTTGAACTGAGTGATGAAAAGCTGAGAGAAGTTACAAAGAGAGCAGGAAACAATGTGGGGACAAGGGGCCATAGCTTAGGCCCTATTTTAAAAGTAAGTAATTGGATTTTAAAAAGTAATCCAGAGGGCAGATTCATAAACCTTAATTCCCACATCATTCCTCTTTTAAATTGTTCTACATTTTTCTTTCCAGTATCTGTGAATTATAAAAGCGCAGAGTAACCTCATCTGAGAAACCTCAAATGAGCACAGATCTAATGGGTGTTGGTAATTTTAATAAAATCTTCGTGAAAAATAGAAGTGTGTTGGCACTACAGACAATGTCTTGGATTGGACAAACTAGCTTGCCTGGAGCCTAGAGTTGGTCTTATGCCAGGAAACTTTAGGGGTAGGGTCTCCTTATATTTAGGCCAAGGTTTATCCTTTCCATGTTCCTCATATTTTGGTGGGCCTATGCAAGCAATAATTGCCACTCTAACACCATTTTTACTGTGCTCCTTTGACTCTAATCCTTAAAAACAAAAACCCCACTTAAACTTTTGAGGTTAACTTAAACTAATATGCATGTGCATGGAAATGTAAAAAAATACTATGCCTTTAATGTTTAAGAAGTTACATAAGTTTTATGGCTTTAGATTGCTTTGTGTCCTGCTAAGAAATATTATAATGTATTACAATCTGGAGACTTGAGGGACAAAGTAATTGTACATGGGTTCTGTTTCATTTATCTTAATGTTCTTTGGCTGAAAGGGTGTTATATTTTATCCAGCGGCCTGGGCTTCCTGATTTCCTGCATGAGGCTGCAGAGGAAGACCCCAAAAAACTTAATCCCATCAAGGTAGGCAGTCAGTTAGAAGGACGAGACCACACAAATTGGAGTAAAGTTTAAGCTTTATTCCACCTGCCAATAGCTCCTAACTGACCAGTCAGGGTTCTCTCCCACGAGGGATGAAAGAACCCCACCCAAGGTTGTGAATGGGATTATATAGGATAGGGAGACAGGGAGGTTCCAGCTTTCTGATGATCTTTAAAATAATTGGCTTTTGTCTAGAGGTACCTTCCTATTGTTCCCTTGTCCTACCTAGTATGGCCAGGTAGACTGAGGCAGGTTCTATGGAAATGGGCTCACATCATGTGGTCCTTACAAAATTGTGTTTCTCTCTGCTCAGAACCTAAAGAAGTGCGACCACGGGGACTGAGGATCTCGAAGTAATTCGTGGGTCACGAGCGGGATCCGACCTGAAAAGAAGAGACTGGGAAAGAAATGAGCTCAAGACAAAAATCTCTGATCAAGAGCCGAATTTACTGAGATACAAGCAGGCTTAAATAGCATTACAGAATGAGGAAGTAAATTTCGGTATTTTTCCATGGTATCTATAGAAAAGTAGGGGGGTCGTGCAGGATGGACTTTCCAGTTTTACAACATACCCTTATATCGCACAAACATTCTTTCACAACAGGATGTGTGATCTTATCTCAGCAACTCGGGCGGTTTACTGGAACATCTTGGGACCTTTGCTACTGAACTATGTGGCTGCTCTTTCCTTTAGGTCCATGGGGGATGTGCCACAGTAGCAGCCTGTCAGGTACACAGACCTTTAGTTTCTCAGGCATCAGAAACTCCATTTTGCTCTCTAAGTCTTATAGCTTCCAACAATTCCCCCGTTTCTCTAAAATAGACAAAAGAAGAGGATGGGTGGGGTGCCTGTCTTAGGTTACTTGACGTGCCTCCAGGTTTGGACATGACAAGGTAAATTCCGAATTGTTCTGGCCAGAGAAGGGGATTAGTAGGTCATGTTTGCCCCCAAACACTGGCGCCAAGCTATCCCCGTCTTAAGCACTTCCACAGCCGAGAGAGGAGCAACTTTTAGCGTTTAGCAATGTGCTCACACTCCTTAAAGTCTAGGTGGTGGGATGCACCATCTCCTAGAGGATTGTATTCTAGAGAGCGGGGTTCATGCCGGGTGAGCTGTTAATAGATAGTGGACTCTGACCAAGCATTTGGTAGTCTCATCAACCTGATTCTTAACAGGATGGACCAAAGGAAATGAGCAACATGAAGCCAATGAATGGGCCTAACAGGCTAGGCAGCAGTGTTGACAGCCATGGAGAAGTGGAGAACCAATTTTGATACCAAGACTCACTTTGGTCTAAGTTTCTTTTGGTTTCTGCCAGACTTTGTTCAACTCTTTTAATACTATCTCTAACCAATCCTGATTTATCTTTAAAAAAGCAACATTCTTCCTTTAGTGCTGCACAGACACCCCCCTCCCGAAGGAATGCGAGGTCTAGGCCTCTGCGATTCTGCTACACCATTTCTGCTAGGGAGCCAACAGTCTGCTCTAAGTAGTCTAAACCTCTTCTAAGTTCCTCAACATCTCTAACAACAGTTCTAGTTAAGGCATTAACAGATTCTTGAGTATGAACCAATGAATAAATTCCTGTGCCCGCACCAGCAACACCGAGACCTAGTAATAAAGCAAGGGTAAGGGCAGTGACTGGTTCCCTCCTGTGGCGGGAGAGAGACACAGAGTTATCTTTAAGGGGCAATAAATCAGTTTCTAGTCTAACAGTCAATTTAGGCATTAAAACAACCAAAACACAGTAGTCCTTGGACTCAAGAAACAAATGTGAAACAATGTGGGGAGATAAACCAGTGGAACAGGCAAAAAACATCAAATTGGGGGGAATTATAAACTGAAAGGAGGAATTAACAATAAGAGTTTGATTACAGATTTCAATAAGGGGGATAGGGGAAGCATATTGGGGCCCAAAAGGCAAAGTCCAATTCCAACCACGTGTCCCAAAGTCATGCCATGGCATTGAGGCTCCATACCCCAGCAAAGTAGATCGGTGTTATTGGTGAAGAGGGGCATCCTGAAGGCAGCAATTCCTTCATAGAATGGTGGAATGGGCGAATAGCAGATCCAACATTCATAATTGGAGTTGGAAAGAGCCTGGGCGGAGGCGTTGACCATCTGGAGAATGAGGTCTGCGGTGGAAACTGGACCAGCAGGCAAGGTGGGTCTGAAGTCAGGAACAGCAGGGTCGGACAGACTGATTGCCACAGGAACGAAGGCAGGAGCGGGTGGGGGGGGGGGGTTGGGTAAGAATGAGCCACCACCAGAGGGGTGTAAAAAGGGATTGGGGCTGATGGCAACTGGTTTAAAAGAGGAGATTGTTTTTAAAAGCTTGATGGAAAAAATAAGCCAGGGTCTTTGCCTGAGATGTATAGGCACAGACCCCAATCGGCCCCCCGGGAGCCTTCCCAATTAAACTGATGCCCTTGCGGAGTAAATATGATACTGAGCGGGTTGCACCAGTGTTTGTGGCACAAGGGATTAAGAGCTACCAGTCCAGAGTTACGCTGCTTGCTTGGGGGATCTTTTCTGCAGACTCTAATGAGATCCCAGGATGAGGAGGGATTCCAATAGGTGTCCCCTGTGGTCTCGCATCCCCACACAGCACAATAATAGGCAATGGCATACCCGCATTTATTGCTTAGGCCTCAGTCTCGATGAGACCCTGGGCAAACATAAATCGGTGCCATAGTCAGGTAAGTTCTGGCGGCAGCATTATAGCATCCAGGAACGGTGCTACATCTTAGGGAGGTATTCATCGGCCTGGTTTGGGGCATAAAATGATCTGGAGTGCCCCAGGCAGAGCTGGCCCCCAAGGCAAGGGGGCATAAATCAACTTGAAGATCAGGCCAAGGTGTGGAAGCTGCTATTTGTGAGGTGGAATTGGCTATATCTCCAGCTCCATTAATAATGAACCAAGTATAATTATAAACTTGATATGGGCTGGTGGCTGCTGCCGCTAAGAAAAAAATGCAAAATCTTAAAAATCAAAAGGAGAAGGAGCTGGTGGGGTAGCCAGCTTTGGTTTCGCTTCCAGCATTTTCAGCATCTGTGAGAGAGAGAGAGAGAGAGAGAGAGAGAGAGAGAGAGAGAGAGAGAGAGAGAGAGAGAGAGAGAGAGAAGTCCTCAGGGGGATTTTCCCTGGGTGGGTTATATAGTTTCACCAGTCTTTCTGGTAGCCACCGAGCCTCATTGGAGGCAGGGTTATGTACACAAGCATGGCCTTTGCCCCAAATAAGGACAGGATTAGGGCCTTTCCATTGACCTGTGTGTACATCCTTCCAAAGTACTTGTTTAAATTCTTCCTTGGTGGACCAATGCCACATGCGATCAGTAGCAGAGTGTCCTTGTGAGTCCAAGGACAGAAAATTTAGCACAAAGAGTGCATGGTTTAGTAAAAGCTGATGCTTTCCTTTGTGAGCATACAGGGTCTCACTTTCATAGGGTAACTTGAAGAGCATGTTTTTAAGGGTTTGATTTGCTCTTTCCACAATGCCGTGTCCTTGAGGGTTTAGAAGAATTCCAGTCTTATGGGTTATGCACATCTTTGAACAAAAATCTTTAAACTTATGGTTTATGTATCCCGGTCCATTATCAGTTTTAATTAGGGATGGTTGCGGGATAATAGTTAAGCAATGTATAATGTGAGCAATAACATCTTTGGTAGCTTCTCCTGTCTGTAATGAGGCACAAATGAATTTACTAAATGTATCGACAGTTAAATGAATATATTTGAGATTTCCAAAAGCATTGTGTTGAGTAACATCCATTTGCCATAATTCTCCCGGAACTAAACCCCTGGGGTTAACTCCTGTGTGAGGCTCAGGCAGGAGAGAGACACAGGCTTTACACGATTTCACAATGTCCCTTGCCTGGTCTTTGGTGATGTTAAATTTTAATTTTAAAGTCTGAGCCTTAAGATGGTGTAATTGATGAGCTTGTATGGCTTGTTCTAAAATGTCAATTTTTTTTTTTTTTTGGTTTTTGGGCCACACCCGGTGACGCTCAGGGGTTACTCCTGGCTATGTGCTCAGAAGTCGCTCCTGGCTTGGGGGACCATATGGGACACCGGGGGATCGAACCGCAGTCCGTCCGAGGCTAGCGCAGGCAAGGCAGGCACCTTACCTTTAGCGCCACCGCCCGGCCCCTAAAATGTCAATTTTTAATAGTGCTGGCATTATTTGGGTTGCCTGGTCGACTAGACTATTTCCTTCAGCCAACAGTCTGGGGAGGGAGGTATGAGCTCTAATGTGTGCAATAAAAAATGGATTGGTTCTCATTAAAATTAATTTTTGAATTCTAGCAAAGACTGGGAATGCATTTGAGTCAGGTTTAATAAAGGGAACGGTTTCCAAAACTGGAATGGAGGTAGCAATATAAGAGCTGTCTGTATACAAGTTGAAGGGTTCAAAAATTGTTTCAAAAACTTTTTCTACAGCTGATAGTTCTACCAGATGTGCAGACCTGTGCTCTGTGGTAAATTTTGTTAGTTTTCCTTGTACACTAAGGGCTGCAGTTCCATTAGAACTGCCATCGGTAAATATAAAAACTGCATTAGGAATGGGTTGTAACTTAGTCAGCTTAGGGAATACCACAGTATGCTTTTGTAAAAATTGTAGCAATTTGTTTGGCGGGAAATGGTTATCTATATCTCCCGAAAAGCCTGCACAAAAATGGCCCATTCATCTTGGTTTAGAAGTAGCCATTGCACCTCTTTTTTAGTATAAGGAATAATAATTTTAGCTGGATGGCATCTAAACAATTTTAAAGCTTGCTCGCACCCTTGCTGTAGCAGAGAAATATTAAATGTGGATATGTGGTGAGGGTTTTGTCCGGGTTGCTGGGTAAATGTACCCAAAAAAAGCGGACCTTCCTGCCACAGAAGGCCAGTGGTGAAAATTTTGTGGATAGAATGAGCAAAATTAAAGGTTTTTCTGGGGGCCGGGCAGTGGCGCTGGAAGTGGGGCCGGGCGGTGGCACTGGAGGTAAGGTGCCTGCCTTGCCTGCGCTAGCCTAGGACGGACCGCGGTTCGATCCCTCGGCGTCCCATATGGTCCCCCAAGAAGCCAGGAGCAACTTCTGAGCGCATAGCCAGGAGTAACCCCTGAGCGTCACCGGGTGTGGCCCAAAAACCAAAAAAAAAAAAAAAGGTTTTTCTGGATCAAAGTATGTAATAAATTGTTCTTGTATTGCTGTTTGGACCATGTCTATGGCCTTACAGGCTTCCTGAGTTAATTTTCTAGGGCTGTTAGGGTCTGATTCTCCTTTTACTATATCAATTAAAGGTTTGAGGTCTCCTGTAGTTCATTTTAAATATGGGCACAGTTAATGTCCCCCAAAAGCTTTTGAAAATTATTAAGGGTTTTTAAAATACTAGTTCTAATTTGGACTTTTTGTGTTTTAACTTGGTTGGGGAGGAGTTCAAAGCCTAAGAACAGTTGCGGGGGTTGGAGTTGTACTTTATCTGCAGAAATATTAAAACCTCTGTCCACGGGCCCGGAGAGATAGCACAGCCATTAGAGAATTGGAGGAACAAATCTCACAGCTTCATGCTGGCAAAGAGGGCCCCAAGCTACAGTTCCCTATGTTTACCACCCACATCCCGATTTCCCCACAAGAACAAGCAGCAGCAGGAGCCGGAGGCAGCATGGTCACCAGAAGTGGTGCCAGGGGAGGCAACGCCCCTTCAGGGAAGTGGGGGGGAGGGCCCAGACCTGGGGCCCTATACATCATAAGCAGACTGTAACGGAGACCTTCAAGACAGCACAGCCCTTTGTGGCTCCTACCCAAAGCCAGCCAAACCTACTAAATTGCACCCCACAGCAACCTCCCTTGTCAGGGCCACCCCAGGGAGTGCAGGACTGGACCTCTGTGCCTCCTCCCCAAGAATACTAAAACCAGAAGAGGGAGTGGTGGTCATAGAATCTGGGGTCTTCAGCCCACCACCACCCGATATGTTTTTCTTTATGTTTTTCTTTATGTTTTCATCCACTATAAAAGGTCTTATTGTGCAACCTTCCCTTGTGGATTATGATTATACTGGAGAGATTATGCTCCTTGCCACAGCTCCTTATGGCCCAATTCAAATACTTCCAGGGCAATGCCTAGCCCAAGCCCTCCCACTTCCTCTTAACAGCACTCTTCCAGCAATGTCAGCTACTGGAGGTGCCTCCTCCCCTGGGTCCTCTGAAGTTTTTTGGATAAAAGCCATTAGTAAAATTAGACCTCCACTAACTATTACTATCAATGGTCAATCTTTTACTGGGTTATTGGACTCTGGGGCTGATACTACATGTATGAGTCCCCGATTTTGGCCCAACTCCTGGCCAGCCCAACCAACCCTAGACAGTGTTTCTGGAGTAGCAGGCACTGTTAAACAGGTCCTTTTAAGCTCCCAACCATTAACCTGGGTAGATATGGAAGGAGATACGGGAACCATAACCCTATACATAATACCTGACCTCCCCATTACTTATGGGGAAGAGATCTCATGGAACAGATGGGTCTTTATCTAATAAAATGCAAAAACCCGGGGCCGGGCGGTGGCGCTAAAGGTAAGGTGCCTGCCTTGCCTGCGCTAGCCTTGGACGGACCGCGGTTCGATCCCCCGGTGTCCCATATGGTCCCCCGAGCCAGGAGCAACTTCTGAGCACATAGCCAGGAGTAACCCCTGAGTGTTACTGGGTGTGGCCCAAAAACCAAAAAAAAAAAAATGCAAAAACCCTCAAGTACTACAACAAATGCTAGCACAAGGATATGACTTACACAAAGGATTGGGAAAATCTTTGCAAGGAAGGATTGATCCAATAGAAACTAAACCTAAATTGAACTGACACGGGCTGGGAAATATCCCTGATCATACACCTTTTTAATGGCGGCCTCTGACCCTTCTGCTATCCAAGCGGACAAAATAGCCTGGATCTCTGATACTCCTGTATGGGTTGGCCAGTGGCCGCTTTCCTTGGAAAAACTCACTGCTGCCCAACAGTTAGTGCAGGAGCAGTTGGCAGCTGGACACATAGAGCCCTCCAATTCTCCCTGGAACACGCCTATTTTTATTATTAAAAAGAAATCAGAAAAATGGAGGTTGTTACATGACCTTAGAGAAATAAACAAAACCATGGTCCCTATGGGAGCCCTCCAACCGGGGCTTCCCTCCCTAGTAGCCATCCCCAAAAACAGCTTCAAAATTATAATTGATCTAAAAGACTGCTTTTTTTCTATACCCCTTCACCCAGAGGATTGCAAATGTTTTGCCTTTAGCCTTCCAACAATTAACTGCAAGGGGCCCAACCCTAGATATCAATGGAAAGTGTTGCCTCAGGGCATGGCTAACAGCCCAACCTTGTGTCAGAAATTTGTAGTGCAGACCATTGACCCTTTTAGAAGTAACAATCCCTCCATTTATATAATCCTTTATATGGATGATATTCTTCTAGCTGGACAAGATGAACAAAAATTAATCAGCCTTGGAGAACAATTAGTAGCACAGCTTGCGGACAGAGGTTTTTTGTTTTTTTTTTTTTTTGGGGGGGGGTCACACCCAGCGGTGCTCAGGGGTTACTCCTGGCTGTCTGCTCAGAAATAGCTCCTGGCAGGCACAGGGGACCATATAGGACACCGGGATTCAAACCAACCACCTTTGGTCCTGAATCGGCTGCTTGCAAGGCAAATGCCGCTGTGCTATCTCTCCGGGCCCCAACTCTCTTATTCTTAACATTACCAAGGGAAGCATAATTTTGCTCCTTCCCTTTTTCTACCCATCCTTGTTAAACGTTAGTGTCCGTTTATTCTTGCAACCTGCTTTAACCTCTGGGATAGATAGGCATAGTGTCATTTCCAATTGTCAACTTGGCTCATTGAATTCCTGTGGCCCTTCTTTCCCCTTATTTCCCTGGAAGCTTTTCCTGATGACTATTCTGCTCCATATTTTTCCTAGAGATTTTATCACCCTAGAAGTCATTAAAGGGAGTGTGGTCGAATATCAGTCTTCTGTAGCTACTTCAGGCTGGCAAGGGACTGTAGTTTCAATTTCTAGATAGGGTGAAATCTCATATTTCCCTAAATGAGCAGTTAACTGGTTCACTTCTGTAGTCTCAACAGCTGAAAAGGATCATTTCAATTAGACAGGGGAATATTACTTAACCCAATCAGGTCCTGGAGCAGTAAATGGTACAGCTTGAATGGTACAACTGTCCTTATTATCTATAATGATAGTACAAGTTAACAACAGAAATCAAAGCATAGCATTATTAATAAACACAGCTCTGAGTTACTTCAGCCAGACTAATATTTGCATTTACAATTTACAATCTGGTCTAGTACAACTACTTAAGAACCACAAGGGTGGTGCCATAATCTTGCCCTGGGCTTATCAAAGGACCCCAGGGCTTATAAAAGGACTCTGCATTCTCCTTTCGAGGCTCCCTGATTTCCTGCTTGAAGCTGCAAAGGAAGACTCTAGAGAACTTAATCCCATCTAGGTAGTCTGTCCCCGCCTACAAGGGTGGTGCCAGACTCCTGCCATGGGCTTATAAAGGAACTCTGCATTCCCCATACTTGGTTTCCTAATTTCCTACAGAGGCTGGCAGTGATGGCTAAACTTTTTGATCCCACATGCCCAAACTGCCACACAAAACCAAATAATTTCCTCAAAAGTGCCAGCATGTCAATTAAACCTTAATAACAATATTTTAGTTTCTAAAAATAAAAATAAAAAATAAAACACAAAAGGAAAAAATGAAAAAAAAAAAGATTTTTTTTTTTTTTTGGTTTTTGGGCCACACTCGGTAACGCTCAGGGGTTACTCCTGGTTATGCGCTCAGAAGTAGCTCCTGGCTTGGGGGACCATATGGGACGCCGGGGGATCGAACCGCAGTCCATCTTAGGCTAGTGCTGGCAAGGCAGACACCTTACCTATAGTGCCACTGCGCCAGCCCCCCCAAAAAAAGATTTTAGTGTCTAAAAACTATGTGGCACGAGCCGCATATCTTAATTGCAGACCTTCCCGCTTGCCAGCTGCAAGGCTTTCGCATGACACGCTGCCAGAGGTTCGCCATCGTGGCTGGAGGAATACCCCAGCAAACTTAACCCCATCAAGGTAGTCTGTCCCTGCCCACAATGGTGGTGCCAGAATCCTGCCATGGGTTTATAAAGGAACTCTGCATTCTCCCATACTTGGATTCATGATTTCCTGCATGAGGCTGCAGAGGAAGACCCTAGGGAACTTAATCCCATCAATATAGGTTGTCCCCACCCACAAGGGTGGTGCCAGAAGAGCATGCATGCATCTTCTAGCCAATGAACTCCACCATTAGGCATAGTAAAAACAACACTACAAGGGAGACAATGGTGCAACAATGCAGGCCAACTCCATGCATAGATAATGAAGACTGTAGCTCTGATGATCCAAGAAGAGCAAATCACCTAGTTAGCTTCTCAGATAAAAAGTTTAGAAAAGAAATATGGAGATACTCATAGAAGTAAAAAAAGGATAAATAAAGCTAAAGAGTTTGCATTTCCCCCCCCCCTTGGTTTCTAATCCTCTATATTTGACTTTTTCTTTTTCTTTTTCTTTTTTTTTTTTTTTTGAGAAGCAATTCCATGGTCAATACTTGATAGATTTTTTATCCAAGTAAATATTACCATTAAGTCATTGTACTAGGATAACTTCGGTAGATCTCTCCATAACCAGGCAAGATAAAAATCACCTGAATGATGGGGTATGATGAGATCAATGAATCAATCATTTTTGTAAGGTTTTAATGGTGTGGCTAATAAACCAGATTTTCTAGACTAGAATTTGATCTTGTTGCTTACCATCTCTGTAACTATAAGTTGCTTAAATGCAACTTTTGTGTCTTAGTTTCCTCAGGGATATGATTAGAGAATATAATACAAACTATAGCTAAAAGAAAATAAATCGGGGCCGGAGAGATAGCATGGAGGTAAGGCGTTTGCCTTTCATGCAGGAGGTCATCGGTTCGAATCCTGGCGTCCTATATGGTCCCCCGTGCCTGCCAGGAGCAATTTCTGAGCATGGAGCCAGGAGTAACCCCTGAGCACTGCCGGGTGTGACCCAAAAACCACAAAAAAAAAAAAGAAAAGAAATCAAAGAAGAGAATTTAGTATATAAGTTTTCTATGTATATTATTATTCACCATTATCAGTATTACAATCATTCAAATTATTTCCAATAAATAATCAGTGACTATTAACCAGTTTTCTTTGTTTTGTTTTTGTTTTTTTGTTTTGTTTTGTTTTGTTTTGTTTTTGGGCCACACCCAGCGATGCTCAGGGGTTACTCCTGGCTGTCTGCTCAGAAATAGCTCCTGGCAGGCACAGGGGACCATATGGGACACCGGGATTCAAACCAACCACCTTTGGTCCTGGATCAGCTGCTTGCAAGGCAAACGCCGCTGTGCTATCTCTCCAGGCCCTTTAACCAGTTTTCTAATGAAAACATGAGATAAATATATCTGCAAGATAACTACAATTCATAATACAGACTCAAGTAGATAAAGTTGCTTTTCTAATAATTAGTGTAAGGTTAACTCAAAAAAATGAATTAATTCTGCACAGACATTTTCACACTATGAACCAATCAACCTCAGAATAAGGTCTGCATACTGATTCCAATCAGTGACAGCTGTGATTGAAATGAATAAATTCATTTTAAATGAATACACCTAATTGCCATTTAACTGAAACAAGTAATATAAAATAAATGACTGGGGCCTGTCAAGGTGGCATACTTGGAAGGGGTGGAAAAATGGACACAATGGCAGAGGGAAGGCCACACTGTGTTGGCATTAGAGTTGGAATACTTGTATTCCAATGGCATTCTGAACAACTTTGTAAACCACAATGTTTAAAATAAAGTAATTAAAAAGTTAAAAAGAAAAGGGGCCGGAGAGATAGCATGGAGGTAAGGCGTTTGCCTTTCATGCAGAGAAGGTCATCGGTTCAAATCCCGGCGTCCCATATGGTCCCCGTGCCTGCCAGGAGCAATTTCTGAGCCAGGAGCCAGGAATAACCCCTGAGCACTGCCGGGTGTGATCAAAAAAAAAATTTTTTTTTTAAAAAAAGGTACATTATGGCTCAGTGAATAGTTTGAACTATTTATATGTAGAAGAAGAACATTTAAAGCTTCCCCGTATCACCAGAGTTATTGGCAAGAGACTTCTTGAGGACAAAACGGAAGTTTTCTGAGGTCGAAGGGGCGGGAGCTTGTGGTGTGGACGTGACTTGTGGACATGATTATTTCTGGCATTACTTTATAAGTGTTTCCATTTCCTCTTTAGTTTCCTTCTGGTTCAGCACTTACACAACTCTGGCTAGTCCTAGGAGATCTGGACGTCCTACAACTGCCTGCCGAAGCCAGCCTAATTCTGAGGAAGAAAAATCCTGAAGGAGAATGAAGTAAGTCTGGCCATAGTGGGCTTGGGAGAGACTCGCTGGGGTGGAAGAAATCAGTGTGTTTCTCAAAAATTCTAGAACAAGGGAACATGGAAAGGACATCCAGGACTGTGGGACGCTCAGAAATTTCAGGAAATGGGGCCGGAGCGGTGGAGCAAGAGGTAGGGCCTTGCATGCGCTAACCTAGGACGGGCCGCGGTTCAATCCCCCGGCATCCCATATGGTCCCCAAGCCAGGAGCAATTTCTGAGCACATAGCCAGGAGTAACCCATGAGTGTCACTGAGTGTGGCCCAAAAAGAAAAAAATTAGAAAACATGGAAAGGGCAAGGGAATGGGGATAAAAACCAGGTTAAAGGGGCCGGAGAGGTGGGCTAGAGGTAAGGCGTCTGCCTTGCAAGCTCTAGCCTAGGACAGACCGAAACTGAATCCTCCTGCCTCTCATATGGTCCCCCCAAGCCAGGGGCGATTTCTGAGCGCAGAGCCAGGAGTAACCCTGAGCGCCGAACGGGTGTGACCCAAAAAAAAAAAAAAAAAACCTAGAGTAAAAATAATTTTTGGAGCCAGGGACTATATAAAATGAAGTTGGGATATGGTGGAGGAGAGGGTTTTGGGTGGGGAGAAAGGAGGGCTAGACTGGAGGGGATCAGGAATGTTTCCACTGTGCAGGATGGCCCTGCCATCATCAGATCCACACCTCAACGAGGGCCCCTACGGGTTTTCAGGCTGTTTCAAGGCTGAATCTCAGAGCTGGAATCTCAGAGACTGCCTCCCTCTCCCCTGTCGGGTAAGTTCCCTTGGCGACACAGAGTCCTCCATCCTGAGCTTTTTTGTTGTTTGGGGTTTTATTTTTATTTTTGCCACAGTAGGCAGTGCTCAGGGCTGGCTTATGACTCTGCTCAGGGAATCAAATGTGGAGTGCAGGATCCCAAGCCAAGTCAGTTAATGGCAGGTGGGTTCCTCACCAGCTATGCTGCTTCTTCAGCCCTTCCCCTACATCATGAGACTTGATGATTGCCCCCATATGGCCAGGATCCATTTCCTCTAATGCCTGCTCTTCTCACTAAACCCTGTGCTTCCCCTCCTCACCCATCCTCCTCTCTCCCTGGACTGCACCCTGTTGGCCTCAAATTCTCTCTCCACCCTTCCAGCTGTGCTTCTTCTCCAGCCCTTCCCCCTACATCATGAGACTTGATGATTAACCCATCCTGTCAGGGTCCATTTCCTCTACATCATGAGACTTGATGATTGTCAGGGTCCATTTCCTCTAACGCCTGCCCTTCTCACTAAACCCTGTGCTCTCCTGACCCTTTCTCCTCTCTCCCTGGACTGCACCCTTCTGGCTTCAACTTCTCTCTCCACCCTTCCGGCTCTCTCCTCAGAGCCTGCGCCCTCCCAGGCCTCTGTTCTCTCTCTCTCTCTCTACCCTTCCGGCTCTATCTTTCTCTCTCCTCAGGGATCTTTCCCTTTTCCCTTTGAGCTTCACTCTACTTTCTTGATCTTTCTGGATCTTTCCTCAGGACTTCCCCGTTTTATTTATTTATTTATTTATTTATTTATGCAAATGACCTCAATTTTCATCATGTTTATTTATTTTAAATTTTAATATCCAATTTTTATATTATTTTTTTCTCTTGATTTTTTTATATATAAAAAAATCCTTCACCAGTGCAACATTCCCATCACCTATATCCCAAGTGTCCCTCCTCCCTACCCCACACTGGCCTGTACTCTAGACAGGCTTTCTACTTCCCTCATTCAGTCACATTTTGTTATGATAGTTCTCAATGTAATTATTTCTGTGACTGCACTCAACAATCCCTGTGGTGAGTTTCATGTCGGAAGCTGGACCCTCCTGTCCTCCTCTATTTTGTCTCTGAGAATCATTACACAAATGTTTTTCATTTTTCTCAAAACCCATAGATGAGTGAGACCATTCTATGTTTATCTCTCTCCCTCTGACTTATTTTACTCAGCATAATAGATTCCATATACATCCACGTATAGGAAAATTTCATGACTTCATCTCTTCTGACAGCTGCATAATATTCCATTGTATATATGTCCCATAGTTTCTTTAGCCATTCATCTATTGAGGGGCATCTAGGCTGTTTCCAGAGTCTGGCTATTGTAAACAACACTGCAATGAATATAGGTGTGAGGAAGGGATTTTTGTATTGTATTTTTGTGTTCCTAGGATATATCCCTAGGAGTGGGATAGCTGGATTGTATGGGAGCTCAACTTCCAGCTTTAGGAGGAATCTCCACATCGCTTTCCATAGAGGTTGGACTAGACAGCATTCCCACCAGCAGTGGATAAGAGTTCCTTTCTCTCCACATCCCCACCAACACTGCTTGTTCTTATTCTTTGTGATGTGTGCCAATCTCTGTGGCGTGAAATGGTACCTCATAGTTGTTTGGATTTGCATCTCCCTGATGATTAGTGACGGGAGCATTTTTTCATGTGCCTTTTAGCCATTTGCATTTCTTTTTTTATCAAAGTGTCAGTTCATTTCTTCTCCCCATTTTTTGATGAGGTTAGATGATTTTTTTTCTTGTAAAGTTCTGTCAGTGCCTTGTATATTTTAGATGGGACTATATTAAGCAGAGAAGCTTAATATATTAATATCTATTCATATGTATTAATATTTATTAATGTAATGATATTTGTTATGACTATTAATATTAAGTATTATTTAATATTATAAATATATAAATTTTATGTAACTATAAAATGTATCTATTATAAATATATAATATAAATAATATTTATAAATATTGTATATTTAATAATGTAATTCTTAGTTGGTGTATATTAATATATTTATTAATGTTTATTAATGTACTAGCTTGTATTATGACTGTTAATTTTTTTTGGGGGGGGGCCACACCCGGCGGTGCTCAGGGCTTACTCCTGGCTGTCTGCTCAGAAATAGCTCCTGGCAGGCACAGGGGACCCTATGGGACACCGGGATTCGAACCAACCACCTTTGGTCCTGGATCGGCTGCTTGCAAGGCAAACGCCGCTGTCTCTCCGGGCCCGACTGTTAATATTATTAAATAGTATTGTTAATGATTAAATACTAATATCTTACGATTAAGATGAATATATATTAAACAGATGGGACTATATTAAGCTGAGAAGCTTCTGCCCCTCAAAGGAAATAGTGCCAGAACACAAGAGCCCCCCACTGAGTGGGAGAAACTATTCACCCAATACCCATCAAGATAAGGGCTTAATCTCCAAAATATACAAGGCACTGACTGCTCCGTTTTAGAGATCCTCAGCTCCTGGCTCATCTCGCTCCTCCCACCACTGTGGCCCTGCCCTTTCCTCCTCCTCCCACCACTGTGGCCCTGCCCTTTCCTCCTCCTCCCACCACTGTGGCCCTCCCCTTTCCTCCCGCCATTCCTCTCCTTTCTTAGACCTTCCCTCCTTCCCTACCCCAGCCAGTGTCTGCTCTCCCAGCCTTTGGGGCCCTCCAAGGCGCCATCTTGGCTCCTTCTTGGAGGCACCATTTTGTCTCCATCTTGGCCCCACAGTTGCCCGGAGGTGGCTTGTTGCAATCAATCTCCCCAGAATTCCATAGTGGAGTTTGGGGTCAGGCTCCCAAGGGGTTCTCAGAACCTGGGAGTGGGGCGCTGTGCCCTGCTAGTGGGCTAGCACAAAGCCCCGAGGATGCAATGCTGCTTGGGCCTGTTCGGGACCAGAAAGACCTGGGCCAGCCCAGCAGTGCTGGGGCTTCTAGTCCACCAGAGCTGGGGTACCCCAGGTGGTGCTGGAGAAACACACTGTGGGAATGCTTCCAAATTATATATTGCTTTTTGGGGGTCCACTCGTGTATTTTTCCCTTCCAGATTCCTCAACCTGTTTTTTTTGGGGGGGGTGTTTTTTTTTTTGTTGGTTTGTTTTTTTGTTGTTTTTTTTTTTTTTTTTTTTTGGTTTTGGTTTTGGGGCCATACCCGGCAGCACTCAGGGGTTCCTCCTGGCTCTACGTTCAGAAATCGCCCCTGGCAGGCACAGGGGACCCTATGGGATGCCGGGATTCAAACCACTGTCCTTCTGCATGAAAGGCAAACGCCTTACCTCTATACTATCTCTCCGGTCCCATCAACCCGTCTCCCAACGACAGTTAGTACATCTAGGTCCTGGGTTCATCCCACTCGGACCCTCCCCAGTCCAGACCTCAGACTCACCCCACAGCAGGTCCGGTCAAGCAGTTGGATTATCCAGATTCACTTCTGGTCAGAGACGGGGTTGGAACAGTAGGAGAGCATTTTCCTTGCAGCTGGACGACTTGGGACAGACCTGGGTTTAATCTCCAGCATCCCATATGGTACCCCCGAACCTGCCAGGAGCGATTTCTGAGCGCAAAGTTGGGAGTAACCCCTGAGCATTGCTGGGTGTGGCCCCAAAACCGAAAACCAAAATAAAGACAAATAGTGAAAAATAATTTTTTTTGTGGTTTTGGGGTCACACCCGGCAGTGCTCAGAGGTTATTCCTGGCAGAAATTGCTCCTGGCAGGCACGGGGGACCATATGGGATGCTGGGATTCGAACCGATGACCTCCTGCGTGAAAGGCAAACGCCTTACCTCCATGCTATCTCTCCGGCCCCTAAAAATAATTCTAAAAAAGAGAAGCGTAAGTGAGGCAGAGGAACAGAAAAAAAAATCCTAAAAAAAGAGGGGGTGCGAGGCGGAAGAAGAGGCGGTGGGGTTGTTCTTAGATGGGGAAAGAGGTGCTGAGTTCGTTCTCAAATGGTGGAAGAGGCAATAAGGCTCTTCCTTGCTCAGACCTCAGACCCTTCTAGGAAAGAGCAGTATCTCTGCTGCTTGATTCAAGCCAGCATTGACTAGTTGTCTAGTCACGGCACTCTCAGGAATCGGAAGCCACTGGAAGACGAGTGGCGTCACTCTATTTCTTATAATTAACTTCGTCATAAGTTTAAGAAATGGAGTAACATCTTGCTCTAGATAGCACTCGATTCCAACAACAATTATGCCCCTCCAAGTGATACCCATGTCAGCAAGCCAAGCGTTGATCCCGTGCCTATCCATGTCACCTCGCACCGGCCTCTCTTCGCTTGTGTCTGTCTTCCGTGGCAGTGGCAACTCATATAAGCCCCTAAAAGGAGCTAGAAGGTGCCAGGGCTTAGTGGGAAGTCCTCTACGGGCAGGAAGTGACTGAGTCCATGACGCCTCAGAAGCGTTGCAGTCTGTGGGCACTGGCAAGAGACCACGGGAGGTCCTGCGCTGAGTGTGTGCATGCCCACCAAGTTCTGTCCTGCTCCTGGGCTCGAAAGCATGGGATAGGACCAAAAGCCTGGGCCAGCATGGGAAATAGTACGGCTCCAGGCCGAAGGCCCTTCTGCCAAGCTGAGGGGAGACGATGGGTCTCGGCCTCCCCACCAAGAGCCTTCCCTCTCCTTCCTCCTGGAACTCGGGTGCCATCCCTGGGCTCCTGCCCAGGAGACCAGCGAGGTGGGTGGGGGGGAGAGTTTAAAGGGGACCCCAGGCTTTCCTCAGCCCCTACCCTGCACAAGCAGGGCTGTTTTGGGGAAGTCGCTGGCAACGTTCCTTCCCATCAGAGTCCATTCTTAAACCGCTTGCGTACAGTATAGGCCAGTGATGGCTAACCTTTCTGAGCCCAAGTGCACAAACTGCCGCACAAAACCAAAGAATTTCCTCAAAGTGCCAGCATGTCAATTGAACCTTAATAACAAGATTTTAGTATCTAAAAGCTCTTTATAAAGTTGTCTGAACTATGTAACATCAATTTTTTGTTTGTTTGTTTTGGTTTTGGTTTTTGGGTCACACCCTGCAGTGCTCAGGGGTTACTCCTGGCTCTCGCTCAGAAATCGCTCCTGGCAGGCATGGGGGATGTAACATCATTTTTTTTTTTTTTTTTTTGGTTTTTGGGCCACACCCTGTGACGCTCAGGGGTTACTCCTGGCTATGCACTCAGAAGTTGCTCCTGGCTTCTTGGGGGACCATATGGGACGCCGGGGGATCGAACCGCGGTCCGTCCTAGGCTAGCGCAGGCAAGGCAGGCACCTTACCTCCAGCGCCAGCCCGGCCCCGTAACATCATTTTTAAAGGTTGGATCTTTGTATTGTCAGAGAATCAATTGGATTCACAATCCTTTGGTTTTCATTTCAATTTATTGGCAATTTATAATGTTTTAATGAAATCATTCAATTTAATGAATTTAGGAAGAATTTGATTAAGTTACACAATTTTTTTTTTTGTTTTTCGGACCACACCCTTTCGATGCTCAGGGGTCTCTCCTGGCTAAGCGCTCAGAAATTGCCCCTGGCTTGGGGGGACCATATGGGACGCCGGGGAATGGAACCGCAGTCCTTCCTTGGCTAGCGCTTGCAAGGCAGACACCTTACCTCTAGCGCCACCTCGCTGGCCCCAGTTACACAATATATATATATTTTTTTTTTGGTTTTTGGGTCACACCCGGCAGTGCTCAGGGGTTATTCCTGGCTCCATGCTCAGAAATTGCTCCTGGCAGGCACGGGGGACCATATGGGGCGCCGGGATTCGAACCGATGACCTCCTGCATGAAAGGCAAACGCCTTACCTCCATGCTATCTCTCCGGCCCCTACACAATATATTTTAAATGTATTATTCACATAACATGTCAAATGTATCCTGAGTAAAAAAAAAAAAAGATAAACTTCTTAAAACTGTTAACTGTGTCAAGACTTGGTGTGTATTCCCAAAGAGTCTATACATGTTTTTTTGTAAAATTCACAATCAAATTTGAAAATAGTTAAATCATTATATATCTAATAATATGATGTAAAGAAAACAAAAGAGCTTTCAATTAAACCAACTGTTTTTATTGGGAATTCCAGATTGGAATACAACAGGGCCGTGTAAAGTCCCTTTTTTAAATAACATCTTTAAATCATATTTAAATAACTTAAAAAGTGTCTTAACTGCAAACTGAAAACACTACTGTATGTAAACATATGCATTGGGCATGCTCTGAAAAAATTAATGTGATTTTTGTGGTTGCATGCATGCTGATAGCTTGTCAATCCTTGGCTCATAGTGCGTTAATTTCAGAGCAACACATGCAGCACTCATGTCATTCGTTTATCTGTTTCTAACATCAGATTTTATATGATTCAAAGCCGAAAACAGCTGCTCACAAGCATAGGATGACCCAAACAAAGTAAGAAGAGCAATCCCAAGTGCTTTCATGGGCTTTAAATTGTCTGGCAGAGAATTCCAGGCTTTTAGGATTTTATTTTCAGAACTGCTAGCAGTGATTTCATTTGCCACCCTTTCACACTCAATATGTTCAAAAGCCGCATGCAGGTCGATTGAATTTACTTTTCCAGATAGAGCTTTCTTGAAATTCCAGTAGCTCCATTTCCAAATTTTGAATATCCAACCATTGTAAGCAGCATCACTGAGTTCCTGTGACAGACTCAGTGTGAAGCTTCTCTTCCTCCCCCCACTTTCCCACACACACTGCCTGGCTCAGACTACTAAGGGGAAGACAGGCAGGCTAAACATCCACTCACGGGACTGCAGCCAGCACAGGAGGATGGGCTGCGGCCCACCAGGACAATGCCCAGTCCTCCAAATGGCCAGTCTGGCCCTGTTGCCAGGTGAGCTGCAAAGCAGACACCAGCACACTCCACTCCTGCCGCACCGCATATCTTAATTGTGGACTTTCCACGTTCCAGTTCCATAGCTGGCATGCATGCCATAGGTTCGTCATCGCTGGTATAGATAGTTTAATAAGATATCATAGGGTTTCATCTATGTTTACAATATACAGAATGGCTATGTTGTATACTTTCCTTCCCCCATTGGCTCATCACCTTACAGGCTCATTTCTAGTTCTTTTCTCTCATCCCCACTGTCTATTTAACCATTTAACCATTTTTACCTTCAGCTCTTCTCTCCTTTGAAGCAGATCATTATCCTCACTCAAGCCAGATGCTAGCCAGCTTCCAAAGTGAAAAAATAGACTCTCAGCCTGAGAAGAAACCAATACTCTGTTCCTATTAATCTACTATCAGCAGCCTCCTATCCTCCACCTTCCTTCACCGTGTACCTGTGCTTGCTACCATATTCAGTTTCTGAGAAGTCCCCACTCAAAGACATTTCTTGATATGACACGGCTGGGAGTAGTTTGCAGACTTCAGATGGCCAAATCACAGACCAAAGTGGTGTCCCGGATTCAACACCCACCCCCCGACTATTTCTAAAGACATAAAAGGGACATTTGTGTCTCCTTTGTATGTCTTGGATGTATTCCCTTAACATCTATAACTCTTTTTGAATATCCTCTTATATAGTGACTATTTTGCCCATTGATTGTTTGTTTGTTTGTTTGTTTTTCCTCTTTGGGATCTCCTCAATAAGGAATTCTAGTAGAAGAGTCTCTCTGTTTAGAATTCATGTTAGAACCAAGTTACGGGGAATGTTGATCTTGTTCCCTTTGTAGCAGGACAGCCCCTGAAGAGGTTGACTGATGGAGGGATGGAGAATGAGGCCCTTTTCTTCCAGCTCGGAGCACGTGTCTGCCACCCTGTCTAGCCCACGGTTCTGAGGTGAAACGGCGGGTAAACAGCTCGCAGACAGTCAGGCTCGTGGAAATATTTGCTTTATTCGGATGGACAAAACTGAAGTCCAAAGACTCAGCTTCAGTTCCAGCCAGCAAAAAAGCCCCCGCCTTCCACAGACCCTTGCTCTTATAGTCCAGAGTCAGGTCCCACCCAATGGTGGGATCAGATACCAACCAATGGTGGAAGCGGAATCAGGTCCTACCCTAGGGTGGGGGCAGAATGCCAGGTCACACCCTAGGGTAGGGCACAGATTAGGGTGAGCAACATAGTAATCCCCCAAAATATTTACATACACAACACCCTTGGCCCCTAGATGCACCAATAATACCTTGTGGCACTGTTCCTCTTTTGCTTAGGCATATTACAATGGAAAATATTACATATGCAAACAAGTTCTTATCTAGTATGGATGGGAACACAAATTTTATAATGCATTTAGGCTTTATACCTTGAACATTGGCATAACGACTTGGCTCAGGCCTAAGAAGAATGGGCATTGCCCATACACCCCTGAACCATGGATACCATATATGGAAATAACCACAATTGTCTATAGCATTACCAGAATGCAAACCTCTACCAGGGAAGACCCAAACACTGCTCTGGCATTGATTTACTCCAAAGAGTGCTCTCTTAACACCCAGATGACTTAGCAACAGCAACAACCTGCTTGCAGGGCAGGTCTCTCCGCATCTAATGGTGAGGTGAAACTAGAGGATGCTCCACATCAGCCTGACTTTGATGAAGGAAATGCACAGAAACCATAATTTTTAACTACAGGAACCTGACACCAACACCAGGTAATGTGTGAAAAGTTTCACCGGGACCACGGAGAATGACTCAGGGGTTGGACAGCCTGGTATGCCTGGATCCCAGATTTGGTCTTATGCTAGAAAACTTCAGGGATGAGGCCTCCTTGTAATTAGGCCAAGGCTTTTTTTTTTCCGTTTTCCCCATATTTTGCTGGTCCTATGCAAACAACGGCGATTGATGCTCTCACACTATTACTACTGTGAGTTTTTTTTAACACTTATCCTTTAAGAAAGAAAGAAGAGGGGCCGGGCGGTGGCGCTGGAGGTAAGGTGCCTGCCTTGCCTGCGCTAGCCTAGGACGGACCGCGGTTCGATCCCCCGGCTCCCATATGGTCCCCCAAGAAGCCAGGAGCAACTTCTGAGCGCATAGCCAGGAGTAACCCCTGAGCGTCACAGGGTGTGGCCCAAAAAAAAAAAAAAACAAAAAAAAAAAAAAAAGAAAGAAAGAAGAAAAAAACAGCTTACTAAACTTAAAAAATAAATAACTGTAGTAAAATGTCTGTCTCGAATACAGGCAGGAGATGGGAGGGAGGGGGTGGGGGCATTGGTGGTGGGAATGTTGCACTGGTGAAGGGGGTGTTCTGTTTATGACTGAAATCCAACTACAATCATGTTTGTAATCATGGTGCTTAAATAAAGAATTTATATTTAAAAAAAAAAGAAAAAGAAAGCACGGGATACATCTGGGTAGGGTTGAGGGTCCTCACATAATCAGAACCTGATGCCTGTGGACTGGGACAGAGACACTTTGCCTGTGTGATAATCTTAAGAATCCTGAGGGGATTGTGTCCCCTTATTCAGGGTCTAAATGGAAGTCTCAGGACCCTCTTGTCGTGCGCTGGTGCAAGGTCCACCGAAGAGGCCAATGCAACGGTGGGTAAGGGTTTCTTCCAGCCCGTGGCCTCGAGGCCAGACTCTGGAAAGAGAGGAAGACTGTGAACCACAGACCACTCCTAGGGAAGCATTGTAAGAGCAATGGATTTTGTTTATTGAAGATAGGGACAAGGCTATTAAGGGTAAACTTTTAGCGGGAAACAGAATGTGGGTAATACATTTTAGACATTATAGCAACAAGATGGTATGCAGAGACAACAGTCACAAGGTACATGGCATCATTGATTTGGATGGTATGCGAAGATAGCAGTTCCAATGCCCATGGCATCATTAAATCAGGAAGCATGTAAAGATGGCTGTTGCGATGCTTGTGGCATCATTAAATCAGAAAGCATGTAAAGATAGCGGTTGCAATGCTTGTGGCATGATCAGCCTAGAGAGGTTGTTTGACCAGGATGACTTTCTCCTGCAATCATATCAGCAGGGACACAAGTCTCTAAACAGAGACATTTTTTATATTCAAGGCCAGCTTTTAGAAATCTCATTTTCTGGCCTCTCTCCCCACACCCTCTAAGTCTGGGACCTTACAGGTCTTCAGCCCTCTTCGAATGTGGACCAGCAGCCTGTCCTCCTCACCTGTTCGTGGGCCTGAAGTCAGAACCCAGATGGCAGACATCTGGCTGAATTTGTTTTATTTGGGGTGGACGAGGGAGGGGCCACTCCCAGAGGTGTTCAGGGCTTACTTTTGACTCTGCTCAGGCCTTGCTCTTGATGGTGATTGGAGGTTCATGTGTGGTACTGGGGGTCAAACCGGAGTCTGGTGCATGCTAGATACTTCATCCGTGGACTCTCTCTGGCCTCAGGTAGCTTCAATATTTCCACACCCATGTTCCATCTGCTTCCTGTGCTAATTGGATCACACTGCCCCTGAGTACAGCACCTCTGCCTGGTGTGAGTTCCCAAAGACACAGCAAAACGTCCAACGTTTGCTTTTCCACAGAGAAACTCATTCATGTATGTAGGTAGGTGTGGTCATAGGAGTGAACAGTTGCAAGAATAGAGATAAGTATGATGTAGGTAGATATATATGTAGGTAGGTAGGTATACAGGTATGTATAATATATTTAATTATCATGTGTATAGCATAAACTACAATATGTATAAGATATGATTTATAATGCATTATATATGATATATATCAAAAATATAAAATATATATCAAAATAATATATTTGGGGCCGGGCGGTGGCGCTGGAGGTAAGGTACCTGCCTTACCTGCGCTAGCCTAGGACAGACCACGGTTCGATCCCCCGGCGTCCCATATGGTCCCCCAAGAAGCCAGGAGCAACTTCTGAGCGCATAGCCAGGAGTAACCCCTGAGCCTCACAGGGTGTGGCCCAAAAACCAAAAAAATAAAAAATAAAAAATAAAAAAATATATTTATATACCTATTTAGATATTTATAAAATATCATATTTTATATTATAATATACTATATTTACATGTTGTGTTAATATCATGTTGCTATTATATTAATAAATATTAACATCATTTTATTCATATTATATTAATTTGCATTTTACATAAAACAAGTATTACTTTACATATTATATAATGCTATTTATTTTCTATGTGCATATTTATTTACTGAATATATAAATATTAATATATTCATATTATGAAATGTATGGATTTTATGTTATATGTGTAATATTTACATATGATATAATTTTATTATGTATGACATGTTTAATTATTATGTGTGTAGCATACAATTACACTATAAGATATTATTGTATATAATATATCATAATATATTTAGATCTGTCTATTTATATATTATCTATATATATATTATATAATTATGGGGCCAGAGAGATAGCATGGAGGTAACAGGGCATTTGCCTTGCATGCAGAAGGATGGTGCTTCGAATCCCGGCATCCCATAGGGTCCCCTGAGCCTGCCAGGAGCGATTTCTGAGTGTAGAGCCAGGAGGAACCCCTGAGCACCCCTGGATGTGACCCAACAACCAAAAAATATATATTATATAATTGTAATATTGCATATAGCATTCTATCTAATATGTCTATGTAATGAATATCGTACATATGATATATTATAAATTTAGATATATATCTAAATGTAGATATTTGTAAATATATGTAGGTTTATAGATAGGTGTGTATTTGAGTAGGTATGTAGATAGGTGGGAATGTATGTATGTATATGGATGATGGATACGTATAAATATGTGTATGTCTTTCGGTGGGCATGTAGATGAGTAGAGATGAATGCATGTAAGTAGGTATGTAAATAGGTATGAATATATGTAGGTAGGGCCCAGAGAGATAGCACAGCGGCGTTTGCCTTGCAAGCAGCCGATCCAGGACCGAAAGGTGGTTGGTTCGAATCCCGGTGTCCCATATGGTCCCCCGTGCCTGCCAGGAGCTATTTCTGAGCAGACAGCCAGGAGTAAGCCCTGAGCACTGCCGGGTGTGGCCCAAAAACCAAAAAAAAAAAAAAAAAAAAAAAAGAATATATGTAGGTAAATAATTAAACAGAAGTATGGATTCTGTATGTAGGTAGATATGTAGATGAGTATGAATGTGTGTATGTAGATGAATAGAAATGAATGTGTGTAGATAGATAGGTACAGATATGAGTAGGTGTCTATATGGGTGAGTATGATCGTATATATGTATGTGTATAGATAAATGTATAAGAACATATATAGGAAGATATGTAGATGATTATCATGAATGTCTGTATGTGGCAGTGGTAGGTGTAGCATTAAATAATTAACGATGGCAGCCACTTGCAAAAAATTGAACTTAGACCCCCATCTAACATCATGTACGAAGGTAAAATCCAAATGGATTAAAGACCTCGATATCAGCCCCAAAACCATAAGATATATAGAACAGCACATAGGCAGAACACTCCAGGACATTACAGGCATCTTCAAGGAGGAAACTGCACTCTCCAAGCAAGTGAAAGCAGAGATTAACAGATAGGAATATATTAAGCTGAGAAGCTTCTGCACCTCAAAGGAAATAGTGCCCAGGATACAAGAGCCACCCACTGAGTGGGAGAAACTATTCACCCAATACCCATCAGATAAGGGGCTAATCTCCAAAATATACAAGGCACTGACAGAACTTTACAAGAAAAAAACATCTAACCCCATCAAAAAATGGGGAGAAGAAATGAACAGACACTTTGACAAAGAAGAAATACACATGGCCAAAAGACACATGAAAAAATGTTCCACATCACTAATCATCAGGGAGATGCAAATCAAAACAACGATGAGATACCACCTCACACCCCAGAGAATGGCACACATCACAAAGAATGAGAATAAACAGTGTTGGCGGGGATGTGGAGAGAAAGGAACTCTTATCCACTGCTGGTGGGAATGCCGTCTAGTTTATCCTTTATGGAAAGCGATATGGAGATTCCTCCAAAAACTGGAAATCGAGCTCCCATACGATCCAGCTATACCACTCCTAGGAATATACCCTAGGAACACAAAAATACAATACAAAAACCCCTTCCTATATTCATTGCAGCACTATTTACCATAGCAAGACTCTGGAAACAACCAAGATGCCCTTCAACAGACGAATGGTTAAAGAAACTGTGGTACATATACACAATGGAATATTATGCAGCTGTCAGGAGAGATGAAGTCATGAGATTTTCCTATACATGGATGTACACGGAATCTATTATGCTGAGTGAAATAAGTCAGAGAGAGAGAGAAAAACGCAGAATGGTCTCATCTATGGGTTTTAAGAAAAATGAAAGACACCCTTGTAATAATAATTTTCAGACACAAAAGAGAAAAGAGCTGGAAGTTCCAGCTCACCTCAGGAAGCTCACCACAAAGAGTGATGAGTTTAGTTAGGGAAATAACTACATTTTGAACTGTCCTAATAATGAGAATGTATGAGGAAAATGGAGAGCCTGTCTAGAGTACAGGCGGGGGTCGGGTGGGGCGAAGGGAGACTTGGGACATTGGTGATGGGAATGTTGCACTGGTGATGGGTGGTGTTCTTTACATGACTGAAACCCAATAACAATCATGTATGTAATCAAGGTGTTTAAATAAAATATAAAAAATCTAAAAAAAATAAAATAAAATAAAATACAAGTTTTGATTTAAAAAAAAATAATAATAATTAACGATGGTTGCTGGATGGAGGTGGATGGATGGAGGGATTTTTCTCTGCCATCCCAGGCCACGTGGCTTCGCAATCCCCATTCAGCTGGTGGGTCCCAGGTTTAGGTGAACGGCGGAATCAGACTCATCCAGAGACAGGCATCAGAAAGCATCAGCTTTATTCATACCCTATTCACCACATGTGTGGCCTCTATCATAACCTTTTAAGCATTTGCTATTCTTAGCTAGCCCTGCATCTTTTTTTTGTTTGTTTGTTTGTTTTGTTTTTGGGCCACACCCGGCATTGCTCAGGGGTTACTCCTGGCTGTCTGCTCAGAAATAGCTCCTGGCAGGCACGGGGGACCATATGGGACACCGGGATTCGAACCAACCACCTTTGGTCCTGGATCGGCTGCTTGCAAGGCAAACGCCTCTGTGCTATCTCTCCGGGGCCCAGCCCTGCATCTTAACTCCTTTCAGCCATCTTCCATTTGACCTTCATGCTGGCCAAAGACCAAAAGAGCAAAAGGCCTAATCCCCTGGGTCAAAGGCTTTATCTACCTTTTCCAAGACCCCTCCCAGGAATGGGCGGGGTCTTGCAGGTAAGGTCAAGTTACCTAGGAAGAAAGGAGGGATGAGGCTTCAGTAGGTATGAATGTATATGTGAGGTTGGTATGTATGTAGGTAGGAAGTAGATGAGTTGGTATCAACATATATATATGTATGCAGATATGTAGATGAGTGGTATAAATGTATGTGATAGGAATATAGGTAGGTTGGTAGGCATGTATGTATGAAGTAGATATTAATGGATGGGTATGAACATATGTATAGATATGTAGATGGGAAAGCATGAATGCATGTATGAGGTAGCTAAGTAATTGGGTAGGAGGGCCCGGAGAGATAGCACAGCGGCGTTTGCCTTGCAAGCAGCCAATCCAGGACCAAAGGTGGTTGGTTTGAATCCCAGTGTCCCATATGGTCCCCTGTGCCTGCAGGAGCTATTTCTGAGCAGACAGCCAGGAGTAACCCCTGAGCACCGCCGGGTGTGGCCCAAAAAAAAAAAAGTAATTGGGTAGGAATAAATGTATATATGTAGGTAGGCATGTAGTTGGATAGGTATAAATGTCTATAAATATACATAAATATTTATATGGTATGCATGTATATGAATATGCAGATAGGTAGATACAAATGTGTGGATGGTATAAATGTATGTATATAGGTAAGAGGGTGGGTAGGCATGAGTATGTGTAGATATGTAGATGGTGGGTATAAATATATATGTGATATGTATGAATATTGTAGGTGGGTAGGTGTCATTAACACATGTGGGTAGGTATCTATATGGGTGGGTATGAATATATGTAGGTGGGTAGGTATATAATAGATGTTGGGTATGAATATATGCATGTGGATAGGTTCTTAGATAGGTTGGCTATGAATCTATGCAGTGGGTGGGTATGTAAATAGGCATGAATATATGTAGGTAGACAATTAATGGGTATGGATGTTTGTATGTAGGTAGATATGTGATAGATATGTATAAAAGGGGCTGGAGAGATAGCATGGAGGTAAGGCGTTTGCCTTTCATGCAGGAGGTCATCCGTTCGAATCCCAGCGTCCCATATGGTCCCCCGTGCCTGCCAGGAGCAATTTCTGAGCATGGAGCCAGGAATAACCCCTGAGCACTGCCAGGTGTGACCCAAAAACCACAAAAAAAAAAAAAAAGATATGTATAAAAGTGTGCATATAGATGGATAGAAATGAATGTACATATATAAATGGATATGTACGTGGATAGGTGTGTAGATGGATGGATATGAGTGTAGGTGGGTATGTAGATGGATGGGCATAAATGTACACCTTTGCATACATATGTAGAAGGGTGGATATGAATGTATACAAATGGATAGCTATGTAGACGAGTAGGCATGAACGTATGCCTGTGTGTAGATAAAGGGTGTGTCTGACTGTCAGTATGGCTGTGGGTAGTAG
Source organism: Suncus etruscus (assembly GCF_024139225.1). NCBI lineage: Eukaryota > Metazoa > Chordata > Mammalia > Eulipotyphla > Soricidae > Suncus > Suncus etruscus. The sequence continues at coordinate 44,477,926 of NC_064866.1, read as the reverse complement.
ATGCACAGGTCAGGAGACGCAGCACACCTTAATCTCAACCAGCCAAGTTCTGGGGAGAGTTCTCTTGGAGTGAGTTACTGCTCCTCGGTGGACAAACATTCATTGCATCAGGAGAAAGGGGGGTTCGGGCAAGGGCAAGGGGCTGTGCACAGGAGGAGCCATAAAGTAGCAAAACTGGAAACAATTCAAAGATTAATGCAGAAGTCAATAATACTATCAATGTGAAAGGAGTCTTAGGGAGTGTGGACTATGAGAAGCGTTCCAGATGAAACCTCTGCCCTGGGTCATGCCCCAGAGCACTGCTGTGTTCTTCCGAGTCTCCAGGACTGCTTGGCCCCTGCTAGGCCCCCACAGGTAGGCAGATGTGAGTGTGTGTGTGTGTGTGTGTGTGTGTGTGTGTGTGTGTGTGTGTGTGTGTGTGTGTGTGTGTGTAGGTAGGTATATAGTTACCGTTGCATTGAGGCATTTAGGGGATCCTTACCTGGGGTGGCCATGGATGCCCACAATGCAAACCGTATTTATTCGACTTTAACGCGCAGAATTTTTTACCAAAAAAAGAAAACCAAGTTTGGGTGCGCGTTCTAAATGAGGGCTGGGGTGGGGTGGCAGTGGCAGCCGGTCCAATGAGGGCAGGAGAATTGTGAGTTCACACTGCACCTTTTCCGGGCTGCAGCCACGCACTATATGCGAGGGTGAAGAAAAAAAGGACCTCAAGAAACCTGGCCTATCTCTCTTGACATCCTGGGTTCAAACATTATGGGAAGACATGCCAAAAGAAATGATCATCAAGAGTTTTTGAAAGACAGGCATCAGCAATCAAACGGATGGCACAGAAGATGACCTGTTGTGGAATTCAGACTCAGAAGAAAGCGAAGAAATGGAGAAACAGATGTTCCTGCCAACTGGGACACAGATGAAAAATTAACTCGAGAAAAATGGGAACAACTCTTTAGTGTATCGGATGATGAATCTGACTTGGAAGCATTTTAAATAAATATTATTACCCGTCATTTTATTTTGGTATTGTGTTTATACCAGTTTACATTCTCAATAAATTATTTTTATCATGGCCTCATGTGTTCAACAACTTTTTTTTGTCAATTACAATGCTTGATGTGAAACAAAATTTTTTTTTTTGTTTTTTGTTTTTTTTGTTTTTGGGCCACACCCAGTAACGCTCAGGGGTTACTCCTGGCTATGTGCTCAGAAGTTGCTCCTGGCTTGGGGGACCATATGGGACACCGGGGGATCGAACCGCGGTCCATCCAAGGCTAGCGCAGGCAAGGCAGGCACCTTACCTTTAGCGCCACCGCCCGGCCCCCGTGAAACAAAATTTTATACGGATTTTTTTTTTTTTTTTTTTTTTTTTGGTTTTTGGGTCACACCCGGCGGTGCTCAGGGGTTACTCCTGGCTGTCTGCTCAGAAACAGCTCCTGGCAGGCACGGGGGACCATATGGGACACCGGGATTTGAACCAACCATCTTTGGTCCTGGATCGGCTGCTTGCAAGGCAAACACTGCTGTGCTATCTCTCCGGGCCCCATATACCGATTTTTAATCGAAAATTAGGGGTGCACGTTATACATGGGTGTGTGTTATACTAGAATAAATATAGTATTTTTATTTAATGAGGTGCTGTGACTTACAACATTGTTAATGATGAGTTCTCATGAACATAATCCCAACACACCCCCATCACCAGTGTATCTCCCTTTTTCCCTCTTTCCCCCAAGGTTCCTAGCACCCCTCTATTTAATTTCTCTTCCCAACACTTGCAGAGGCAGACACAGAGCCTGACCTGAAGAGATAGACACAGAGCCCTCAGTTTCTAGACCTCCCCCATTGACCTTCTCAAGCCCATGAATGTTTGAGTGATGCTCCTGCTCTGGCCCCCTCCCCAGTTTTCCCCTTAATTGAGACAGGAACCATCCCTGTTCACCATCAACAGCCAGGTACTTAAGCAAATTTCTCACTGGTGTGCTCTTCCCAGGGCCATGCTCTCTGTCCCCCTGCATAACCCAGGAGTGTGTGTTATCATTAGTGCCAAGGCTGGAGGTCAGAGAAGGGGTTGATATGGCCCTTGGATCCCTGGTACCTCTCTGATACACAGGTGTGTGACATGATAGCTGCCAGCTGACCTCTGCACTGATCTCAGCTTTGGCGCTATTCACTCTTGACTGCCTTAACACAGGGCCCGACCCAGCCCCTGAAGAATACTACTGGAGAGCTCCCGCTAGCTCTCATGACTGAACCTTTCAGCAGAAATGAGGATGATTGGTTACTCATTTCTTTTTTTGTTTGTTTGTTTTTCGGGCCACACCCATTTGATGCTTAGGGGTTATTCCTGGCTAAGTGCTCAGAAATCGGCCCTCGCTTAGAGGGACCATATGGGACGCTGGGGGATAGAACAGCGGTCCTTCCTTGGCTAGTGCTTGCAATGCAGACGTCTACCTTACCTCTAGTGCCACCTCACTGGACCCTGGTTACTCATTTCTAACTTGAATCTTACATAGCCTTTTTATTTTATTTATTTATTTTTTTTTTGGTTTTTGGGCCACACCCGTTTGACGCTCAGGGGTTACTCCTGGCTATGTGCTCAGAAATCGCCCCTGGCTTGGGGGAACCATATGGGACGCCGGGGGATTGAACCGCTGTCCGTTCCTTGGCTAGCGCTTGTAAGGCAGGCACCTTACCTCCAGCGCCACCGCCCGGCCCCTCATAGCCTTTTTATTAAAGAACTTGTATTTTGTCTTGTTTTGGTTCATTCCAGTTGCCATAGGGTTTTAAAAAGCATTGGTACGGGGCCGGAGCCGTGGCGCAAGCCATAAGGTATCTGCCTTGCCCATGCTAGCCTAGGATGGACCACGGTTGGATCCCCTGGCGTCCCATTTGGTCTCCCAAGCCAGGAATGATTTCTGAGTGTATAGCAGGTGTAACCACTGAGCATCACCAGATGTGGCCAAAAAGACCACAAAAAAAAAAAAAAAGCATTGGTACAAAATGCTCATATCTCTCTCTCTCTCTCTCTCTCTCTCTCTCTCTCTCACTCTCTCTCCGTATATATATGTATGTGTGTGTGTGTGTGTGCATGCTTCAGGGCCACACTCATTGGTGCTCAAGGATTACTCCTGGCTCTTCACTCAGGAATAACACCTGGCAGGTTCAGGAGACCTGAACCTGGGATTCGAGAGGATGTCGAGGATCGAACCTGAGTTTGCTATATGCAGAGCAAATGCTCTATCCACTGTGCTATCACTCCAGCCCCTCATATTTATATAATTAGAGAAGAACAGAATAGAAATTCTAGAAGTTAGAAGTATAATAACTGAGAGAAACTTCACAACAGATTTGACCAGTAGTAGAACCTGCCTCCTTAAAGATAGAATTATTAGGGACCAGAGAGATAGCATGGAGGTAAGGCATTTGCCTTACATGCAAAAGAACAGTGGTTCAAATCCCGGCATCCCATATGGTCCCCTGAGCCTGCCAGGAGTGATTTCTTTTTGTTTGTTTGTTTGTTTTGTTTTTGGGTCACACCTGGCAGTGCTCAGGGGTTCTTCATGGCTCTATGCTCAGAAATCACTCCTGGTAGGCTCAGGGGACCATATGGTATGCCAGGATTCAAACCACTGTCCTTCTGCATGCAAGGCAAACGCCCTACCTCTATGCTATCTCTCCAGCCCAGGAGCAATTTCTGAGCGTAGAGCCAGGAGTAACCCCTGAGCACTTCTGGATATGATCTAAAAACCAAAAAAAAAAAAAAAAAAAAAAAGATAGAACTATTAAAATAATTAAGTCCTAGAAGAAAGAAAACAGGCCAGGGCCAGAAAATGACTCAGTGATTTTGTTTTTGTTTTGTTTTGTATTAGTGTTTTGTGGTTTTTTGTTTGTTTGTTTGTTTGTTTTTTGGGGCTACACCTGGCAGAGTGCTCAGGTGTTACTCCTGGCTGTCTGCTCAGAAATAGTTCCTGGCAGGCACAGGGGATCATATGGGACACCGGGATTCGAACCAACCACCTTTGGTCCTGGATCGGCTGCTTGCAAGGCAAACGCCGCTGTAGGCAAACGCCGCTGTGCTATCTCTCCGGGCCCCTTGTATTAGTTTTTAAGTACACCCAGTGTACTTTATGGCTTACTCCTGGCTTTGTGCACAAAATCACGGGGGCCATATGGGATGCTAGGGATATGACCTAGCTTGGCACATTTATAGTAAGCACCCATCCACTATACTATGGCTCCAGCCTCAAATGGAGTTTTTGTTTTTGTTTTTTTGGGCCACACCAGTGGCACTCAGAATTTACTCCTGGGTGCTCGCTTCGGCAGCACATATACTAAAATTGGAACGATACAGAGAAGATTAGCATGGCCCCTGCGCAAGGATGACACGCAAATTCGTGAAGCGTTCCATATTATTTAAAAAAATAAAATAAAAAAAAAAAATTTACTCCTGGTGTGCTGGAGGGGTGGGGGTGCATATGGAATACCAGGTATCAAACCCAGGTCAGCCATGTGCAAGGTAAACACTCTCCCCAATGTATTACTGTTCCAGCCCCCCAAGTGAGGTTTTTTTTTTTGTTTGTTTGTTTTTTTGTTTTGTTTTGGTTTTGGTTTTGGTTTTTTGGTTTTTGGTTTTTGATGCTCAGGGGTTACTCCTGGCTAAACGCTCAGAAGTTGCCCCTGGCTTGGGGGGACCATATGGGATGCTGGGGGGTCGAACCGCAGTCCTTCCTTGGCTACCGCTTGCAAGGCAGACACCTTACCTCTAGCGCTACCTCACCGGCCTCCCAAGTGAGTTTTAAAATAGAAAATATGGCCCAGAAGAATGAATGCCTTTTATGTGTGAGTCCCTAGATTCAATCCCAGGAATTGGAAGGGGAAAAAAAGAAAAAGAGAAGTCAAGGAAAAGTGAAGAGAGACTGACTTCTGAAGCACCTTCAACATTCTATGAGTTCAAGAAAGGAAAGAGAAAGAAATGTACAGGAAGAATATTGTAAGAAATATTAACCAGAACTTCTCAATTATGATCAAGTACATGAATCTAAATCTCAAGTTTATTCCCAGTTTATTCCCCAGTACTATAAAGCAAAAAGTTCTAAGAGAAAAAAATTGTAAGCTAAGAACTATCCAGGAGAATCATCCTTCCAAGTGCGGGAGAGGGGCTGGAGAGATATCATAGCAGGTAGGATGATGTTCCTGCATACAGCTGGCCCTGGTTTAGTCCCACCACCACACAAGATCCCTTAGAGCCCCACCAAAAGTGATCCCTGAGCATCATTGTGTGTGGTCCAAAACAAACCAAAAGGATGAAACGATGGACTGGAGAGCTCATACAGGGGGTAAGATGGTTTGCCTTGTTAATGAATGGCAGTTGGACTTGGACACAACCCTTGGGTAACCCCATTGTAATGACAGATGAACCTGGACGAGCCCCTTGGGCATGCCCCCTTGTGCCAAGTATAAAAAGAAAAGCTTCGACAGTTGCGGGGGGCCTAGGAAAGTGACCAGAGCAGTGCCTGCTGGACCATGGGGGGGGGGGGAAGGGTTGGTGGAGGGGCGGCAGAGAAAAACATCAGAGAGATGCTGCCTGCTTTGTGTCTATTCCTTTCTCTTTCTTTCTTGTACTAGGACTTCCCCCACCACCTCTGGCAGGTGGGTTTCCATTTATCTCTCTTTCTCAAAACACCGGGGCAGCAAGCCTTACACTCCAGGAGGAATAAAAAGTATATTTGGATCTTTCTCTCTTCTCTCTCAGTTCTGGTCACTGCTAGTTGGCATCCCTGGATGGGCACAAGGCCTCACTCAGTAGCCAGGCCCCACAGGTCCCTGCAAGCCTTGATGCACCATGCCCTAGCAGCCTTGGTCTCTGCAGCATGCAGTCCTGCAGCCCTGGCAGCCTTGGACCTCTACATCTACAGCCTTGCAACAGCCAAGCAGCAGGTAGACTTGTAGCCTACCATAGGTAACCTGTGTGGCCCCATTCCCCATTCTTCCTAGGTAACTTGATCTTACCTGCAAGACCCCTCCCAGGAAATTCCTGGAGGAAGGTTAGATAAGGAAGGTTAGATAAGGCCTTTGACTGAAGGGATTAAGGACTTTGCCAGTTTAGAGAGGTAACAGGAGGAGACATGGCTGGAAAAGGATAAGACGCAGGGCAAGCTAAGGATAGCATGTGTAAATGGTAAGATAGACCACACATGTGGTGGGTAGGGTATGAATAAAGCTGATACTTCCTGAAGCCTGAGTGGATTTTCTCCTCACCGCCACCCTGAACCTGAACCTGTAGACCTGCCAGCTGAAGGGGGTTGCAGAGCCACGTGGTCCTGAGCTGAAGGACAAAGGCCTCCGTCTCCATCCAGCTCCATCATAAGGGCCTTTTTCATTGTTTTAAACAACTAATGGCGCCCTAAATGTGGATCTGAACTCTGAGATTCCTGCTTTTGAGTTTGATTTTGGCTCTTTTCAGTTGCAGTTGGCCCAAAACCTTGGGCTACCACGTGAAGCCATTTTCAAATATGGCCGACACCCCTTCTGGGGGCAGAAGGGCAACTGAAACATGGGAGGTGGAAGCTTGTATCACCCCATCCCAGGCCCAGGCCCAGGCCCAGGCCCAGGCCCAGGTCCACGACTGAGACTTTGTTACAAGAAACACCTTATCTCCATGCTATCTCTCCGGCCCCTTGAGAAGAACTTTTACTGGGACCATAAAGAAAGACTTTGGGGTTAGACAACTTAGTATATCTAGAACCTGTAGTTCATACATATTTTACATATATATATATATAAAAAAAAACTCCGTTTTTAGGCCAAAGGTTTTTTTCTTTCTATTTTCCCCAACTTTTGCTGCACTTATGAAAAAAAAAAAAAGCCGCCACACCCTTTTTTCTTTTCTCTTCATATATATATTGGTTTTTGGGTCACACTCAGCAGTGCTCAGGGGTCATCACTCCTGGCTCTACGCTCAGAAATCGCCCCTGGCAGGCTCGGGGGACCATATGGATTTGGATTTGAACCACCGACCTTCTGCACGCAAGGCAAAAGCCCTATCTCCCTGCTATCTCTCCAGCCCCATATTTATATATTTTTAATTTTTTATCTTTTAAATAGGGGCTCCTGGGGCCAGAGAGCGGTAGGGTGTTTGCCTTACACATAGCCGATCTGGACGGAAGATGGTTTGAAATCCAGCAGTCCCCATGCCTGCTAGAAGAGATTTCTAAGCACAGAGCCAGGAGTAACACCCAGTTATACTCAGGGTTTACTCTTGGCTCTGCGCTCAAGGGCTCAGAGGACTATATGGTATGATGTTAGCCAAACCTGGCTTGGCACATGCCAAGTAAGCGCCTACCCACTGTACTATGGATACAGCCCCAAGTGAGTGAGTGTGTTTTGTTTTGTTTGTTTGTTTTTGCTGTGCTCCAGGAAGGTTCTGTGTTCTGCCTGACAAGAGAGGGGTAGCACCACTGTTGCAGCTATGTCTTAGTCTTCCCAGGTAGGCAGCGACACTCAACCCTCCAGGTTGATTATGTTGTTTACTTCTTTGGAATCATAACCAAAGAAATAAAAGAGATAAGAAGCAAGACATGAAGGGCCAGAGAGATAGCACAGTGGTAGGGTGTTTGCCTTGCACGCAGTCGATCCAGGATGAGCCTGGGTTTGATTCCCAGCATCCCATATGTTCCCCCAAGCCTGCAAGGAGCAACTTCTGAGCACAGAGCCAGGAGTAATCCCTAAGTGTGGTGGGTTTGCCCACCCCCCAAATAAAAGAAGCAAGACATAGGGAATTGAACCGTGGTTTGTCCTGTGTTGGCCACGTGCAAGGCAAAGGCCTTACCGCTTATCACTCTGGCCCCTGCTTGTTTGTTTTTGGGCCACACCAGTGATGCTCAGGGGTTACTCATGGTTTTGCACTCAGACATCGCTTCTGGCTTCAGGAACTATATGGGATGCTGGTGGGATTTCTTGCCTGTGTGTTGGAATTTCTGAACCTGTTCTTGCACCTTTTCACTGTGTGGATTATTTCCTGTATCAACATTTGCTTTCAGACCCACATCTTGCCAAATTCTAGTTTTAAAGCCTGGGGCTCCATTTATATAAATATATAGATATATCTTACCAAAGTGGCAGGACAGCAGGTAGGGCATTTGCCTTACACTTAGCCAACTGGGTTCTATCTGGGCAAAAAAATAAAATACCACCAGTGAGAACAAAATGGTTCAACTTCTTCAACCCTATGGAAAGGAAGCAGGTAACATTCGGGGGCAAAAATTACAAATTCCTGGGGCCAGAGAGATAGCATGGAGGTAGGGCAAATGCCCTTGCATACAGAAGGATGGTGGTTTGAATCCCAGCATCCCATATGGTCCCCCAAGCCTGCCAGGAGCAATTTCTGAGCATAGAGCCAGGAGTAAACCCCTGAGTGCTGCCAGGTGTGACCCCAAAACCAAAAAAAAAAAATACAAATTCTTATTGGGCAGTCATTACCTGTTCCAAAACTGACAAAAATATGAGAAGACTCACATAAAACTCACTGTTTTATGGGCCAAGGTTGTAGCTTAGCATTAAATTATGTTTTACATGTGTCAGTCCCTAGATTTCATCCCTCAAAACTAGGGGAATTCATTTTTTCCCCAAATTTGAGGACTGCATTTAGCAGTGCTCAGGTGTCAGCCCCTAACTTTGCTAGAGAATCATGTGGTGCCAGGGACCCAAAGCAAGCACTGCTTGGGGCTGAAGTGATAGCACAGCGGAGAGGGCATTTGTCCTGCATGAAGCTGACCCAGGTTCGGTCCACAGCATCCTATATGGCCCTCCAAACCTGGAGTAATTTCTACAAGCAGAGCCAGGAGTAATCCCTGAGGCCTCCATGTGTGGCCCAAAGTCATGTATTCCAGCCCTTTAAGTCATCTCCTTGATCCTGCAAATACTTTCTCCCCTGCCCCCTTTGGAACCACATCAAGCAGTGCTAGGTTTTAAACCAGAAGGGACCAAGTGCAAGGCAAATAATCTAACCCTGTAATTTCTCTGGCCTCTGCAATATTTTTATTGTACTGGTTTTGCAGCCACACGTTAGTACTGAGGCTATTCCTGGCTCTGTGCTTAGGATTGAGTGACCCCTATGGTGTTCAAGGGATATGATGCCAGGGATTCAAACCAGGATTGTGGCCAAACAGGTTGTGGCCTAACCTCTTTACTATCTCTCTAGCCCCTGTAATTCTTATTGGGGGATGGGCAATGCTCAGGGCTTACTCCTGACTCCAGGTTCAGGCCATGTGTAATGCTGGGATTCAACTAGGTCAGTTATACACAACATTACCCACTGTACTATCCCTCTAGCCCCTACAACACTTTACATCTTTTGGTCTGGGAGCCACTCAGAGGTGCTCAGGGGTTATTTCTGGCTCTGCACTAAGGCATTACTCCTAGAGGTACTCGAGGGACCATATGGGATGCAGGGGATCGAATCCAGGTGAGCATCATGTAAGCCAAGCACCCTATCTGCCATGTTATGACTCCAGCCCCCGCAAAACTTATATTATTTAATAGCCAAAAATGAGAAACAAACCAAATGTCTAATCATTGTGATAGGGATAAAAGGTGAATAGACAGACGATACTAGGGATACTGTCATGCTCTGGCACCAGGTCCCAGCGAGGCTGATGCAAGGGTGGGGAAGGGTCTCTTCCAGCCCGTGGCCTCTAGGCCGGACTCGGGAAAGAGAGGGAAAACTGTGAGCCACAGACCACTCACAGGGAAGCACTGCCAGAGCAATGGACTTCGTTTATTGAAGGAACAAGGCTTTTAAGGGTGAACTTTAGACGGGAAACAGAATGTGGGTAATACAGTACAGCCACAAGATAGTATGCAGAGACAACAGTTATAAGATACATGGCATGGTTGATTTGGATGGTATGCAGTGATAGCGGTTACAATGCCCATGGCATCATTAAATCAGAAAATATGTAAAGATGGCAGTTGCAATGCTTGTGGCATCATTAAATCAGGAAGCATTAAAGATAGCGGTTGAGGGCCCGAAGAGATAGCACAGCAGCGTTTGCCTTGCAAGCAACCGATCCAAGACCAAAGGTGGTTGGTTTGAATCCCAGTGTCCCATAGGGTCCCCGGCGCCTGCCAGGAGCTATTTCTGAGCAGATAGCCAGGAGTAACCCCTGAGCACCCGCCGGGTGTGGCCCAAACACCAAAAGAAAAAAGAAAAAAAAAAGATAGTGAAAAGGGAAGTCAACCCCGCCTCCACCAACCTTGGCGGATGTCCCGCCCCTTAAGGAAGCCGTCACCACCTCGGCCCCACCAATAATTCGTATTACCTTGGCGGATGTCCCGCCCTTAAGGAAGTCATCACTTCCCCTTCTCCCTCCCCTTTCTTAGGGTATATAAGAACGAACTTAGACCACCACGTGGTCTTTGTCTCTGTCCTATTCTAGGCACACATTGACCCTGACCCATCCAGTCAGTAATAAAGCACTGACTGGAGCATTTGCTGGGGCCTCAACCTCTTCATTTCTCTGGTCGGGCAGCTAGATTAGGACGCCCGGACCGGTTGCAATGCCTGTGGTACTATCAGCCTAGACAGGTGGTTTGACCTGTATGACTTTCTCCTGCACTCATATCAGCAGGGACACAAGTCTCTAACGGAGACTTTCTTTTATATTGCAGAAATCTCCTTATTTCCTGGCCTCTCTCCCCACAGATACGACCCTAAGCAAGTACCCAGGTACAGAAGATCATGAGGTTGTCCTGGGCAGTGGAGAATGAAGACGCCACTGGATGCTGACCCCTCAGAGAATCATCTCAACATTCTACATTCTCTCTCCCACGTTACAGCTTGTTTGTTTTTTGTAGGGGAGGCAGACATATATCTGAGTGACTGGTTTCCTGGCTCTGCACTCAGGGCTTGCTTTTTTTTTGGGGGGGGGGGGGAACCAATTGGGATGCCAAATTCGATTCAGCAAGCCAAGCATCCTCCCCTTCACACACACCAGACACAGGAGTCCACGTGTGGCACTGGGCGCTGCATAGCTGCGATGCAGGCCGACCTGTGTGTGTGCCATGGCTCTGGGGTGCGGGCAGGGAGCTCGGGCCAGCCATGAACCAGGGCTGGATTCCAAGGCGGGGTGAGGCCTAGTCCTCGTCAGCTCCCCACTGGGGGACCCTCCCTGGGTGCCACTCCCGCGCTGAGCTCCTCTCCAGCCTCGCCAGCTCCGAGCCAGGAACGTCCATCCTCAGACACAGAAACACTGCGGGTCCCTCAGGTCCCTAAGTGACGAGGACGTTGCACCCCGAAAAGGCGAGGCTGGAAGTGCCCTCAGGCTCTGAAGGCCTAGGCAGGGGCCAAAACCGGATGTGGCCGCTCTAGGCGCCGCGGGGGACGCGACCCTTCGTCTCTGTAGCCCGCCTGCGAGCTCACGCCTAGGCCTTCCGTCACTCAAGAGCCCAAGACCGGATGTGGCCGCTCTAGGCGTCTCGTCTGTAGCCCACGAGCGAGCGCACGCCTAGGCTTTCCGTCACTCAAGAGCCCAAGTCCGGATGTGGCCGCTCTAGGCGCCGCGGAGGCCGCGACCCTTCGTCTCTGTAGCCCGCCTGCGAGCTCACGCCTAGGCCGTCACTCAAGAGCCCAAGACCGGATGTGGCCGCTCTAGGCGTCCCGTCTCTGTAGCCCACGAGCGAGCTCACGCCTAGGCCTTCCGTCACTCAAGAGCCCGAGACCGGATGTGACCGCTCTAGGCGCCGCGGAGGCCGCGACCCTTCGTCTCCGTTGCCCGCGAGCTCGCTCTCGCTAGGCCGTCCAGCAAGTCACTCAAGAGCCACGCCCAGCAGCCTGGCAGTAGAGGCGGGGTCAACCGGCGAGTGGGCGGGGCTACGAATCATGATTGGTCGCTCGCATTGAGGGGCGGGAACACGGAAGGCGAGGCCGCAGGCGATTGGCGAACGCGCCTCCGAGGGCAGGGCGATCCCTTTGTCTGGGGCGCACTGCGCCTGGGCGCGTGAGATTGCGGCGGGGACGGGCCCGGACCACCGTCTGCTCTTCGCGGGTGTGCTAGATCGATCCACCCGGCCCCGATCGGACGCGCGGAACCGGGCGGCCCGGTCCTCGCGAGCCTCCAGCCCCGGTCCTGGGCCCCGCCCGCGCCTCTCCCGGCCCTGCGGGTGCCTGGGAGCCCGAGGCCCGCCTCGCAGTGAGTGGAGCCTGGAGCCTGCTGCTCTGCGTGGAGGAGAATGACGGGGTGCATCGGGGCTTGGGGCGCGCGCGGGCCCTGGGCTTGCTTGGGGTGCACGTTGACCCGCTCGGCCTTTGTGTCCCCTTTGTGCTCGCTCGGCCCGATCTGCTGCTCCGGGCCTGGGAAAGCTCCTCTCGAACCCTCGCCTGGCTCCAGGGAACGCCCCTGGGTGATTTGGGGGTGCTGAGAGAGGGATCTTGGGGTTCTGATGCACGGCCAGGCATCACATTTATCCCTCCAGGCTTCTGGATGCTGCATACTGATTCTTTCTTTTTTACTTTAGTTTATTCCATTTTTTTGGCTTTGGGGTCACACCCAGCGATGCTCAGGAGTGACTACTCCTGGCTCTGCACTCAGAAATCTGCTCCTGGCAAGCTTGAGGGACCCTATGGGATGCTGGGAATCGAACCCGGGTCCACCCCGTGTTTGCTGCACGCAAGGCAAAACAAAACGCCTTACCACTGTGCTATATCTCCGGTCCCTGCATCCTGATTCTTAAACGGGTTTCTTTTCCTCCTCGAGATGATTTCAAAAGGATACATTGTCTTTTTGAAGTTAAAGCACACGCAGACAGACCTCTGATCTGTAAAGTAATGTTAGATCCATCCGGAATTCATTTCGGTGTGGTGTGAATTGGGGATCCAGTTTTTGTGGTTCCCGCCCTCACCCCCTAAATCCTGCCGTTTCTAACGTTTCCTATTGAACCATCCATCATTCCACTAATTTGAAAAACCACCCTTGTCGTGCCTTAAGTTCGATGGGGCCTGTTTCTGGAATTTGTGGTTGCTTTGATGTGCATAAGGTTTTGATTTACACACAGCAGATCATTTCTGCCATTGGAATTTTGGGTAAAAAAAAAAAAAAAAAAGCCCCTCTCATCTAAAGGAACAAAAATTTACCTGTACTTTTATTAGCTTTCTTTTTTAAAACACTTAAAAAATTCAATTTAAAATTTATTTTTAAATAAAATTGTTTATTTAAAGAAAGTTACTTATAAAAGGGAGCAGGGGAAAATGCAGGCTACTCCAGAGTGGAAAAAGCCAAGATCTTTACTATTAATGCCCTCATGAACTAGTAAGTTCGAGTTCCAGTATATGGTATAAAATGGCTAAATGTTTTTCTGTGCTTTTTTTTAATCTCCATCTTTGCTCTATTTTCTGGGAGTTTTGTTGGACTTTATTATTGAAGTTCTAGTTTTCCCATATCTTCTATCTTTCCCTGCAGCCATCTCCTCTGTCCCTCTTTGTTTACATACACTTGGCAGAGCTGTTTCCACAGGCTGGCTCACCTTTGGTCCCAAGTCTTTGTAGATATCTTGCAGTAGAATTAATATCAAACGTCTAATGCTTATTGTAATTTTGTTTCTTATACCAAATATATTCATTCCTTGATACTTTCTGACTGGGTTGCTGGTATTAATAAAGCGTTTGATTTGAATGCCAACTTCTGATCTTTGGTTGTTCAGATTGTTGTTTTGGGGCCAACCCCTGTGGTTTTCAGGGATTCTACTCAGCAATCACTTTTTTCTATTTTTTTTGAGCGTTCTGTCTTCGCAGCTATTTTTTACAGCAAGGGAGACTTACATTGTAATCTCTTATCTGCTTTACCAATATCTGTAATAATGATTTTTTTAAATACATAATTTCTTTTTTTCTTTTTTCTCTTTTGGTTTTTGGGCCACACCCGGCAGTGCTCAGGGGTTACTCCTGGCTGTCTGCTCAGAAATAGCTCCTGGCAGGCACTGGGGACCATGTGGGACACCAGGATTCGAACCAACCACCTTTGGTCCTGGATCGGCTGCTTGCAAGGCAAACGCCCTGTGCTATCTTTCCGGGCCCATCTCTCTTTTTATTTTTTTAAGTTTTTTTGGGCCATGCCCGACAGCAATGCTCAGGGGTGACTCCTGGCTCTGTGCTCAGAGGTTGCTCCTGGCTGGGACCTGAGAGATAGCACTGAGTAGGGAGGGCGTTTGCCTTGCAAGCAGCTGACCCAGGACCAATGGTGGTTCGAATCCCTGCATTCCATATGGTCCCTCGTGCCTGCCTCAAGCTGACGGGTTCAGACACCCCTGCAGTCTGAAGGGACAAGACCAGACCCCTCATCATCTCCCCCCTTTCAGCTCACAGGTTCTCCGATTCCAGCCTTGGGCCCTCAACAACTCGGCCATGGCAGCGGTCAGGCTCCTGCCTCCATCAGCGAGACCACAGGTGAGCTGCCCTGGAACCTGTGCCAGGCTGGGCCCTCCCTCCCTCCCTCCCTCCCTCCCTCTCTTCCTCATCCCTGGGGCTCTCTGGTACAGCCCGGTGTCATTTCCTCCCCTGACTCGGGGCCCCTGTCCTGTCACCCGTGTTTCCAGGGCGGCTCTGCACCCGCTTCTCCGCTCGCTATGGACGCCGGGTCCAACCTGCAGCCCCTGTCCTTGCGGGCCAAGGTCACCTTCGACGACGTGGCTGTGCTGCTCACCCAGGAGGAGTGGGACCACCTGGGCCCGGCGCAACGGGTCCTCTACCGGCACGTGATGATGGAGACCTACGGCAACGTGGTGTCCCTCGGTAGGCCGGCAGGGCCAGCGCGGGCGGGGGGCAGGGTGTGCGGGACGTGGGTTCGAGGCTCTCCTCCCCCGGCAGGTCTTCCAGGCTCCAAGCCCAGCATCATCTCCCAGCTGGAGCGCGGGGAAGAGCCCTGGGTCCGGGACGAGGCGGGCAGTGTCCAGGCAGGTGAGTAAGGGGAGCATCGCTGCTGGGTGGAAGGAGGAAGCTGTGCATCTGGGAGCAGCCTGCCAGATCAGAATATTTTCTGTTTTAGGTTTCTAGAACATAGATTGGGGGGCTCACACCCAGAAATGCTTGGTACTTACTCCTGGCTCTGCCCTCGGGAATCATTCTTCAGGGCTGGAATGATAGTACAGTGGGCAGAACGCTTTCCTTGCACTCAGCCAACCTGGGTTCAATATCTGGCATCCCCTCAGCCCTGCCAGGAGTAATCCCTAGCACTGCCAGATATGGTCCAAAAACAAAACAAAAAAATATCACTTGTAGAGACCCAAAAAATGGAGGAATATGTTTTTAAATGTGCTTGTTTTTTGTTTTTTATTTTTTGCCTTTCCTACCTACTTCTTAAATGTGATTTTTTTTCTTTTCTTTTTTTTTTGTTTTTTTTTGGGGGGGGGGCCACACCCGGTGGAGCTCAGGGATTACTCCTGGCTTGGGGGACCATACGGGATACCCGGGGTTGAACCTGTGGCCCCATGGTTAGGGTTTTTATTTTCGTGGGGGGTAGTTTTTGGGCCATGCCCGGTGACACTCAGGCTATTCTTTTTTTTTTTTTTAATTTATTTTTGTTTCTTCAGATTGTCTGTTCACAGCTCAGCTTAGGAGTCACTCCTGGAGTACACAGAAAGCAGTGCAGAGCCAGAAATCAAACTTGGGGGGCTCTGCGTGTAGATCCTGTGTAGTCTAAACCACTGTTACTGTTCCAAATCTCTTTTTTGCCCACTTTTTTGGATGGCACCCTGCAGTGTTCAGGGGCCTGTCCTCGCTGACTTGGTAGTGACCTATTAAGCGCTCAGGGGGACCATATATATAATGCTGGGGCTCAAGTTCAGGAAGGGTTTGAGCACTATATGCAGTGCCAGGGACCAAAGCTGCCTTCTACATGTAGAGCGTGTGGTGTTTGTGCCATCTTCAGCTCTGTTCAGGTCTTAAGACATTTCAATCCTTTGTTCCTTGTGCAGATGACCTGAAAAGTGACCATATAACAGCTTGTGTGCAGCAAGACACTTCGTCCAGTCTGTGGAGTAAGTCCGGTTATCTTTGTTGCTGCTCTTGCGGTGCTGAGAACAGCACACACTTGTTTGCATTGTGTTGGGTTAATTTCTTCTGTGGAGCTAGGTTTCTGGTGTTCATGCCTGTCAACATGGAGAAGTGCTCAAAATCGAACTCAGAGTCCCACACATGCAAGGCAGGATCTCTAGCACTGACCTACATTCCTAGGCGTGTAGATCTTCTGAATCCAGGGCAGTCCCCAGGGGAGTCAGTGTGCATATTGCCTGCACCACTGGGACCAGGGCATTGTCTCAGCATCGTTCATTGCTTTTAGACCATGGGTGATCATATCATGTCATTCTCTCTCTCTCTATCCCCCCTCTCTCTCTTTGTCTCTCTCTCCTCTCTCTCTTTCTCCCCTCTCCCCCCTCCAAGCCACAAATATATATATAATTACCTTGTTCATCTTGTCACTCTAGCTTAAGGTTCCAGGCTCCTATTCAGTAAACTTCAAATAAGAGAAATGACTGCTTTCAATGCAGTGGGGGGGGGGGGGGCACACCCAGCAGCACTCAGAAATTGCTCCTGGCAACTCTGGGGACCATATGGGATGCCAGGGATCAAACCCGGGTCCAGCCCAGTCGGCCACTTGCAAGGCAAACACCCTATCACCGTGCTATCACTCTGGCTTCTTTGGTGCAGTTGATTTATTAAGAAATAACTAGCCAGGGGCTAAAGGGATAGCATGAATGTAGTGCCTTTGCCTTGCATGCAGAAGGACGGTGGTTTGAATCCCGGCATCCATTTTTGTCCCCCGAGCTTGCCAGGAGTGATCTCTGAGCTTAGAGCAAGGAGTAACCCCTGAGCGCTGCCGGGTGTAACCCAAAAAACGAGTTCGGTTTGTTCGGTTTGGTTTGGGTTTTGGGGGGCCATACCTGTCAGTGCTCATGGACCATGTGGACTATGGAGCTTAGTTTGGGCACCAGGAGGGTTCCCAGGGGGCCTGGCTGCTGATTGCAAGTGGAAGGAGAAACATGAAAGGCATCTCAACCCGGCTAACAAGTTCCTTGCTCTGGGCTTGATGTGACCCTCAGTAGAGAGGAGCCTCCTCCGCAATCATACTTGTTTCCTTGGGGAGTTTTGTAGTTTGGTTCTTCTTAGACCCGTGGCTCAGTCTCCGGGACGTGCATAAGTGTTTTGCACGTCTGCCATACGTTCCCTCCACTCACCGATGCCTCGTTCTCCGCAGAACTCTTCTCCCAGTTTTCAGCGTCTGCAGATGGCTGTGTGCCCGGTGGTTCCCTGCCCTAGACCTGGTCCCGTACTTCAGGCCTCAACGCTTGGCACACCTGAGACCGGGGTGGGGCAGGTTGTCCCCCTTGTCACCTGGTGCCTTGAGACAGTGGAACCCCTTCAGTCCGAGCTCTGCCTTCCCTGGAGCTGTACTGTCCCGGGCACCGTCCCTTAGTGCCGGACTCGGTGTGATGTTTTTGCCGCTGTGCAGCTGACACGAGTTCAGGGACCACAGACCTGCTGGCATAAGCATCCTTGGGCTGAAGCTTTTAGGGGCGCAACCCAGGAGCTAGCGTGCCAAGAGAGTGCATCAGCCGCTCCGCTGTGGCGAGTCGCGTTCATGCGTCGCGTTTATCTGTTGCAGCGGTGGAAAAGGGAGACGAGCAGCAGAAGGAAGCCTGGGACCCGCCGCAGCCGCCATCCGCGCCCCGCGAGGAGGCGTCCGCGGGTCCGAGCCCCGCGGGTCCGGTCCCCAGCCCGAGCGCGCAGCCCGCAGCCGCGGCCACCGGGGAGAGGCCCTACCGCTGCCTGGAGTGCGGGAAGGGCTTCGGGCGCAGCTCGCACCTGCTGCAGCACCAGCGCACGCACACGGGCGAGAAGCCGTACGTGTGCGGCGTGTGCGGCAAGGCCTTCAGCCAGAGCTCGGTGCTGAGCAAGCACCGGCGCATCCACACGGGCGAGAAGCCGTACGCGTGCGAGGCGTGCGGCAAGGCGTTCCGCGTGAGCTCGGACCTGGCGCAGCACCACAAGATCCACACGGGCGAGAAGCCGCACGCGTGCGCCGAGTGCCGCAAGGCCTTCACGCAGCTGTCGCACCTGCTGCAGCACCGGCGCATCCACACGGGCGAGCGGCCCTACGTGTGCGCGCTGTGCGGCAAGGCCTTCAACCACAGCACGGTGCTGCGCAGCCACCAGCGCGTGCACACGGGCGAGAAGCCGCACGCCTGCGCCGACTGCGGCCGCGCCTTCAGCGTCAAGCGCACGCTGCTGCAGCACCAGCGCACGCACACGGGCGAGCGGCCCTACGCGTGCGGCCAGTGCGGCCGCGCCTTCAGCGACCGCTCGGTGCTCATCCAGCACCACAACGTGCACACGGGCGAGAAGCCCTACGAGTGCGGCGCCTGCGGCAAGGCCTTCAGCCACCGCTCCACGCTCATGAACCACGAGCGCATCCACACGGACGAGAAGCCCTACGGCTGCTTCGCCTGCGGCAAGGCCTTCGTGCAGCACTCGCACCTGGTGCAGCACCAGCGCGTGCACACGGGCGAGAAGCCCTTCGTGTGCCGCGAGTGCGGCCACGCCTTCAGCGCGCGCCGCTCGCTCGTGCAGCACGAGCGCATCCACACGGGCGAGCGGCCCTTCGCCTGCCAGCAGTGCGGCAAGGCCTTCAGCCTCAAGGCCACGCTCGTCGTGCACCTGCGCACGCACACGGGCGAGCGGCCCTACGAGTGCGGCCGCTGCGGCAAGGCCTTCAGCCAGTACTCGGTGCTCGTGCAGCACCAGCGCATCCACACGGGCGAGCGGCCCTACGAGTGCGCCGAGTGCGGCCGCGCCTTCAACCAGCACGGCCACCTCATCCAGCACCAGAAGGTGCACCGCAGGCCCTGAGCCCCGGGGCGGGGGACGGAGGCCGGGGCGAGGCGAGGGGGTCCGGTCTGTCTCTCTCTCCCTCTCTCTCTCCTGACAGCCCTCGAGACGTCCGCGAAGGGGACTCGGGTCGCTGGTGTCTCTCCCAAGGACTCCGCGAGGTAGGATGTTTGTCTGCCTTGCGTGCGGAAGGACTGCGCTTCGACGTGGCAGGAGGAACCCCTGACCAGAGCCCCTGACCGGTGTGGCTCAAAAACCAATCCATGGATAAACGGACTGCTTTCAAAAGTAAAAATAAGGGCCCGGCGTTTGCCTGGCAAGCAGCCGATCCGGGTCCTAAGGTGCTTGGTTCGAATCCCGGTGTCCCATAGGGTCCCCCGTGCCTGCCAGGAGCGGTTTCTGAGCATGGAGTCAGGAAAAACCCCTGAGCACTGCCGGGTGTGGCCCAAAAACCAAAAAATAAATAAAGATTAAAAAGGGGGCCGGAGAGATAGCACCGGGGTAGGGCGTTTGCCTTGCAAGCAGCCGATCCAAGATGGACGGTGGTTCGAATCCTGTATGGTGCCCGGTGCCTGCCAGGAGCGATTTCTGAGCGCACTGCCAGGAGTAACCCTGAGCGCCGCAGGGTGTGACCCAGAAACCAAATAAAAAAGAAAATAGTACTCTAGGAAATCGAGTAGTATCAGGACTACTGTCATAAAACAGTTTTACACTCCAGATAAACTTCTCTCAGAATGTGACATACCTTTCTGAGGCACACTTCTGGACTATGCTCAGTATCTTTGTTCTTGTTTTTTAAAGCACTGAAGTGACTGAAATAGCTTTGATATATGCTATTTCTTAAAAATACAAAAAAAAGTGGCATCATTTAATATGACTGGAAAACTTTACTGAACAAAACTTATGTTCCATATGACAAAATAAGCCCAGGGGAAATTGTAGGCCAGTGGCTACAATGACCTACAATGGTCATGGCCTTGCACAGGACCAACCACGATTCGGTCCCACTATTGCACATTGCCCCGCAAGCCTGGCCAGGAACTATCCCTGAGCACAGAGTAAATCCTGGGTATACCTGTTGGGTGTGGCCCAAATCTTTTTACATGAAGTTTAGAAAACATTTTATCTGATGCTTTTAAGTTTATTATATTCCTTGTTCAAAAGAGATGGCCTGACTTTTTAGGAAACATTCAGATCAACAAGTCCAGTAGGTTTTGGTTTGGTTTTGATTTTGGTTTTTGGGCCACACATGACGCTCAGGGGTTACTCCTGGCTTGGGGCACCATATGGGACGCCACTGAGAATCGAACCAAGGTCCTTTCTGAATCAGCCATGTGAAAGGCAAATACCCTACTGCTGCGCTAGCACTCCGGCCCCTACTTCTTTTTAACTCTTTATTGTTTCTTGTTTAGGGGCCATACTCACAATGCTCAGGGATTACTCCTGGCTGACTGAGCTCAGGGATCACTCTTGGTGCATTTTGGGAATTATATGGGATCGAACCCGGGTCATCTGCATGCAAACCAAACACCTTCCCAACTGTACTGTAGCTCCAACCCTATCTCTGCTATTTTTTTTTTTTTATTTTGGGCCACAACCGGTGACACTCAGGAGTTGCTTCTGGCTCAGGGGACCTTATGGGACGCCGGAGATCGAATCCAGGTCACTCCTGGGTCAGCCTCGTGGGTCAATCCTGGATCAGCCGTGTGCAAGGCAGATGCCCTACCACTGTGCTTCAGCCCAGTATCTCTGCTATTTCTATTTCTAACCTTTAGGAATTTTGGTTTTTATTTTTTATCCTAGTACCAAAAGTCTTACTATCAGAAACTGACAGATTTGTAGGTAAAAAAACTGTTGGGGCCTGGAACAGTAGTACAATGGAGAGGCCATTGGCCTTGCATGCAACCCAGAAACTGACCAATTTGTAGGTAAAAAATTGTTTGGGACTGGAGGCCATTGGCCTTGCATGCAACCAACCCAGATTGAATCCCTAGCACCTTTATATAATCTCCAACCACCACCAGGAGTGAGCACTGAGCCAGGAGTAAACCCTGAGTGCTGCCAGGTGTGACCAGAAAAAAAATTAATAAAAGTTATTTGTTCTGTTAGATAATCCTGGTGACTAGTATTAGCCATCCTAGTAGCGGTCTGATAGGCAAGTCTCAGATGTGTATGAATCAGGCCACTTCCAATTCTAAACATGTTAATGCTTGATGAAATAAAACTAAACTCTTTTAGCATGACCATAACCATTAGTGCTCAGAGGTCACTCCTGGCAATGTTTGGGTGACTGCATGGTACAGGAAATTAGACCTGAACATCATAAATGCAGTCTGCACCCAGCCCATTGAGTGCTCTCTGGCCTGCAAAGATCAGTTGCTTGGGAGAAACAAGCACTAGTGTTGAGCCACAAGTTTTAGCAGTGCATGTGATGCGGGTGAAAGCTGGTTTTCCATCTCCTGACCTCCTTGGGGGAACCTTCTTATGGGCTTCCCAATTACGGCTTGAGAGGGAAAGGGACATTGCTATGTACTGCAGAGCCCAGGATTGCTGACAGTCCCGAGAGGAACTGGGTCACAGTGGTCTCACCAGAGCTGAGGCCACATGGGTGTTATTTCAGAGACAGCCCTGGCTGTGGAAGCCTCATTGTGCATCTTCTGCAGCCACAGACCAGATCACTCTGGTGGGCTTTCAGGGCAGATGCAGTTACTGGCAGTGATGTGTGTGCTAAGGAACTATGACTACGAGTTGTGATCCAAAGGCCCCACAGAGAGAGACATGCTGACAACCTGACCCATCACAGCATCGAATCCTGCAGCAGCTGGAGAAAATAATCCAGTTTGGTCACAGTGAGAAACAGTTAACTCCAGTCATTGCGCAGAACATTGAAAAGATCCCAAGCTACCGTGAAACCTAACATGGTCCGTGTCAACGGAACTGGGGATTCCCCATGTAACCTGAGTTCAGGGCTTTGCCTTTCTGCCTTTCCTCAGCTCTGGCCCAGGGATAGCAGCTTCTGAAAGAACACTGGGGCTCTCTCTCACCTCCATGGCCATTCATGCTGGCTTCTGCCTCCTAGCAACAGTCTAGACATTTTTGGGGGTGGGGATCTTTTACTTTTACTTGGTTTTGATTTTGATTTTTTGGCCACACTCAGTGGCAGGCTGGGGGACTATAGAGGATAACCAGGAACGATCTCGGGTCGGCCACGTGCAAGGTAAACACCCTCCTCGCTGTGCTATCACTTGGGCCCTTTTGGTTTTATTTGGAAGTCTCACTAAATAAAAATTATTCTTTCTTCTATTTAAGTTTTTATAGTATCTTTCCTTGCACCTAGAATTTGGCAGTTTTCTTCTAATTTTGTTTGGAAAACATTTAGCCCACTTGGAATTTACAAACTGTGTATGATATAAAAATTTTCAATAAAAATACTAACAAATTTATGAGGGTAAAAGATTAATTTTCACTTACGGGAGTAGTGGCTTGTGGCTCGGAGGCTGCACCCAATGGTATTCAGGGGTCACTCCTGACCAGGATTGAACCTAGGAATGACTATGCAAGCATGCACCCTACCTACCCACTGTACTCTCTGGCAAGTAAAAGTGGAAATCTGTGGGGTACACAGAACTCTGGAGATGTCCTTTGTTACATAGCTTAAATGTTTTTGGAGTAGCTGCTTTTCTAACAAAGCTCAGGGTCACAAAGTGGCTTTCACTATGTCCATTATAGGAAATACAGCATCCCCTGGCTTGTCTCTAAAGACAGCTCCTCTCTGAGCAACCACAGAGGAAGTCAGGACACAAGACAAGATGGGAACTCAAGCTACCACGTGGGTCGAGGGAAACTGGGTCTTTAGGAACTAGCACTTGTCCCAACAAAGGAAGTCAAGGAAGTGGGAGTGGGAGCAGCCTGGAAAGTGGCGGGGTGTTGTCTAACCCATCTGGGAGAGTCTGGGAACAATTTCACTCTCTTTTTTTTTTTTTGTTTTAGTTTTGGTTTTTGGGTCACACCCGGCGGTGCTCAGGGGTTACTCCAGGCTGTCTGCTCAGAAATAGCTCCTGGCAGGCACGGGGGACCATATGGGACACCGGGATTTGAACCAACCACCTTTGGTCCTGGATCGGCTGCTTGCAAGGCAAACGGCGCTGTGCTATCTCTCCGGGCCCACAATTTCACTCTTAAAAGCCAGCTAAGAGGGGCCGGTGAGGTGGCACTAGAGGTAAGGTGTCTGCCTTGCAAGCGCTAGTCAAGGAAAGACCGCGGTTAGATTCCCCCTTATGGTCCCCCCAAGCCAGGGGCAATTTCTGAGCGCTTAGCCAGGAGTTACCCC